>NC_140935.1:149752009-150352009 GCF_014529385.1 Adiantum capillus-veneris
GTTGGAGAGGAGAGATGAAAAATTCTTCTTTGTCAACGTAGCTTTGGACATGAAGCCTCAACTTCCCAATCAAGGGAGTAGTGGAGGCTTACTGTCCCTTGAAAGCTGTATCGACAGTTGCAGTATGCCCAACTTGGTGGCCAACTCCGTTGATATGAAGTTGTGAGTAGAGCCAAGGTCAAACAAGATGAAGGCATCATGCTCTCTTACATTTCCCCAAGCATAGGATAGAGGTGATCGTTTGCAATGAGCATCCTCTTTTGGAGCTTCAATAGTGGAAGCTCTAGGAGTCTCATTGCGGGCATTTCTCTTGGGGCAAGAATGATAGCCATGTCCTTGCTCCCCACACTTAAAACATTTGTGGTTCTTGTAAAAAGATTCAAGCTCTTTAGGAGAGAGTTTATTTTTACCTTTGTAAACTCCCTTCTCCTTGGACCGATTGTTGTTGTTTTTAGAATTGCCTTGGGAAGAATTTTGGGCATTGGTTTTCTCCTTTGCATCACTTTTGTCTTTGCTTTCCATGGGCTTGACATTCCTTCTAGCGCCTTGTTGGAAATTGATGTGTGAAGCAACCATAGTGTGGTGGATTACTTCGGTGATAGAACCAGCCCGTTGGGAGTTGACGTGCTCGGCCATGTCTTACAGGTAATCCCACACAAAATTTTTAGTTTGCTCAACAAAGTCTATCTTTTGAAAGACAATAGCTTTGAGATGTAAATCCCAAAACTTCTCCACATATTTGTGGATAGACTCATGGGAGAGAAGCTTCACTCTCTACCATTTGGTAAGCACTTTGTCCTTTGCATTGCTTTGCAAGGAATTGCTTCATGATGGAAACTGGTAGAGTTTTCCATGTCTTTGGGGATTTGCCGTTGCCACAAAAGGCTAGCCTACCATTGACGACGAGAAGATTTCTAGAAGTGCATAGCTACATGGTGTAGCTTGGAGGACTTCGTGAAGCCATCGTCTCCAAAGGCCGCATCAAATTGTTGGATGAAGTCCAATACAAAGGTGCCATCATAGGTGAGAAAAGAGATACTCTTTCCTCCCTCTTTGAACTTCTTGAGTTTTTAGGGCCTCCACCATGGAGGGTAAGATTTGCAATGTCCTCCCCTCTTGTATTCTCTAGGAGAATAGCTGTAGCTTTCATCGAAAGAGGAGGAAGGTAAAGAAGAAGGAGAAGAGGGTGATCTCTTTCTTGCCCTTTTCTTACTTTGTTTCCTCTCTTCCCTTTTGGAGTGACGAGGAGAAGGACTGTGGGTTGACTGTTTGCTCTTGGGAGGAGTTGGCGATCGTTGTCGTCTTTGTGGAGCCACATCTTCAGAGGAACTTAGGGATTTGCTTCTTTCTCGTTCTTTGGATTTGTCCTCTCTTATGGGAGAGAGTAGTCTTTTGGGGGTATCATCAAGAGGCCTCCTAAGCTCTCTCTCCTCTTGGAGAGGAAGGGAAATCCCATAAGCACGAAGTTGTCGAGTAACTTCGGCTTGCAAAGCAGGGTTGCCCATAGCTTGCTGCAACCTAGTACCAAGGTAATTAACAAACATGGGGGCATTATCATTAGCACCTTCATGTGCAAAATCAAAGTTATCAATGTTCATTCTACTCTCTTGGTTATTGTCAACCATGCTAATTATACTTATGTATAGAAATACTTTGTGCTTTGGTACCCTCTAAAACCTTAGTTGCTACTCTCTTTACCTTTGAAAATTAGTTCTCAAGTAGCCACACCCATGGTTTAGACGCTGTTGATTGCAAAGACTAGTGGACAGGGTCTAACATTGCTCGGTTGATTATGGTTCCTGAACGGGAACAAGATCTTGAAATTTTAACTATTAATTAAAATCAAAAGGAAACAATTGACAAACAAGACAAAGAAAAAGAGCTAAAACACCATCCAAAGAAAGAAGAAGCAGACACATGTCGACAAGATGTGAGAAATCGAGTGGCAAAGAACACTACAAATAACTTTGCTCACCAGATACGACCTAATTGTTGGGGTATAGGCGTCTGTACCTTGCCCGGCCGCCCAGAGTCTGGGCGCCCACTGACTTGTATACCTTATACATAGCATAAGTGTATAGGGGGCTGCTCACTCTTTGAGTCTCCCCACCCACATCGTGTCTGTCTCCTTCTCTCTCTCTCTCACTCTCCGTCTGTGGTGCTCCCCGATCCCCTTCAATTGGTATCAAAGCATAGGTGCGGAGGGAGCGCGTGTGTGCACAGTCACGACGATAGCGGAGAGCCAATTTCATTCCCGAAATCGCGTCAGCGCGCGCGCACTTTTAAGAGTGCAAACAGGGTTTCGACTTCGGCATCGGCAAATTCAGCTTTTCGAGAGCGTTTCTAGCAGATGTCCTACAGTTTTACCCCCCTTTCAAAGCCATTCAAGCCATCAGAAACCTCATTCGAGCTACGATTGAGGAGCTGCATTTTCAGCCCTCTTTTGGCAGTTTATGCTGCGTTTTTGGGTCGAAACGGAGGTTTTTGGCATAGCTTTCACACCCGGACTCGGATACATGTGATCCAGGAGTCTACCTCGGGGTTTTGGCACGCTCCGGACGCGCTCGTCATATCAGAATTTTTAAATTCTGAACGCTGAATTTTCTGCTGCAGCAGCAGTTGTTAATTGTGTGTCGAGGATTCCACACATGGTTTGCTCTCAGATGTGAGAGTGACATTTGCTGCAAGTTTCCTCACAGGTGGGAGGATACGATGTATGCCTTATGTGGTTTGATGCTCAGGGAGACTAATGTGATTGCATTTTGAGCTCGGCAATGTATGCCTCGAGCATGGTTTTTGGCAGTCAAAGGTAGAGCAGATATTTGTGTACTAGATTTGCAGGTGTTTGCAATGATGTATGCAAAGTGTGGAGATTGGTGCATGCATTTGGAGTGCGGTTTGATGCGCTTTGGTTGCTCATGGTTTTGAGCGTGCAATCAGTTTGGTTACTGGTTTTGTGGCCGTTTTACTGACGAAACTCTGGCGAAATTTTCCCAGGAGTTTTATGCGCATCATTTATGCGATCTAGGTAGAGATTACGGGTTGCACTCAGCATTTGCGTGCGGTGTTCTCTGCAGGTGGGAGATTTGTGCGTGTGTATGCATCGATACCGCACATTATGGGCTTGGTGATTAGCTCACGGGTTTGACAGGCGTACATTTATCTTGGCACACTCACAGGAGTGAGTATTGTGATGTATGCTTGTGTGGCTACGAGCTAGGTAGCCGGATTCGAGCACTAATGGCTTGAGGTTTTTCAGCAGGTTTTAGCTACAGGTTTACAAGTTTACAGGCAGGTTTGAGGTCTTATTTGGGCGCTGAATTTTCAGCCATTGTTTCCTCTTTGCAGATGTCCATGTATGGCTCAGTTGTAGGCTGATCTGGGACACGTTTGTGACTTGTTTATGCAGCTGTTTAAGAGCTGAATTTTGGGGCTGATTTGCAGCCATATTTTACAGCCATATTTGCAGACTTTTGTTTGATGCGATTCGAGCCAGTTTAGGGCTGATTTGGTTGACATTGCGGGAGCTCTATTTTGGAGTGTGTCTTTGGGACTGTTTTGGGGCTGATTTGCAGCCATATTTTACAGCCATATTTGTAGACTTTTGTTTGATGCGATTCGAGCCAGTTTAGGGCTGATTTGGTTGACATTGCAGGAGCTCTATTTTGGAGTGTGTCTCACAGGTTTTACATTGTGTTTCTGGCCATATTTGTAGACAATTTCCAGGTGTTGTTGGTGAGGTGGTTTTGCTTTCTAGTTTGCTACATTGTGCTCATGGCAGAGACAGGTGATCGATCAGATTGTGACCTCTCACAGATGCGCGTGTTTGATGGGTCAGACTTTGCAGCATGGAGAGAGTGTATGCTTGATGCATTGACACAACGAGGGTTGCATCGACCATTGAGTGGTGATGCAGGTAGACCTTCAAACATGTCTGACGATCAGTGGCAGGAGCTAGAGGAGATGGCACTATCTATGCTCTCTTTGCACCTTGTGGAATCTGTATATGCTCTTGTTATGTATGAGGCTACTTCGAGAGCACTTTGGCGCAGATTACATGATATGTATGATAGATCTGAGTCATCAAGGACTCGTGTGAGACATGTACATTCACGAGTATGCCGACAGGTGATATGTTGGTATTGTGGTCATTCTGGACACGTTAGACGGCGTTGTTTTCGTCGTATGCGACATCGTAGGAGACATGGCAGTCTCAGAGATGTATGTAGTGATGCCATGGACTCAGTTGCTTTGACAATTGAGGCACATGTAGTGTCGGAGTATACTAGTGACAGGGATGTCACTTTTACCTTGAGCTATGCACGAGATGCTATACATGGGGATAGTGCACTCCCTTCGCAGTGGTTGTTAGACGCAGATGCTATGTTTCATGTCACGCCGCATCGTGCATGGTTTTGTAGCTATTCTAGCGGGATGCTTGGCAGTGTACGTTTGACCGATGGATCGGTGCATGAGATAGCAGGCGTAGGAGATGTGAGACTGTCATTACCGAGTGGTGCATCTTATTTGTTACGACATGTGCGCTATGTACCAGATTTGATGAGTTTGATCTCGATTGGTCAGCTTAGAGATTGTGGATGTCAGATTTCGCTACGAGAGCGAGATTTTGTGATGCATTTGGGTTCGCTAGTGATTGCGAGAGGTGCTAGAGTTGGCACATGGTACCCATTGCACATAGTACTGGTGCGAGATGATCGAGTCTCAATCTTGTTACAGCCATGCAGAGAGCGAGAGACCCGGACAGTCTCTTTTGCTCATGGGTTGCAGGGTACTTTGCATGGAGTGCAGAGTAGTGAGCTCGTTGTGCACACAATTGGGGCACGACTTGAGCAGTCACACAGAGAGGTGACAGAGTCAGACATGCATGCTTTGCTAGTGAATGAGCAAAGCAGAGAGTCAGTTGTGCGAGATACTTCTATGCAGGATAGACAGGTAGAGTGGTCTTGCTCTAGTGAGTCACGACAGGAGGACGTTGTGCAAGAGTCTATGCATACGGAGTTAGAGCATGAGAGCTCTAGTGAGTCACAACAGATTGAGTGGTCATGTTTGCAGTGGATGATTGCAGAGGAGACTGAGATGTCAGCGATTATGCAATCATTCCTTTCTATGCTCGACAGTGAGCATGGGGATATAGTTGTGCAGGATATGTCTTCCAGCAGACACCTAGAGCAGCTGGTTTGCTCTGAGGTTGCACAACAGGTTGATGCGTCTTTTGCGGACAGTCAGGAGATGCATGTGGCTGACACGCCTTGTCAGTCAGAGATGCCTATTGCTAGGGATATATATGTTGATGCATGCTCCGTAGAGCTAGCAGGGCCCGCTAGCATTGCATTGGCATTCGGTGGTCTCATGTATGAGATGCTGATCTTGAGACCGGATATCGCAGCTGTAGTGGGAGCATTTGCAGTTGGGGTTGTCAGTCGTTTGTTGACTGATGATGGCATAGTGCACGAGGGAGATATGCAGGTATTGCATACATACTTGTAGTACGTGTGCGGTACGTCTGGTGGTGTATGGACTTACACGGGATCAGGACAGCCGGATGCACACGATCACAGCCAGCCAGTGGGCATCGATTGAGAGCGGTTTTCTCTCGCCTTTTGTAGTCTTTAGACTAGGTTCCCTTGCTTAAAGGCACAGTCGCCTTTAAATGGGAGGTTGTTGGGGTATAGGCGTCTGTGCCTTGCCCGGCCGCCCAGAGTCTGGGCGCCCACTGACTTGTATACCTTATACATAGCATAAGTGTATAGGGGGCTGCTCACTCTTTGAGTCTCCCCACCCACATCGTGTCTATCTCCTTCTCTCTCTCTCTCACTCTCCGTCTGTGGTGCTCCCCGATCCCCTTCACTAATGTGCCAGATGTCAAAGACAGTTGGCCAAAAGAACTTTGGAAGATGGTCAAGAAAGCAAGAGATGAGAATCAAGATGGGAGGACAACACCCATTGCTAAAGTTGACCTTGACCAAGGGATGGTTGATGTCGACATGCAATCTATGTACGGCGATCAAGGTACAGGGAAATTGAAGGATAGTTGAGAGGAAATTGGGTCCTTATGAAGTAAAGTTTGACTTTATGGTCCTACCATCATAGCGAGGGACCTTCAGACCAATCATACATTCTCAAGGTCTGGAAAAAATTATGTCAACACCAGTGAGATGCATGCTAATCATCGTTGAGCTGATAAAAATCAGACCCATGTGAAAGGATGTTGAAATATGTCTTGAGAAAATGGGAATCAAAAATCCCAATTGAGACTTTAAACCTAGAAATGGAGGAGTGGAACTAGCCCAAAAAGAATGCAAATCCAGTTCCTATAAACAAGGTTGGTAATTAATACAATGGAAAAGAAGGGAATACCACACTGCTCATAGAGCATCAATGAGTAGAAACCATTGCAATCTTGAATAGTGGAGCGGAGGTTGCCATTGCTAGAAAATTGATTTGGGATAAATGGAAAAAACCTGCCCTTAGAAGAAACGAATAAAACTGTAGCTAGCTGATGGCTATATTGCAAAGCCTAATGGTATTTTGGAACAGGTGGTGATGACTTCTTGTGGAATCAAGTATGAACATACGTTTGCTATAGTAGATTTTGGTACTGAGAATAACTATGTTGTTATTCTAGGAAGGCTATTCATACACCAGTTAAAGATGGTTCAAGAATGGGCCTATAATTATATTCACTTGTGCCACATGGAGACCACTACACGCATAAACTTAAGTGCTCACAACTACATAGATATACAAAGAACACCCGTAGAGGATTCTGGCTTTGCAATTGCTATAGAGTCTGAAGTATGTGAACCACCGGTGTCCACTTCTAGTAGTCATGGTCTGGGCTTGTCGGTCTAATAGGAAAAGGGTAAGAGTGATCACCGATGAGAAATGCACTCTAACTGGAACATTCAAGGGTTACTTAGCTAAGCATGGGCGCCCAAGTGTGAATGGGCGAGCTCATATAAAAGTCACCTAAACCTAAAAATCACTCATTCTCTCATTTGTGCAATTGAAGAGTGATCTTGCTCCATCTCCATCTTCTTCTTCATCACCTTGTGTGTGTGTGTATGCGCGCACGCGCGCGTGTGTGTGTGTGTGTGTGTGTGTGTGTGTGTGTGTGTGTGTGAGAGAGAGAGAGAGAGAGAGAGAGAGAGAGAGAGAGAGAGAGAGAGAGAGAGAGAGAGAGCATTGCGATGGCACGGCGGCGGCGAGGCAATTGAACGCGACACGGCGGTAGCTGCCTCTTCTTTGCAGCGAGGAATCCTTCACGAAGGCGAGCGTAGGGCGGTGAGTGACACACCCTTGCTCTCTTGAGCTTGCTAGATTAATCTGTTTGTGTGCTTGTAACCATTTATGGCTCGCACACAGTGTACATCAAGTCCCTTGCTTTGACACGTGCAACAGATGCACACATTTTTGGCGTCGTTGCGGGGGACATGCCCTGCACTAACCTTGAATAGCACTCTATGCTGCTTTGTGGTGCAATGGGAAAGGTAGAGAAAGAAGGTGTGTGGCTGTTGAGAAGGATTTGTGAACTTTGTTTTTGCTGCAGTGTACTGTTTTCTGTTAATAAGGTCTTATATTTTTTTGCTGCAATGTACTGTTTTCGGTTGATAAGACGTTAGATTTAAGGTATTAGATCTATAATGTTAGATCTGTAAGGTGCAATAAGTAGATCTGCTAGTTAATTAGTTGATGTAGTACTATGTTAAAGAGTGTGTAACAGTAGCTCTGTTAGTTGCAAGTAGGTAGGTTAGGTGGGTGTGTGCATGCGCGCACGACGCGACCGTGGTATCCACCAAAAATAAAATAAAAAATAAAGACAAACATAAAATAAATAAATTTATTTTTAAAAGGAAGGACCGGGATCGAGAACATTCCCCAAGCCCAAGCCCAAGCCCAAGCCTAGGCTCAGGTCTTAGTCACCCTTTGGACTTACTTATTTTAGCCTCCAGCCTAAGTGAAAATCGACCCTTTTGAGGACCATCAGAGCTTCGGGTAACCGAACGTTGTGCTGTAAAGCACACCACAACCCCTTGTGTGATACATTCATTTCGAGCTATCACACACTCTAATCCAAAAACCGATCGTAAAAAGACATTAAAAAACATCAAAAAATGAGTGAAAACAGAGTGCAAAACGCCTAAAAAGTCAAGCGATTAAACTTCAAGGGTATTTGCCGACGCTTGTAGGGTGCCAAAGGCATAGGCATCTGCACTCTAGTCGTGTGCTAGAGGCCGAGCAACTAGCGAGCACTTCGACTTACGCGGGTTCTCAATACCCACCTACCTTAGGTTCCGGGCCCTCGGCGGGCACCCAAGGTAGTACAACCCAAGACCCAAACATAGCGGCTAGTGACTCTTCATCTGACTGTCTGAGCCCCACAGCCTGGAACTAGTGTGTTTAGTTGCTTTATGGAAACCTTTAGTAGAGCTACTAGCTCTGAACATGCGACTAGTGAAGTTAAGGAATGTGAGGGAGAGGCAGATTCGCCTTTGGTATCTCAGGGGGAGCCTATACTCCCCAAGAGTGTCCACATTGATATCCGGCCCCCTGCGTTCATGGAAGACCCTGCAAAGCAATCACCCCCCGAAGTTCTACTACCCGATGGTAGGAGTCTTGCGGAGGTGCAAGAAGTTGAGCGCTTTATGCAAGCGGCTAGGGAGAGGGAAATGTAAAGTTTCCTAAAACAACACCGAGCCATGAAGGGAAAGACCCCTGGACAACATGCATAGCAATCAAGCAATTGAGTTCTCTTGAGTTAGTAGGCAATGTGGGTCAACCTGCGGGGTACAACAATGCTTCCACTTCAAGGGAAACCATGCCAACCCTAGAAGGGTTATTTCTCAACGAAAATTGGGAATATGACCTACAAATTGAAACCATGACTGACCTGTACACGGGTTACACATACCATATAGGTTGGTTAGAAGTTGTACAATCTACTTCTAGTGCCACAAGTCTAGAGGAGCGGCAACAAATGATCTGCAATGTCATTCATAGCATCATCCAATTGAAGAAGCAAAACCAAGGGATTAACATTCCTTCAACGGGCCTTATGAGATTCTTGGATACGGGCAAGCCAAGACAACCAACACTATCGCAGATGGAAACTCCTTCAGTGAGTCCAATGGACCCTTCATATATCGTGTCACCTGGAGTTTCCGTACAGTTTGAACCCACAAGTTGTATTTTTACTTTTCCAAATCTAGCTCATTTGTCTCTCAGAGACACTACAACTACGATACCTACTCCGGTGATGAGTACAAAAAGTACACCTTGGACCTTGTTTGTTAACACTACACCATTACGTAGTAGCACAGTGCCCCCAACAATACCTAGAGGGGTGCATCAAGCCTATGTACCTATCGCACCTCATGCCCATGTAGCTCCCACACCCCCAATTTATGCCAAGGGCTCACACTCCACAATGGCATTATCCGAGCTCTTATTCAAGTGGGGCCATACCATTTAGCAATAACATGTTGTATCCGGCACCGACTATGCCTAGGGCCACACCTATGAACTTTGGACCACCACGTGGTACACCACCATATGAGGTATGGGACCAAAGGGCCGCGCGTATGACAAGGCCAAAGCCAACTCCCATCCTACATGTAGTTCCAGGATCGCCTGCATGTGCGGCCACTATACCTGCTTATTTAGGAGATTTGGTAGCATTTGCTCAAACCATCGGTGGATCTATTGCTGAGAATATGGTCACATGCCTGATAGAGAGATTAGAAGTAAGGCAATATAAATAGCCAAGCTCACAGAAAAATTTACTGGAGACGGGGATGTGAGAAAGCATATCGAAGTGTTTGAACAAATATGCGATTCTCTAGGAGAACACAATGACCTGTATAAGAGTAATGCTTTAAGCGTAACCTTAAGTGAAAAGGCTGGGGATTGGTATAGAACCCTAAGGGTGGAAGAAAAAACGCTTTACCCTACTCTTAGGAGACTGTTCTTGAAAGAATACATATGAGAGGGAGTGCTTTGGGGTGTAGCATCTCAGCTCCAGAAATCCCAACGAGAGGAAGGAGAGTCGGTGAGAGACTTTATTAGGCGCTTGAAGCATTTGAATTCTCATTGTAATCCAAATGAGCGCTTCAATAATAATCAACCACTTGATAGATTCATTAGGGGATTACGACATGAGGATATCTACAATGGCCTAGTCATAGAGGTATCACCACTAGGGAAGCAATTACCACCAATGCAATCCAATTGGAGGATAATTTAATGGTTCAAGGAGAAAGAATGTCTATTGAGCCTAAATCTACTAGCTCGCAAGCATCGGGGCATCAACCAATGACCCTAAGGCTATTGCTAAGGAGCCAAAGATATCTGAGATGACTTTAGCATATCTCATCAAGGCCATTCAAGAGAGTCTTAGAGACAACCGTGCTCCACAAAACAATCATATGTATCCAAGAAGGGAGCAACAATGGTGCTCAGTTTACTATGGTCCGCATAGTACCAGTGAATGCCCTACTTGTAAAGTAAAATTCAATGGGAATTGCAATGCCTGTGGGAGGTATGGTCATCAAGCTAAGGATTGCATAGTATTAAGTGCGCAATGGCCAATAGACCAACCTTAGCATGGACGGACACACCTCGAGTGCCTGCATTGATGTCGGCCCCACCTCTTGAACAAACGTCACAACACATGGTCCCTAGGGGCCAAAATGTTGTTCAAACAACACCTTACCACCTCCAGTGCTAGGATTGCGACCACCACATGCGAGAATCACTTTTGTGAGTCAAGTGGGTTGTGAGTCATCTATTGCTTGTTTGGAAGGTTGCAAGGAAGATATAGACCCTAATATTGCCTATGGAATTGATGCACTTGAAGAAAGTCCACAATATTACATGGAGGACTATTGGGGACAAGTCAAACTTGTCTATTAAGTAGCTGCTCTTGCAGCAAGAGGCCAAAATATCAATTACACTGCCAAGAGACCACCTCTTCAATGCTATGAGTGTGGGGGTCCACATCGTGTAGACGAGTGTCCTATTAGGCTACAAAAGAATGCTACACTAATGCAAACCAATCAAGCGAGCACGTCTACAATGCCGATACTCATGTGTAATCGATGTGGCAAAGATAATTTGATTGCCCAATGTCCGAATAATCCAAATGCACCAAAGATCTCGCCATTAAACTTGATTGAGGTTGCCGAGGAGCTATCACAAAGTACACCTATGGTACCAGTAAATGTACTCACACGATCGATGCTCCAAAAACAAAATTATATTCTTGAGGAAAAAGACACGGCATCAATTGCCCAATCTCAGAAGAAGAAGAAAACACAAAAGAAGAGATCGCAAAAAGCAGAGAAGTCAGAGCCAGTTCAAAGACCAACATAGGGACTGGTGACAACCCCGTATATATGAAAGACGATGAAGAGGATTCTTATTCAGGTGAAACCATGGAGAGAAAAACGACCACTAGGAAAGAAACCAACAAGGAAGATCGTCATGAGCCACAATGGCCTGGACCCAAGAAGAAGATAGGAACTTAACCAAACCCTAGAGAGGAGATCGAGCGAGTCAAGCAATTAATGGGTTTGGTAGAAGAGACCCAAAGGGATCTAGAATCAGTACCTGAGCAGATCCAAATTGCAGACACAATGTTCCCTACGCAACAACAACGTCACAAAGTCCATAGACCCCTAGCCATACCTAGTGTCATCCAAGAAGAAAGTGACTTAAAGTCATGGGAAAGTGGGAGTACTCACTTCTTATTGGAAAGAATGTTTACACAGGGTCTACCTGACCCTATCGAAGAAATGGAGATCCCATCTTCCCCATGTCAAGGGACTGAAGCCCAAAAGGTGCCATTAAATATTGCCAACTTGATGGATTTCATGGCTCCAGAAGTTAGAACCACCATCATGTCCAAACTATATGGAGACCCCGAGCTATTCTTAGCTCTTCGAGATTTCCTCAATGGAGAACTGAAAGTCATGCTACCACAATTTTCACAGATGGATGGAGCTAGGAAGATGCCAATAGAGGAGGAACACTTAGATCCACAATCCAACCTAGATGAGAACTCTGTTGTAGAAATACCTGTTAACAAGTTGGGACAATACTTTGAGGGTGATGAATCCAATGTGACCATACCAATCACTACCAAGGGATTAACTCTGAAGGGAATCCTTGATAGTGGCACTGGGATTGAGCCGTATCGTAAGGAGATGACGAAATCGAGAGTTAGCTCAACAACAAAAGGAAGCGGAAGTGAAATCACAGTCCACAGAACAACAAGACCCCATAGACTTACACCTGCACCCGATCATTTCAAATCCTACACCACGGAGGAGTGTAAGGTTGTGTATACAAAGGCTCAAAGAAACCTATTGATGGAAGCAATGGAGTCTATGATGATCCAGTGATAGTTAAGGAAATAGAGTTAGCAGACCCAAGAGAAGAGTCCAAACCTATTTTTATTGCCCAAGATCTGACAAAGATTGAGGAGTCTGTACTTAAAGAACTTCTCAAGGAATTTAGGGATATATTTGCTTGGACATATCATGATATGAAAGGTGTTCCACCTTTCGTGGTGCAACACACAATCCCCATGAATAGCATGGCTAAAGCAGTTCAACAACGACCCTACCTAATGAATCCTAAATATATAAAGATCGTTCAAGAAGAGATTGAAAAGTTTGTGAAATACGGATTCATATACCCTATTGAGCACTCAGAATGGGTTTCTCTGATAGTGATTGTGCCAAAAAAGAATGGGAGAAGCCCAAGGCTACTATGATGGAAATGATCGAATTTGGGTACCTAAATGTAAATCGTGTCCTTCCCTATCCACTACAAAACCATGTGAGTCAAACCTTGTGATTCCAAAGCTGATGGAAGACCGTGGGAAGGGAAAGATCACAGAATGCTGCACAACTATTCCAGAGCTAGTTTAGGTTCCAAGGCAAAACCAATCTATTCGGCTTAGCTCAGGAAAGGGGGAGTTCCATGAAGCTTCTAGCTCCTCATGTAATGCATCCATAGAGGTAAAAGATTCTTCTACACAACCTCCACCTACTAGAGGCAAACTTCTAGTACCTTGTTCTTCTCTTTGAGTTTGGTCTATTAGTTGGCTTTAAGTAGGTATCGGGACCTTAGGCTAAACTAGGCCACTTGATTACTGACTTTAATTCCTAAATAGTCTATTAATTGTAGTAACTTTAATAATGTTTTAGGCTATGAGGATATAGTTCTCTCTAGCTTATTCCACCTAAGTGTGACTTGTGTTGTTGAAGTCCATGTGTTAAGCTAGTATTTGAGACCTCGAGTCTCCCGGCTAGTTTATGCTCAAGCTGATATTTGAGACCTCGAGTCTCCCAACTCCTGGTATTTTAGACCTCGAGTCCCCCAGCTACTTGTAGCAACTATGACAACAACAAAAAAGGAAAAAAAAAGGAAAAAAAGAGAAAAGAGAAAGCAAATAGCACAAACTTCCTTGTATTTTATGTTGATCACACTTAAGTGGTATAAGTGACAAGATCACTAGTCTTTAGACCCCGACGAGCATTCCTAGGGTTAACTACTCTTTAGTCGACATTTTTTAATTAACATTGGTCAATCTAGTACTTAATTTAGCCCTAGCTCTTGTGTACTTTTTTTAGAGTCAACCTAATAGACTTTAACTCAATTGCATTTTATTCAGGTACTACGTTTGTTCTAGTTGGAAATGTTACAATTCATTATTTTTTTTTTGCATTTCCTAGAATATCATGCATGCATATCACTTATTGCATGCCTGCACATGCTGCCGTTGAGCTTTCACAATGTTGTTTTTCTTCTGCTACACGTACTCCTATCGTGGATCTCGATGTTGCACTGTTATATTTTGAGGGCGGAATCTACATCAGGAAGGGGGTCATGTTAACCACCAGCGTCCACTTCTAGTAGTCATGGGCCGGGCTTGTTGGTTCAATAGGAAAAGGGTAAGAGCGATTGCCAATGAGAGGTGCACGCTAACTCAAACATTCAAGGGTTAGTTGGCTAAGCATGGGCGCCCAAGTGTGAATGGGCAAGCTCATATAAAAGTCACCTAAACCTAAAAATCACTCATTCTCTCATTTGTGCAATTGAAGAGTGCTCTTGCTCCATCTCCATCTTCTTCTTCATCTCCTTGTGTGTGTGTGTGTATGAGAGAGAGAGAGAGAGAGAGAGAGAGAGAGAGCATTGCGACGGCACGACAGTGGCGAGGCGGTTGAGTGTGGCATGATGGTAGCTCCCTATTCTTCGCGGCAAGGAATCCTCCACGAAGACGAGCGTAGGGTGGTGAGTGACACACCCTTGCTCTCTTGAGCTTGCTAGATTAACCTGGTTGTGGCTCGCACACAGTGTATGGCAAGTCCCTTGCTTTGACACGTGCGAAATATGTGCACAAAGTACCTGCGTGGTTGAAATCTGAGCTCACCTGTGGATGTGTGCAACTTCAGACCACGACCGCTCTCTCAAGGATGAATGTAAGCGAGAAAAACCTTTTGAAGATCTGGACTATATACATAAGCCTTTTTCTGAAGAAAATAGAACCCTTGCAGTGGACTCAAATTTTGGCCATCGTAGATGTGTGTGTCAATGAGATCACACCTACCAAGTTTTGTGATAAAAATGGTTTGGATTTAGTTCCCCTTCGCATGATTAGAGTGATCCACATCGAGAAACAATCAAGATTGGTAAAGTGAAACAAGAATTGGAGACTGAAGTGCAGTGTTTCCGTATTAGGGATGAGATTTCAATTAGAGATCTTACCATGGAAATTGATTCAAGAAACATCTTGGAGAAAAATAGGGAATCAAGTGATGAATGTTACTATGACACCCTTGATACTCAGGGATATGTAGAGCTTAATGCAGATGATGAAAAATCAGAAGATCATGAGAGTGATTTCGAAACAAAATTTGAAAAGTTCTTTGATTTTTCCAATTAGAAACCCTGAAGACAACAACATTACAGGAACAGACACACAAAAAAGGGTATGAGAAACAATCCATTGCCATATATCGAAGGGAAACAATTATACTTGAGACTAGTGTCAGCCCTTGACTGCATAAAAGACAAAGTAATTAGAAAGCCGACAACCCCTTCTCCATGAAATAGATTGAAACAAAAAAAAGACAAACAACAAAACCTCCAAAAGGTGCATCAAAGACAGTAAATGAGACTAGTGAACCTACATGGACAAAGGCTGAGCAAAAAAAGAAGTACTGTGAATTGAAATGGACAATGAAAGGGGTTTGTACAGCATAAATGGAGAGTGACAATGAAAATGAGGAAGAGTCAGGAAAGGACAGAATAAGTGTACCCTCTCATTACAACAAGTGCACTATTCAAGATCGCAAAATCATCATTGAACATCCAAACTAGGATAATCTTATGATAGACATGAGGATGCTAAAATGATATATCTAGCAAAATCAAGAGAAGAGCCTAAACCTGTTTATATTGCTATGGATCTATCGCCAGACAAAGAAGAATTGTTGATTCAGATGCTCAAGGAGTATAAGGATGTGTTTGCGTGGTCTTATAAGGACTTGAAGGGTGTTGATCCTGCCACCTGTCACCATACAATTCCTTTAAAACCTGATGCTAAGACAAGCAGAAAATGCCCTTACACTTACAATGAGACATTCGTAAAGAAAATCAAAGAGGAAATTGATGAGCTAAAGGATGTTGAATTTATTTACGAAATTGAGCACAGGGATTGGGTATCCCCAATTGTAGTGGTACCGAAGAATAATGGCAAGTTAAGAGTATGTGTCAATCTCAAAAAAATGTGAACGTAGCCACTACTCGTGATAATTATCCTCTTCCTATTATTGATCACGTCTTGAAAAAGTAGGAAACTAACGTGCAAATAGCTTTTTGGATGGATTTTTTGGTTATAATCAGCTGGTGATTATAACTAGAAGATCAAAACAATTTTTGCAACTAAATGGGATATTTTTGCTTAGCAGGTGATGCCTTTTGGGATGACAAATGCATCGAACACCTTCCAAAGACTCATGGCTCATGCTTCTAGAGAGTACTTGTGTATATTTTTAGAAATCCATATGGATGACTTATGTGTGTACTCAATGTTACACAAAGACCATAGAGAGCATCTAATGCCACACCTATCGTATTTGCCTGAATCCAAAAAAATGTGTTTTCATGGTTAGACATGTCAAAATCCTGGGTCATATTCTGTTCACCAACAGAATATCCACAGATATGGATAAAATCAAGGTGATTGTGGACATGCCACATTCAAAAACAGTAAAAGAAGTTCAATCATTCATGGAACATTGTGGATACTATAGAAAATTAATCTACATGTACGCAATCATTGCTAAGCCTCTCTATGGATTGATTGTAACCCTTGATTGGACAAAAGATTGTGAGGAATCATTTCAGAAGTTGAAGCAAGCATTGGTATCAACACCAATCCTTAAAGCACCAGATTGGAGAAAAATCTTTCATGTTCATGTGGATGCCTTTGCCTTTGCCATTGGATGTATCCTGGCACAACCTGGTGAAAGGACTATGGACTTTCCAAATTGCTATGTGAGCCATCAACTGAACATTGCTGAATGGAATTACACAACTATGGAAAGGGAAGGATTATGAATGCTTTATGCTGTGAAGAAATTTTAGCATGATCTCCTAGCCAACCAATTCATTTTCTTTGTGGATCACCAAGCATTGTTTTATCTGGTCAACAAGGCATGCAACACCGACTGCATAGTGAGATGGTCTATTAGCTTGCTCGAATTTGATTTCACAATTATGGTATAAAAGGATACAACTCATCAACATGCCGATTACCTTTCTAGGCTACTAAACGAATAGAACCTAGATGGGGTTGAAGATGATTTTCTAGATGCATTCCTCTTTTAACTTAGAAATGATACCTAGATGGAGTGAGAGTATAATTCCACTTTTGTCTATAGGACAATTGTTGATAGACCAGGGAAAATAGCTGACACATGCGTGATCAAGCAAAGGAGTCCTTTTCAACTGCTTTGTGGATGACTATATCATAAGGGTTCGAATGGAATCTTGTCCTTGTGCATCAAAGCCTCTGACATTCCCTTGTACCTGAAGGAAGCACATGTCACAAAGGACTTTATTCATCATGGGAAAATCAAAACATATCAAAATTTGATGAGAATGGAAGTTTTTTGGCCTAGTATGAAATTTGATGCACACATGTGTGTTAAGAATTGCAAATCATTTGCAAGCAACACCCCTAAGGAGTACTCTACACCGTTCCAAGTGAATATAGCAGCACATTGGAGTAAGTATATTGTGAATTGTTTGAACCATGTTCCTTTTCTTGCCAACATGTCCCAAAAATTATGAAAGCAATTAAAACTGAAGCACACTCATATGAATTGATTAGCAACCAGTTGTACAAAGTTGCAAAGATAATCAACTCAGACATTTTGTAGCAGAAAGTGACTACATACCGATCTTGCAGGAAGCACATTCAGGTCAAGCGGGAGGTCATTTTTAGCTGAAAAAAGGGCTAAGGCCATAATGTTTGTCAAAGGTGGCCTACACTCTTTATGGATGCTGAAGCATTTGTGAAGCGGTGTGATGAGTGTCAAAGAACAAAAGTTTCAATAAAAAAGGATGAAACGCCAATAAGACAAATGATAGGAGCACATGCATTTTTCAAGTGGGGTCTCTAGAGATTTCATGGGCCCCATAGCACCAACGGCTTCCAAAACTCATGTAGAGTATATTATAGTAGCTACATACTATTTAATCAAATGGGTTGAAGCTAAAGCCAAAAAAAAAATTTGGTGCACGCACCACGATACAATTCTTGTATGAAAATGTTTTCACATGATACGGTTTACCTATCAAAATTGTTAGTGATTGAGGGTTACATTCTCTTAACAAAGTAATTGAGTACTTACTTGGATGAATTCATGGTCCCACATAGAAAGTCAGGCTCAAAAAACACATCGGATTTATTCTTCATTACATAAATCCATGTTTTCCTAATCGCATGATCTATGAATGTTACATAGTACAATGAGCCACCAAGTGATGGTGTACTTGCAGGACCCCAAACGTCATAATGAACCAACTCAAGTTTTTTATTTTTTCTTTCATTTCCTGATTATGTAAATTTTACCCTCTTTTGTTTACCATAAACACAACCTTCATAGAACTCTAAGTCCACTTCTTTCAAACCTGGTAGAAGTTTCTTTGTTTGAAGGATTTGCATTCCTTTGGCACTCATATGCCCAAGCCGATAGTGCCCACCGCACTGTTGACTTCCATAGCTATTGCACAAGTTGAAGATTGCGTGCTAACAGTACACAAGTAAAGTGTACTGGCCTTTTCTCCCTTGGCAACCACCAAAGATCCCTTTGAGATCTTCCACCGTTTGCTTCCAAATGCAATGTTGTGACCTTCATCGTCCAATTGTCCTATAGAGATGGAACATGCCTAACATCTCTAAGCTTCCATTCATTTTCGTTAGCAGTTTTGACACAAACTGTACCTTTGCCGACAATTTCACAAGCTTCATCATCTCCCAAGTATACATACCCAAAATTACCTTTGGTGTAATCTTGGAAATGTTGCTTGTGTGGTGTCGTATGGAATGAAGCCCCGGAATCTACTATCCAGGAATAAGATACATTGTCTGATGAGAGAATTAGAGCATCTTGCTCTACTTTACCTGCCACATTGGCCTCTGATGTTGGCTTGTTGTCTTGAGACTCCGACTCCTTCTTCTTCTTGGACCAACAATTCTTCTTGACGTGGCCCTTCTTACCGCAGTTCCAACATTCAAGAACTAACTTTGTGCGTGGCTTGCTTCGTCTTGAGCGATCATGACCCTTTTGGTTTTTGAACCTCTCCATAGGCCTTCCTCTTGTTTCCACTGACAATGCAGCCCTTGATGAGTCTCATGTGCTTCTCCGTCGCATTTCCTCGCTTAGGAGAACACCCACAACATCAAACTTAAGAGTATTTGTGCCAGGAATAGAATTACTTATAGCCACATAACAAGGCTGTCCCATAGTATCCAGTAGAGATGATAGTATAAGGAGAGCTTGCACTTCTTCATCAAAATTGATTTTCACCAATTGAAGTTGACTTATGTTGGTGTTAAAGTCATTTAGGTGTCTGCAACTGAACCATTCTCTGCCATCTTTAGATTGAACATGCGCTTCATGATAAATACCTTATTGGATGCCGATGGTTTCTCGTAGAAGTCATCAAGTGACTTCATCAAGTCCGTGGTCTTCATCTCCAAAACGTTGAAGTCTACCGTTGACACCAAGCTTAATGGATTGTTCCCAGTGCCTTTTGATCAAGGACAATCCATGCTTCATCTGCCATCATTGCGGGCTTCTTTGCAAGACCTCCTAGTGGAAAATAGAGGTCCTTCTGGTAGAGATAGTCTTCAATCTGCATCTTCCAATGTTGGTAGTTTTTGCCTTTGAACTTCTCGATCTTGAGCTTCCCTTCCTCCGCCATTACTTCCACTCAATTCAAGGAATCCTTTCCTTGAGATAATTTAGCTACGGGCAAACCTTGCTTTGATACCAATTGTTAGGAAATATGACGTAGCTAAGTAGATAATTGAGTAGATTACTTAATGGAGAGAGATAATTTTCACACACAAGAGATTATAGAGTAGAGTGAGAGAGAGAGAGAGTACACATGATATACGTGGTTCACCCAGTGTGGGCTACATCCACGAAAAAGCAACCACTTAATGGCTTTAGTACTTTAAACAAGAGGTCAGTTACAAAGGGATTATACCCTTAATAGAGCTCCCACCTTGCTTCACTCTCACCACCTGACACCCACCTTGTTGCATCAATTTCACACTATGAAATGCGTGTAGAAATGGTCTCCTTTTATAGGACAAAAGGGCTGCACTCTCTCATGAGAGAGGCATCCATGTGTAGCCGCCTTTGTGTAGATAAGTCCAAATGAGACCCTCCAATCCGCCCATGTGTGGCCACCCTTGAGAAGACAAGTCCTCCTTTGAAATCGGCCACTGGCCACCGACCATTGACTTTTGACCATCGGCCACTGGCCATTGACTACCGGCCATCGGCCAACCAGCCAACCGATCGATCGTTTTCCAACCACTTTCCGACCGTCGTCCGACCATAATATTCCGGTGAAGGCAAGTCTTGAGCTTAGGCTCGAGATTGGGTGTGAAAATTTTGGTTTTCAGCGACTGATATTTATTTTTCAGCGAGCTATTTTTCTTCACGCACGATGGCTTCTCCTCATAATGGGGACCTTACAAATGTGCGTTTTTAACACAAAAAATTACAAGGGGTAAATTAGGCTCCATACTTAACAATGATTTTCTCATATTAAACTGAAGGTAGCCCACCACAATTTTCATAGATAAATAGGCCCAATGAAATCCCAATTGAGTAGGAACGCTTGGACCCACAACCCAAACCAATCAATTGTTGAATTACCCGTTAGCAAGTTGGGGCAATACTTTGAAGGCAAATCTAATGCAACCCTACCAATCACTACTAAAGGATTATTTGTGAAGGGAATCCTTGATGGTGGTGCGAGAGTTAGCATTGTAACAAAAGTTTTTGGGAATCTATGGGAAGACCTCATCTTGAAGTCACAAACGTAGTGGTAAAAATGGCCAATGGATCCATCGTTACGCTTATTGGAATGCTGAAAGATCTCAAGATCAAGGTCCTTGGATGCAAGGTAAGGCATACCCTCATTGGTATGGATTTCTCCAAGCATCCTATGACATCTGAGATGATCTTAGGGAATCCTTTCATAAGGGAAGCAAAAATGGTGCATAATTGGTCCATAAACCTTGTCTACTTATAGTTCCAAGACACCGTCATTAGACTTGATCTTGTAAGCGATCGAACGCATCCTTTAGGGGGCATGTTTATAATTGACAATCGATTGGACACCACAATTCACCCAATTCCATTGAAGTATTGTTACGCATGTAAAAAGGACATGGATATTGGAGAAGACTCTTCTGATATGGATGTCCTACCTAGAATGGTTGAGTTGGACAATGTTGATTGGGTACACCTCCTAGTAACCATAGACACTTGGGGCAATAGAGGAAAAACTTGGGTAATACCGAAGGGGGGCAAAATACCACAGATTGCACCAATGAATATGTTAAGTTCAATGCATATACTTTTTGAGGATACAAAGAGTGAAGACCTAAATGACATCCAAGCTACTGGTACCTCGGAAGATTGTGAGCAATGTGACTCAAAAGACTAAATCAGCGATAGAAAGTGATTTTTGAAAGGGAATCTGACTCACATATTAGCTCAAGTCGAGAAACAAAACCCTCAAGGGCAAGTACCACATCCTATAACAATGTATCTTGAAGTGAAGAGGACACAAATGAGGACTAATCCAACAATTCTATGCCAGAAGTAGCCCAAAATAAAAAACTAGACAAGAGGATTAATACATGTAAGGGGTGCTGATATTGAGCGAATCTACGTGCTAGGATAAAAGAAAAGAGATCCACTGCTGCATGGCTCAGTTATATAGGAGACATGTGATGCTCATGTAAAGTTGGTAGATAATTGGGGTGAATATCTTCAGAATGTCAAGTGATGCAACCCACGACTCCTTGACCTTCCACAATTGGGAATTACAGAGAAGACAAAAATGAGTTGTATTGTAAGAAGTCTTGTTTCCTCTTGGGAGAAGCATCTATCATGTTTACAAAATGTGTTTGAAAGGTGCAAATTGTATCGCATCTCATTGAACCCTTTCAAATGCCAAATTTGGGTTAAACATAGAGTCATTTTAGGGCATTATAGTGTCCAAGAATGGATTTCCATAAATGAGAGCAAAATTAAAGCCATTGCCAATTTTCCACCACCTACAAACTATGAGGGAGTTCAAAGATTCATGGGCCATGTTGGTTATTATCGGCAGTTTATTTTAAACTTTGCCGAGATAGCTCATCCAGTGTACAAGCTTCTTATCGAGTTTCACTGAAATGAGGAGTATGACCATGCTTATGAGTTATTAAAAAGTCTTTGACAAGTGTCCCAATCCTCTGAGTGCCCAGTGGAAACGTAATTTTCCATGTGCATATTGTTGCATCAAAATTTGCTATTGGGCGTGCTCTAACTCAACCAAGAGAGCATAAATTGGATTAGCTTTGCAAGTCCTCAATTAAATGATGCCAAGATGAACCACACCACTATAAAGCAAGAAGGTTTAGCTATGATTTGTGCTCTAAAGAAAATTCAATATTACCTTTTTGCTACCAAGTTTGTGCTTTACGTTGATCATCAAGCGTTGGTGTATCTAGTAAACAAACCATGTTTCATGGGGAGAATTACGCGATGGTTATTAAATTTTCTTGAGTTTGATTTCACCATTGTTGTAAGACCTAGCAAAAAACATGTTATGGTAGATAATTTATCTTGCATACCCAATGTTGAAGTCCCTACTCGAGTTGATGATGAATTGCCCAACACTTCCCTATTTATTGTAAAGAAATTTCAATATTACCTTCTTGCTACCAAGTTTGTTTTTTATGTTGATCATCAAGCGTTGTTGTATCTAGTAAACAAACCATTTTCCTTGGGAAGAATTACGCCATGGTCATTGATTCTTCTTGAGTTTGCTTTCACTGTTGTTATAAGACTTGATATAAAACATGTTATAACAGATCATTTGTCTCGTATACCCATTGTTGAAGCCCCTACTGGAGGTGATGATGAGTTTTCCGACACATCCCTATTCATAGTTGAGACAATGCGCGAATGGAGTGAAAGATTTTCAAATTTTTAGTTAATAGTTTTCCTCCCAAAGAGCTCCAAAAAGATTTATCTCAAAAGTTAATCAAGGAATGCGAACCTTATTGCTTGATTATCGTAACTCTCTATAATCAAGGAAAAGATGACATTCTTAGGCGTTGTGCCCACGAGGATGAATATTTTGTACATTTTGCAAGACGCACACATGGGTGTAGTTGGTGGTCATTTTTCAAGAGAATTGACTGCTAGAAAGGTATTGCAATCAGGTTATTGAAAACCCAATTTATTTAAGGATGCATCTATTTACGAGACTGGGCACCCTCCTGTTGTAGTGGTTAGCTACAATTGGGATAGCTAACGTAATGGTAAATTATGTGCTCTTTAGTTTAATTTTCTAATTGAGTTGACGATGATGCTTTTCTAGAGTGGAATGCTGGGAGTTGACGAAGAGGCGAAGGCAATAACTCTTGGCCCTTTTATATTCACACAATATTTTAGATTTTGATTTCAATAAGCCACTTTGGCTCTATAAATAATTGTAGTGGGAACCTTGCTTATGGGACATGCAAGAACTAATGAGCTTCACCCATTTACAAAAGTGAAGTGGTTGTAAAAGAGGGGCCTCAAATTTTGGCACCTTAAACTCACAAATAATATATTAAATACCAAACTCCACAAGAATAGGTGCCATGGAGTTTGGGACTAGATTTAGGCCTTTCTCTTGCAGATTCTCTTCTCTACACTCTTCTGCTATGCTTAATTTTCTGTGTACTCTCTAATCAAGTCTCTATCTCTTACAAGTTACAATTCTCTTATACACGCTTACAATCTTGTCTATGTCAATTCGATGTTCTTTGTGTGTGTGTGTGTGTGTGTGTGTGTGTGTGTGTGTGTGTGTGATAGTCTAGGTGTGTGTGTGTGTGTGTGCTTGGAAATTGGGAAAAGAGGTGGACAGGTTGATGGTGATGTCTGTGAGCAAGGTCGAAGGGTTTTAAGCAATTGGTCTCCCCCTCTTCCCCCAACAGTGGTATCAGAGCCTTGGGTTCAAGGAAATCGGCAATCAAATTTTCAAGTTCGAAGAGGTATTTTCAAAGCGGACCACGTTGAATTTGCCAAACGATGCAAATCAGTGGATAACCAATCCATTAATCATGCTCAACAAAGATCAAGAGTCGATAAGACGAGTTTTAAATTTCAATTAAGGGATTAACTCTTGCGGATGGTGAAGCTAAGAGATCAAAAGTCAAAACAAGAGTCAAATCCGACATCGGAGAACTCAGAAGGAAATTTGGATGGCTAAAACCTGGCATAGAGTAAAGAGTATCAAGAAGGAGATTAAAAGAGAAAAAAAAATGGCTTGCAAGATCCTTTGAAGTTGATAGGAGGAATCAAAGCCGTCGGCAATCCACCAACCGTGATTTGATAACCAAAGTTTGAGTTCCAAGGGATAAAAGAAATTATTTCTCTTGGAGGGCTGCCACTGATGGTCGCGAGAAACACCCCTTGCATGCAAGAGAACTACACCACCGACCCTGCTCGAATTCTGCAAGGTTAGCATGGGACAGAGCGCCCTGGAAACCCGAGTCTTTTGTTCTCCTTGCCCGCGGCCTGATATTGCCTGTAGCACCATCTCCATCATCTTCTTCCATGCTCGTGCTGTCGGTCGGTTATCTGCACGGATGTCGCCCTCACAACCAAGGTGTTCACACACTATAAAAAAAAAGGCAAGGCTTTACTTTACTATTCAATCGGCCGCCCATTGCATGCTATTTTAACCCTTTGATTAAGGGTGCAATCACACCTCTATTGTCTGCTACGGTCGGAGACAATCCCATAAGATGTTGTTCATACCTTCTATGTGAAGAGATGCGGCTTAACTTAACCCTTCAAGTAATCGGACGCTCAATGAACCTTAAGCCTCTTATTTAAGCCATTATTCATCCCTTCGTATCTTAAAGGCTCCTTGGTTGGTGGGTCTAGCTTCGATCATTCGGCTGCCCTTTAAAAGGGAAAGCATTACTTGAACATTACCGCACCGTTATCATCAGTATTTTCACCGATCGCTATACCACCTCAAGGTTGCTCAAGCTCCACCAGTTGCAATTACCACCATTTTTGCCAACTCAATTTTACAGTGAATAGTAACTTAAATTTTCAATTGTATTGCCATTATTTTTGGGATACGGGAGATTGGACACCGCAAAACTCGACCAACTCGCAGACGAACCGTGTGACCGCTCACTCTTTTGGCAATTTCCTAGCGCATCGCCATTCGGGAATTGATGCCAATGCGATTTCTCAGCTGAGTACATTTTATTTCTGCTATTTATTTTACTCTCTCTCTTACTTATTTCGCATATTGCATATGTAAATATCGCCATATAGCCCTTTTATATCTATATCTAGATATATATATATATATATATATATATATATATATATATATATATATATATATATATATATATATATATATATAAAGAAAGCCATCATGGCACACCTTCCACAAGTACCCACAATTGCTGAACAACTTGCCAATCTACAACAAATCCTCACATATGAACGCATGTGAAGCCAAGAACTTGAAGATAAATTATTGCATTCTGCATGCACAGAATCTGCATCGGCACCCAAGTAAAACAAAATTAGCAGAAAAGCCTTCACTTTCAAGGATTTTGATGGCATTAAAGATGCTAGCATGGTTCTAGCATAGGTTAGTCAGTTAGATGACTATCTTCATGATGAAGATTTTTCCGAATGTGAAATGGTAAAATGAGCATCAAATCATCTCACTAGCAGCACTGCACTGTGGTGGAATGCCACCAAACAGCACGGGAGAAGACCACACACCTGGCATGCCTTTGAAAAAGTGTTTTTACCTCAATTTTTGCCCACATAGTACAAAGCTAAAGCACGAAGTCAATGGGATTTAATTCGACAGGGTCAAAATGAAGATGTACAAGGTTACAGTGATTATTTTTGGAACTATTAAATTCATTTGCAAGCTATTGTACATGTTAGTCGCAAGAAATTGAAGCATAAGTACATATCAGGTTTGACACTACAAATTGGTGCTGAGGTAGATATGTTCAAACCAGATTCTCTGTCAAAATCTCTTAATTTGGCTCTCAATGAAGAGAAGAAGAAAGGTGGACAACCCTCTCACATTCATCAAACTGCTAACACCAAGTGTAACAAGAGATCTCCTTTCTCTCCTAACTCTAACAGAAACAAACATCAATGTCAGGACAAGGGTCCTGTACCCTAAGAACTAGAATAGTCATGGACTACGGCCAAGGGTCGGGCTAGGCAGTGTGGACAGGGGATCCGTCTAGGGCAAGGGGCTAGGAGCCCGCCTATATAAAGGGAGGTTGGGAGGAGGATCTCAAGGTCTTGTTCCCTAGTTCTTACACTGGTATCAGAGCTTAGGAGTCTCTCTTCCACTCTCTCTCTAGGCGTGGTCTCTTTAGGTCCCTAAAAGCAAGATCTTTGGGTGAGAATCGTGGCTTTTTGGGGGCTTTTCCAAAAATAGCCTTTTTTTTTGCCAAATCGGGCCGCCTTTCCTATTTTGGAACGGGGTGTGTGGTGCATGGAATTGCGAGGTTTTTGGCTTGACTGCAGCGCCATGAGGAGGTAGGAGGGTTGGCAGGAGCTCGCGCCCGTAGCCGGCCCCAGCAAGTCATGCCATCGACTTCTTCTCCCTCGCGCTGAGCAGCATGCTGTCTCTGCGTTTTTTTGCTTCAAGAATCCGCCTTTTTCACATTGAAAGGCCTATTGGCCATTGCCTTTGAACTTGGCCACTAATAGTGGCCCTTCCCACAGGCAAGGCAACGCCTTCGTGTGCCGGTAAGCCTCCCCTAAGTTTGGGTGATACGGTGGAAGGCAAACGATCGCAAATATTTGTTGCGCAGGAATAACTCATCATTCCGAACCGGTTGCCAACCAGACTTGGCAGTTTTGCACACCACAAATTCCAACCGATTTGTCGTTTGCATAAGATGCAAATCCAGTTATTGACTACTACGCATTGATCGGTGTTTTCAAGTACATCCTCGGCTGCAAGTCAATTGCCGATTTCGTGGTTGCTTGGGATTTAAAATTCGACTTCGAATTCAGCGTTCAGTTCATCAAGTCTACATTAGACGACTTGCAATTTTCTGGACTGCAAACGATGCGAACAAGTGTATTGGGAAGCTCGCTAGCACTTTTGGGAAGCTCGACTTTCTCAATACTTTCAATGCCATCGGCAATTTGAACTTCCTCGGTAAATTCACCTCTTCGCCAATTCTACTAGGACTTGAAATTCACCTTCTTTACGACCGCCGACAAAGTTAGCACGGCTAACTACCGACCTCTGTGCTCGATACGGCTACGAGCTTTTTTGCACTCTAAGGTACTGTTTTCTCTTTTGTTCACACAACACAGATTCGCCATGAGTGCGGAAATTGATGATCAACATATGTTTGACTTTGAATACCTGGAATTGGCTCCACCTGTGGATGTCATGGGGCCGGATACTCTCACGGAGGGTACCATCGTGGCAACAGGGATGGATGGTGCAAACCCAGGTGATCAATCTCTGTCTCCTCATTTATCAACCTCCTCCTCAAAGCGTGTTGGATATTCTAGAGGATGACAGTCAATTGCCAGATGCCAGGGAGTTTGTCACTCGACAGGATTGGAAAAATTTTGATGCACGATTTTGCAAGCTAGCTGTCAGGGTCCAAATATTGGTGACGCAAGTAGAAAATCTCACACAACTAATTTACAGAATGCTACCAGAATCAGCTTCTCACTCACCAGCAACCCAAGGGGTTGTCTGCCCAATAGTTATGACCAAAGAGGTCGAGCATGTACAACAGAACTCGGTGGTCGATACAGATTTGGTCGTGACCAACGTGGTCAGGAAACGACTCTCACAATTAGACTTCCAACGGGAAAAGCGTCAAAAATTATGTTTTTATTGCTTAGGAACGCATCAAAAAAAGCAGTGTCCACATGTCCAACAAACTTAAGCATGATGCATGAGTTCGTGATTTGACATAAACTCCAGTTTTGGTGCACGGCACAGTAGTTATATGGCTTTTGAACATGTTATACTTAGCCATTTTCTCATACTTGAATATGAATTTTCAACATACTATAAGTTTTTTGAATTGGATACTGTTACGCCCCAATTGCTTTTCTTCCATAGTCATTTTTTGGGTACGACCAGTCACATAATCTCGGCTTATACAATCTGCCGAAAACATTATGAGATGCATGCAAGATCACTGAATTAGGTTGTATATGATAGACGTGTCCTACAATTTTACGTTTCGCATTTACTTTTGGACAGTATTGTTTGTTGTGAAAAGCCAAATGCTTGGCCCATTTCACATGAAACAAGGCTTTTAATTTGTACTCCGATTAACACGGCATCAAGAGCAGTTGGCAACCAAGTTTGGGGCACCTACATTATTCCGGATATCATCTCATCGAATCCCTACCAGTCTACCCAGTGCAAGGCACTTATGGTGTTGACTATTACGGTTGTCACGGTAGCCACGGGCTTCCGTTTTTGTATGCAAGGCATGCTACCCAGGTGGTATAAAGTATGCTCTCACACAATCATTCTATCAAGGACAATATTAGTTATGCATTGTTTCGGTTGCTATCAAGGCACACACCACTAAAAAGAACAAAAAACTTCTACTGGATTCACAACCCATACACGGTAGATGGTCACGATGTGACTTGTGTTCCCTCGTGCGATGCGAGCATCATACAGCCAAATGGTTGCATGCTTATAGGATAAGATTCCAGTTAGGCATAAGATGTCTAAGAGCACACATTCTGGGCACACACACACTAGAAATTTAAGGAAAGTTCCTCAACCCAGCATGCTCCTCTGTTCGTTCTTCATCTCTTTCTCCAAGGACCAAAATGAAAATTTTCTACGAAGTTTTGTTTTATGTTTCACTAACGAGTTCTCCTGAGCTAAGATGCTCTAAAACTCTTAGCTAGAAATTGGGCAAGGTGCCATCCACATTAGTCTTCATCAGTTCGATGATTGAAAAATAATTGCCACGATGGTTATGAACCACGCACGTTGGCTAAGATCCATTGCTCAACCTAGGATAAGATCCACTTGTTGGTATTCCTTGGACGATTGTTCATGACATCGAACAGCTCTAACCAGTGGAATACACATTGTTGTTAATTGACAAGCAAGCGGCTTGTCATTACAGATGTTTAGGGTGTCATTTTTACACTACATGTTTTCAGTGCGACACTCAAGTTGAGTTTTTTAATCTTCAACTAAGAGCAGTTGATCTCTACAAGAGCGTATAGATGCAACAATCAGTTGCGACAGCATGGCTGTCCATAAGAGCTCGGCAGTTCACTTGTGTGGGTCTCTTGCTCTCTCTATAGCACTACGGACTGTCTATGGACATACTGTTTTGGGGTAAGACCCGGCGGGTGATTGCTACATCACCCCATAGGCATTAAGGATCACCGTTTGATGTGCATTGAGGATCACAATTGATCTCTCCCAGTTATACTTTCAAGGAAAGACTTCCGCAATCTACCATGCGGTAGCGATCGAACACACTTTTCAAGTTTATTCCAATCCTTCTGTACACGATTGACTATGTTGGTTACCGTTATCTGCTAGTTGAGCAGTTTCTACAAGGCGTCTTACCAAGGAGTTTGACTACGTAGATTCGGATTGAAAAGGCAACACCCAGGGTTCCCAGTGCAATACTATTTGTTTTTTCAGGTAGGGGATGTGCTCCTCTCCATTTGAATACGGGTAAGTGAACATTACGTTCAAATCTTCAGATACACATCTATTGATTTGGTGTTATTCCATTTTTAGTATGCTTTTCTTGGTTTTTCAAGACGAATAAGTACGCTTGAATGTTACAGAGCCATGCCAAGGGCATGTCGGCACAAAGTATTTTGGACCCAGTGTCCAATCTATCTTTCTGCCTTATACTATTAGGAACCTACTTGTACAATTCAATTTGACACATGTCGTCACATGGATACAATATGGTCTAGGAACTCAAGGAGTTCGGTTTAGCCAGTGTGGAGCAATGAATGAGGGTCCCTCTCACTCTTGTCGTAGAGTGTTTGCAGTTACCTCCACACACAAGTACATCTTGTACTTGAAGGATGTTCTTTTTTACACATCCTTACATGAGACATATTCCACATGTGGAGAATATGAGTCTCTGGACTGACACTGGCGCCATTATTTCAATTATGTGTCACGACAAAGTCCCTAGGTTCTGGTCACATCTATTTTCTAGACCATTTTTAGCACGACGTATCAAGAGCAATTTCGTGGCCAGAAATTGTCGGATACTTAAAATGACTTGTTAAGGTACAAGTACTGCTAAACAACATTATAGATGGTTGTTTATACATATAGCAAAGCTATAAGTTGTTAATGAAAAAGTTTCATTGTCTGTGCCTAGAAGTGATCAATGTTTCACCTTCTATTGTGATTCAGACGTTTCAGCAAGGCTTGCAAAAGATTGCAACTAAAAGTATTTAGTTTCTTTTCAGAACTATTTCCATTCCTTTCAATGCGTGCTAGGCGCATCACATTTGCCATGAGTATTGGCAAGGATCATTATGGATATACAGGTTCGGGTTAGTTTTTTCTAAATGCATGCACACTAGGTATTATGGGCCCTAGTGTTTAGCAAAGGCTGATTTGGAACGGCATGCATATTCCTCAGGTTGTTGCTTATGAAGCATTTTGCACTCTATATGCACTATCTCTATGAGATTACTTTGGGGTCTACTAATCACCAATAGAGGTCATGGCTCGGTTTGGGCGTTTGTGGATTTTTTTAGGTTAACCACGATGGTTATTTCGGACATTGTTGATTCCTCACCAATGTTATACACTACTGTGATTCCTCGTTTACCAGTCATCTGGGACGACTGTCTGTAAACCGTGAGGAAAACACACCTCAGTACTGTTAGTTATCCAAGGGGATAGGCAGATTACAAGGAGTAATCGTGTGCTAAAGGATCTGCTAAGAGCATACGTTAGCACAACGCATTTTTGAATAGATGATTTTCTCCCTATTCTAGAATTTGCTTAAGTACGGTTTTCGACTTTGAACACCTGTTGTGGTGGGGTTGGAGATTGTGTCAATACTTTCATACGTCAAGGACTTACCAAGTGTGCTGACAAAGTATGTTGGCAAGTAACCTTAATTAGGGATGAACATGTAGTTCTTTGTGTTCCAAACTATTCAAAATTCTAACACGAGGACACTCCCTATCTATGAACTTTTCAAAATACTCATGCGAGTAGGAAATCTGGCTCACAACTGCATGGAAAGTTACGCCAAGGTTTCCTTGCATCATTCCAGTACCTTCAAAAGATATGAAATTTGGTTATGCCTTTGGACAACTCTTAGTTGTGGTTACTCTTTTACAATACTCAAGTGAGTTATAATGGAGTTACCATTTCGACCCAAGTGGTTGCAAACGGACAACAATGTTGAAAATCAAGATGTTGCTCTTGGTTTCATTGAACCTCCTCACTGCACCAATTACCAGTCATACAGACAACTTGCTCACTTATGGGACGTCACTAAAGAAAACATCAGTATTCTTAAGAAGATAGTACTACTTGTGTTTTTGAGGACGAAAACTCTTCCTTAAGAGGGGAGTAATGTCAGGACAAGGGTCCTGTACCCTAAGAACTAGGATAGTCATGAACTATGGCCAAGGGTCGGGCTAGGCAGTGTGGACAGGGGATCCGTCTAGGGCAAGGGGCTAGGAGCCCGCCTATATAAAGGGAGGTTGGGAGGAGGATCTCAAGGTCTAGTTCCCTAGTTTTTACAATCAAAGTCGTACCTGTTTCAAGAGATGCAGATTTGACAATTCTTCTACAATTGCTCAACCTCAAAGAAACAACAACAACAATACGCAGCAAAACGAGGAATCCAAAATTCTTTTAACCAACATTCTGCTCCAAACTCTAATGGTAACAAAAGGGTGAAGTGTTTTAAATGCTTTCAGTATTGTCACTATGCAGATAAGTGCCCAAATGGTCTTGCTAAGGGCAATGGCCAATCCAATGGCCACTCTAATGGAGTCAATGGAAATTCAAGCCAAAAACTCTTCGACAACCGCCACCCAAGTCACTGTTGAAGTTTGCATTGGTGAATTTACACAAGCAGGTACATTTATGGTAGCACCATTGCATGGTCTTGATATGATTTTGGGAATGCCATTTTGTCATGAATTTGATTCATTGATTAATTATAAAACACGTACTATGTCTCTCACTCATCATAATAAAAATTTCTCCATCCAAGCAGCACTAGCACATCAAAAATTTCCACTCCTCTCTCACACTCAAGCCAAAAGAGCAATTCGAAAACAGGGAAAAACATATCTAGTGTTGGTAAATCAAATTTCTGTTGTAACTGAAACTTCACACAAATCTACACATGATGAATTTCTCTCACAATAAGATTGTTTTATCCATGATCTGCCACCTGGAATTCCACCTTCACGCCCAGAAGATCACAAAATAGATATTATACCAGGTAGTGAACCTCCTTGTAGAGCACTTTATCGTGTAAATCCAATTGCACATAAGGAGATACAAACTCAAATCACTTATTTACTTGACCAAGTCCTACCTAATCAGACCTAGTAGTTCACCATACAGAGCTCCAGTACTCCTTGTTAAGAAGAAAAATGGAACCTTTTGTATGTGGATCGACTACAGGGCTTTAAACAAGATCACCATTAAGAATAGGTTTCCTATTCCTAGAGTGGATGATATGTTAGACTGTAAGGCCCCTCCATAAACCCTAGAGCCATTCAGAAATTTTTCGGCCTAGAAAATAATTTAGAAAAAGTAAGACCGACAAAGAAGTTATACGGACAACGAGACTTTACTCCAGACTAAAAAGACAAGGATATTTCAGATAAGAAATATATTTCAGATAAGAAATTACGTCATCCCTATATTTTTCTTTAAGATTAAGATTATTTTATACTTCTTTGTCAAAAGCTGCGTGGGAACTGATCTAGATCGAGAACTAGGAGAACAAGGGACTAACTTAATTGAAAGGTAAAGTTAAGAGATAAGAACTAAGAAGAAAATTGGGGTCCAATAGCATTTGAGAAGAGAAATGGGGTCCAATAGCATTTGAGGAGAGAATTTGGGGTCCAATAGCATTTGAGAAGAGAATTTGGGGTCCAATAGGAATTGAGAAGAGAATTGGGGTCCAATAGGAATTGAAAAGAGAATTCCACCCACCATTTCCTATATAAGCACCCCCTCTTCTTTGTATTTAAACACATACATATTGCTAAGCTACTTGCATACTTGCCATGCTCAAGACTATGCTTACGTAACTCATGGTTTCCATTAAACCTTTCTCTTGCTCTCTCCCTCTCTTGAAGGCCAAACCCTTGAGGGTTTTGTGAAGAAGCCGCTCTCTCCTTCCTCTTTACCATAAATCCCTTTCCTTCCTCCTTGAGCCTCACATCTCTTCAAGAAGGACTTCAACCCCACATCCCTCTTGCTTAGAGGAGGCAATCTTCATTTCTAGTAGGATTATTAATCCATGTGTTTTAATACTAGGAAGGTTTATGTGCATCATTTTAGGTTTTAAGCTTTAATGGAAACCTTTCACTTAGGGTTAAGTGATAAGAGTATCTACGCATCATAAAGTTAAGCTTCAAAGGTAGATTTACACCCATAAGCTAAGCTTTAATGGTAACTTTGCACTTAGATGTAAGCTTTAGTGATTACCTTGTATTTTTAGGTTTTAAGCTTTAATGGAAACCTTGCAAATAGGGTTAAGTGATAAGAGTATCTACGCATCATAAAGTTAAGCTTCAAAGGTAGATTTGCACCCGTAAGCTAAGCTTTATTGGTAACTACGCATCATAAAGTTAAGCTTCAAAGGTAGATTTGCACCCGTAAGCTAAGCTTTATTGGTAACTTTGTACTTAGATGTAAGCTTTAGTGATTACCTTGCATTTTTAGGTTTTAAGCTTTAATGGAAACCTTGCAATTAGGGTTAAATGATAAGAGTATCTACGCATCATAAAGTTAAGCTTCAAGGGTAGATTTGCTCTCGTAAGCTAAGATTTAATGGTAACTTTGCATTTAGATGTAATCTTTAGTGATTACCTTGCATTTTTAGGTTTAAGCTTTAATGGAAACCTTGCAATTAGGGTCAAGTGATAAGAGTATCTATGCATCATAAAGTTAAGCTTCAAAGTTAGATTTGCTCTCGTAAGCTAATCTTTAATGGTAACTTTGCATTTAGGTATAAACTTTAGTGACTAGCTTGTATTTTAGGTTTAAGCTTTAATGGAAACCTCGCAATTAGGGTTAAGTGCTAAGAGCCTTCTCTGCATCATTAAGTTAAGTTTCAAAGGTAGATTTTCACTCTTAAGCTAAGCATTAATGGTAACTTTGCACTTAGGTGTAAGCTTTAGTGACTACCTTGTATTTTAGGTTTAAACTTTAATGGAAATCTCGAAAACTCATAAATTATAGGATGACCTTCTAGCTTCCTAAAATGGAAAGCTAAGCACTATAATAAGAGAATAGTTGTCTAAACTCGATAGAAGTAGTTCAATTTTTGGTATTAAAGAGTATTTCTAAAGTTTTTCAATTTCAAGTTTGTTTGCAAATACGGGATGGGGGAGATAGGGGATAACTTCGCGGAATTAATCTCCGTGTTGTTTGAACTGAAAACTCTACAAGCTTCCATGGAGATGCCCCATGGATCGCAAAGGATTGCAAAAACTTGGGAATCGACAAAACGGGGATTGAACTTAAAAAGTTGGTTTTTCCAAAGAGACATTAACCATCAAATTGCCTATGGCAAAAACTCGCTTGTATTTTTCTAAATAAACTTGGCTGGTAGATAATTAATGAAAATAGGAATTAAGGTTTATAAATGAATGAATTGGGAATTACCAACTAGGAGTTAAAAAGGAATCTCGAGAGGTGATAGGGATAGCCCATTGCAAAACATAGATTTAACTAGGAGTTTTGAAGGTTGTCTGGAAATGAATGGAATGAGTTACAAGAAAGGTCATTTAATGCATTTAAACATGCTTTGACTAATGCACTTGTATTGCAGCTGCCTGATTTTGAAAGATCATTCTTTTTTGTAGTCACTGATGCTAGTGGAAAAGGTATTGGTGCAGTCCTTATGCAAGATAAACATCCACTTGCTTTTGAAAGTTGTAAATTAAAACCTTCTGAAACAAAGTTCATTACTTATGATAAAGAATTGACTGCTATGCTACATGCATTGAAAATCTGGAAACACTATGTAATGGGTACTGACTTGATCATTAAAACTGACCAACAAAGTATCGAATACTTACTTTCTTAACCTTGACATATTAAGTGGGTCGCTTTTATTCAGAGTTTTCAGCCCAACGTTCAATACCAGCTTGATTAGAAAACGTTGTAGCTGATGCTAGTAGAAGACCCTCACTTAATAATCTATCAACCATTACAACTTCATTTGACACTATGCCCGACACTTATGCGCATGATGATGACTTCAAATTGACATAGTTGCATATGCTTGACAATTCTGTATACACATTTCTCGAATACACTATTCAAGAAAACTTCCTTATTTCAAACAAAAATTGTGTGTGACTAAACCTTCCATACATTAATTATTGAAGAATTGCACAAACCACCTTATGCTAGACATAGAGGATTTGCTGCAGCTTTTCAAAAATTATGTCGTGATTTCGATTGGCCTACTATGAGAATTGATGTTAAACAGTATGTTTTAACTTGTTTGATTTGCCAAAAGATCAAAGCAGCAACATGTAAGAAATTAGGACTTTTACACCCTCTCCTTATTCCTAAAAAACCTTGGGAACACATTTCAATGGATTTTGTTACTGGTTTTCCACTCACAGTGCACAACCATGACATGATTTGGACTGTTATTGACCGTTTTTCTAAACAAGCGTATTTCATTCTTTGTAAGAAAACACTCAGAGCACGTCAAGCTGCACTTTTGTTTCTTAAGACTGTTTTCCCACATCATGGTTTGCCTAAAGTCATTATTTCTGATCCCGATTTGAAATTTTGTAGTGCTTTTTAGACTACTGTGTTTGAAAATCTTGACACTACACTTGAATTCACTTCTGCATTCCATCCTGAATCTAATGGTCAAAACCGAAGTCACCAATGGCACTATCATTGATTTGTTAAAGGCTTATGTTTCTTGTCAACCTAAGAAATGGGATGATTACCTGCATATTCTACAATTTGGATATAACAACACCACTCGCACTGCCATGGGTAAATCTCCATTTGAGGCTGTATATGGTCACTCTCTTCCTACTCCTACTTCACGTCTTTCCAATATTGATCACGAGACCACTACTACACACACTGATATGGTTTATAACCGTTACCTTTTGACTTTCAAGGGCCACCCTAGGGAGGATGCCAAATGGATGCCTGAAAAGTTCTTTCGCAACCTCCCAGATCTTCTCCACAGATTCCATCACTCACGGTCCAATTGATTTCTCTCGGATGCTGGGAGAGTGGAATGGGAAGAATTGACGAAGAGGCACAAGCAATAACTCTTGGCGGGAGGGATGTTCACTCTCGTAACATCCCTCCCACCAGGGAAATGCTTTTGTAGAGTGGAATGCTAGGCGTTGACGAAGAGGCACATGCAATAACTCTTGGCCGTTTTATATTCGCACAGTATTTTAGATTTTCATTTCAATAAGCCACTATGGCTCTGGAAATAATTGTAGCGGGAACCTCCCTTATGGGACATGCAAGAACTAATGAGCTTCACCAATTTACAAATGTAAGGTTTCCAGTTTCTGAAACCTTAAAGATTGTATAAAGCTTAATCAAACTGATATGATTATTGATAAAGCAATATAGAATTGTCCGACCATGACAAATATTGGTATTTTTAGAATCTTAAGCACAACAAACCCTGGGCTAGAAATTTTCAGAACAGAATTCCGATAAAATCTGGAAAAGTTACGGGCTCTGAAAGGTTACACTATGAATTTAAATAGTTAACATTGGATGGTTTCAGTAATTATTATTAATAAAGACTTTCTTATCCTAAGGTTCTAGAAATTATTGATATTTCCAATTTTCATCATTAAAAATTAGTGAAATTAGTAAAAATCGATTCTGGAAGCTAGGGGGGATGTGTGGAGCTATGGGGAACTTGCCCGAGACTAGATTTAGCAGCAAGGGACGTTTTTGGAGTTGTACGGTTGCTTGGGATGCAAGTTATTGTCATTTTCCAGCATGTGAGTACCAAGAAACCTATAAATAAGACCCTTGCTTCACAATTTTAACAGACTCGGAGCCTTGGCACATTCTCTCTCATCTAGAGAGACCGCTACGCAGAAATCACTAGAGATCAAGCTCTAGTTGGTTAATTAAACGATAATTAGCCTAATCTTTCTTAATTAACAAAGCTAGGTTAACCTATTTTCTTAATAAATTAAAGATTAATCCTATGTATACTCAAAAATCCTCTCTTAATTAAATATTCTCTTCTTATTATTGTGATTAAGCTTATGGATATTAAGCTAATTAATTGTAATATCATATTAGGGCTGAAATTATCCATTTTAACCATAAATTAATGGGAATTATATTCATTAAGTTTAGATTAAGTTGAGATAATTATCAAACCTGTGTTAGACTGTCATTATGCTAGGAAAATTATCTTATAATTTTTTGAGTAATTTTCATAATTAATTAAGCAGAATTACACTGTTTTTGAGAGAAAAATAAAGGGAAAAAAGATCAAATTGATTCAAAATGCTTTAAGATAATTATCATAGGCTAATCACATCATAAGGAACCTGTGATAATTATGTTAATCTCAGATAATTAGTTTACCTAGTTATCTTAGCAAAATTACACTGTTTTTTAGGACAAATTAAAAGGGGAAAAGTAGCAAATTGATTTGAGATATTTATCAGAGGTTAATCACATCTTAAAAAACCCAAAATAATTATGTTAACTTTAGATAACTAGTTTAACTAATTATCATAGCAGATTTACACTATTTTTAGGACAAATTAAAAGAAGGAAAATAGTAAATTGATTTAAATTGCTTTGAAATATTTATTAAAGGTTTATCACATCTTAGGGATCCCATGATAATTATGTTAACCTTAGATAATTAGTTTACCTAATTATCTTAGCAGAATTACACTGTTTTTAGGACAAATTAAAAGGGGAAAAATAGCAAATTGATTCAAAATGCTTTAAGATAATTATCAGAGATTAATTACATCTTAGAAAATGGGTGATAAATTTTTTAACTCATATAATTAGTTTACCTAATTATCTTAGCAGAATTACACTATTTTTAGGACAAATTAAAAGGGGAAAAATAGAAAATTGATTCAAAATAATTTAAGATAATTATAAAAGGTTATTTAAATCTTAGAAAACCTGTGATAATTATGGTAACCTGAGATAATTAGTTTATCTAATTATCTTAGCAGAATTACACTATTTTAAGGACAAATTAAAAGAGGGAAAATAGTAAATTGATTCAAAATGATTTAAGATAATTATCAAAGGTAAATAAAATCTTATGGAACCCATACTAATTATTTTAACCTCAGATAATTAGTTTAACTAATTATTTCAACAGAATTACACTGTTTTTAAAGAAAAAATCAAAGGGGGAAATTAGCAAATTAACTCAAAAAGATTTGAGATAATTTTTAGAGGTAAATTATATCTTAATTAACCCATGATAATTATTTTAACCACAGATAATTATTTTAGATAATTATCGTAGTAGAAAAACACTATTATTGAGGGTAAGTTAAAGGGGGAAATTAGTAAATCATGTGCTATGATTACATGCTAATTATCAGAGTTAGATTATAGGATAAAGAGGCCATGATAATTATGGCAAGGTTAGAAAAGTAGTATAGATATTTATCTAAGTCAAATTATAATAATTCTAGCTAAAAACTAAAGAGGGAAATTAGTTAATCATGCTATATGATTACATGCTATTTATCAGAGCTAGATTACATGATGAAAAGGTTGTGATAATTATGTCAAGGTTAGAAACTTAGTGTAGATATTTATTTAAGTCAAAATATACCAATTCTGGTTGAAATTTAAAGGAAAAAATTAGTAAATCATGTTATATGATTACATTCTATTTATCAAAGTTAGATTACATAATAAAGAGGCCGTGATAATTATGTCTAAGTCAAATTTTCTTAATTTTAGCAAAAAAATAAAGATGAAAATTATATAATTAAGTTGAAAAATAATAAGATAATTACCAGAGGTTAAAAATATCTTTATCTACTTGTGATAAATATACCATAGTTAATTAGTGATTTTAGAAAATTATAATTGACCAAAAGTTCTATTTTTTAGCAAAAGATTAATTAAAATAACTAGACCTTACGGTCAAAAGTTTTTAGAAAAATTATAGTAAGTATAATGCTATGATATAAAGTTGAGGAAATAGAATATTTAAGAGAAAATAAATAGAATAAATAGTAAGCTCAAAATAAGCAGATTTCAAGCTTAAAATTCGATGGAAAAATTAGGAAAAGATATAAAAAATTATAAGAAAATTACGAGAGCTTAGAAAATCCTTAGGAAAGCTGTGGAAAAAGTTATGATGCCTTTATAGACAAATAAAAAATTACGAGGTCAAGAATTTACCAATTAAAACTACAAATTTAACCTTGGATGGGTTATGATTGAATACAAAGGTTAAGTCTAGATTTCAAATAATTTACCTAATGAGTAGACGTCCTTTTTATAAGGATAAGAAGTTATGGCACTTAACAGGACCCGAGAAAATCCTACATCTGATGATGAGGACGTAGCGCCGAAATGAACTAGAGTGTCGCACGACGACGAAGCCGGGTCTAGTAGTAGGCCTACGGAGGAGACTCTTCAAGCGCCAGCGCAACAGCAGATGGCCGATCAATCTCAGGTGGATTTCCCATTATTAAATTAAGTCTTTAAATAGTTAAAGTTCTTTTATAAGTTAGCATTTCATACGGAAGGTGTGTGAGAATCAGAAAAGGAATAATTGACCAAAAATTGAAGGTAACTTCCAACGTGCATTTGTTTATAATGTAAGAAAGAATTGTTTGGGTTAAAACTGATTGAATTAGGAAAGATATGATTGATCATCCTTAAGACAACTTGTTTTAAGACACCTCGGACTCCTTGGTATCAATTGATGATAATGATTGGCTTTCCAGCCACGGATAAGTCGGTTACCCCCATGAACGTTGAGTTTCTACTCTGTGTCATGTCTTGATGTTTCTACATAAGTTAGGATACCATTTTTTATCATAGGGGAGCCGCCCGGTTGTATGGGCAACTGGTTTGGTGTATGGGCACCCGGAACCTTGGGTGGGGGTTTATCCACTCCGGATTATGAATAAGGAATGGGTGCCGTTTTTTCACCCTTAGGTGGTCTCGAGAGAAGAAGAGTATTGGTCATGGTTATTATGGACAATGTTTTGATTGACAGTACCCTGTCTTAAGTTTAAAGATGTCTGTTTGCTAAAAGAATGTTTTCAATACTGTTTTCAAGGGCTGTTTTAATAAAATCCTGTTGTGAAGGATAAAAGGAATCATTATTTTTATTGTGATAAGAACGTGGTAGTAATTAAATAACAAAAGAATCATGTGTGAGTCGGGTTGGTAAGTGGGGATTGACTAAGGTTGTCAATCATGGACGGGTGGACCTGATTAGTCAGGTAACTATCCATCCCTGCGCACTAAAGCGTTTAGAAAACTTCTTCACTTGGAAGAGGAGTCCACCAGCGGCTGTGCCCTCACATCTGTTAGGGGGAAAATAGCGTTGGTTGAGGATACCTTAGTCCAATTGTGGCAGTTATAGGGCCGAAATAGTTTTTTGGACTTTTAATACGTTGTCCCGTTTCGCTGCGAGATAGGACTAGGTATTCTTCTAAGGCTATAGACCCAATCCATTGTCATTGGTAAAGGTCGATTCCTTGGATTTTTCTTGTTTAGAGACTTTGATTTTTATCAGACCTAGAGACCTGTCAAGGATCCCATCTCGATCTTGGTATTGGAGGGTTGGGGATCTCACAACAAAACTGAAGTGGTTGTAAAAGAGGGCCCTCAACTTTTGGCAGCTAAAACTCACAAATGATATATTAAATACCAAACTTCACAAGAATAGGTTCTGTGGAGTTTGGGGCTAGATTTAGGCCTTTCTCTTGCAGATTCTCTTGTCTACACTCTTATGCTATGCTTGATTTGATGTGTTCTCTCTAATCAAGTCTCTATCTCTTACAATTCTCTTACACACTCTTACAATCTTGTCTATGTCAATTCCATGTTGTGTGTGTGTGTGTGTGTGTGTGTGTGTGTGATAGTCTAGCTGTGTGTGTGTGTGCGCGCGCGCTTGGAAATTGGGAAAAGAGGTGGACAGGTTGATGGTGATGTCTGTGAGCAAGGTTGAAGGATTTTAAGCAGCCGGTCTCCCCCTCTTTCCCCAACAGCATCACTCTTTACAAAAGGATGTGATGAATGCCAATGTTATGCAAAATCACAAAGAAAAGAAAAGATGCCTCTACATCCTATTAAGGTGACCCAACCATTTGAAAAGTGGGGCTTAGACTTTCTAGGTCCAATTAGTCCGGCAACCCATAATACTCAACCTCGATACATCATCGTTTCCACTGACTATGTTACAAAATGGGCTGAAGCTAAAGCTACACGCAAGGCTTACACACGAACAATAGGTAAGTTTCTCTTTGAAACTATTATTACATGATTTGGATGTCCCTTTGAGATTGTGAGTGACAATGGTACCCATTTTATAAATGAAATGATAAAAGAACTCACATCAGATTTCATGATATCCCACCATAAGTCTACACCTTATGATCCACAAGTGCCAAGATGAGAGTACCAACAAGACATTAATTTCATTTTTGACTAAGACGATAGAGGCTCATCGTACAAATCGGGACTTGAAGCTTACATTAGCTCTATGGGCTTATCGTACTGCTTATAAAGCTGCTATTGATTGCACACCATTTAAAATGGTGTATGGTGAAGAAGCAGTAATGCCATGGGAGTTCGTCATTCATAGTCTTTGAGTAGCTTTTCAAGAAGGTTGGGATGGTAACCCATTAGTCAAGTGTTTATATATCCTCAAGAAAGGTTAGAGACATTTGGCTGTGCAAAATGCTCTTGTGGAGAAGGATAGGAGAAAGAAGTGGTTGGCATGGTAACCCATTAGTCGAGCGTTTATATGTCCTAGAAAGGCTAGAGATGGTTGGCTATGCGGAATGATCTTATGGAGAAGGATAGGAGAAATAAGTGGTTTGATTGCCATTTAAAGAGAAATGACATTAAATTTGGTGATAAGGTTCTTATGTGTGGAGTGCGTAACAAAAAGAGAATGTTGCAATACGTTGGCAAAGGGCCATATAGAGTTGTGAAGTTATCTCACAAGGTACCCTTTGTGTGGAGACTCTAGACGGAGTTGAAACCATTGAATTCTTGAATGGAGTATATTCAAAAGATACTATGATCCCCTAAGAAAAGAGGAATTATGTGCCATCCATCAATACATAAAGCAACAAAAGAAAAAGACAAGTTAAGAAAGATACAAGCTAGGATTGAAACTCGAGAGCGACAAAAACATATCAGATGCCAACAAAAATCTAATGTAGGAGTTACACATTCATTCTAAGTTGAAGCAGATGACAATTCTATAGACTTTGAACCACCTTTATGGTAAGTAAATTTCAAAAGGTGCTTTTCCCGTAGAAGTATGGACAATATTATTGTACGCATACTCTGCAGGGGGTAAGTACTTTTCCCCTTGTGAGCATTGATCTACTTCTGTAACATAAGTCTTTATTAGATTGAGTATTGTAAGATTGCTATCTCACTTTGGCCATCCGTTTGTGGGTGATAGGCCAAAGAGAAATTCAATCTTGTACCTAGAGTTTCAAAGAGACCTTTCCAAAAATTACTGGTCATCCTAGGATCTCCATGTGACACAATGGATGTTAGAAATCCATGGTGAGTTGCCATTTGGCTTGCCTTAATAGTCTTTTTGACAGAAATAAAGTGTGCTTGCTTGCTAAACCTGTCGATATTGTCCATATTCCCATATTCCCATGGATAGACTTGGGTAATCCAAAGATAAAATCGATGGATATACTCTCCCATGGTGAATTAGGAATTGGCAATGGCTAGAGTAATCCAGGTTGCTTCCCTCTATCATACTTAGTCTTTTGGCATACCACACATTTTGGAAAATACTCTTGTATGTCCACTTTCATGGTAGTTCAATAGAAGTATGTCTCTACCCCTCAAAGAGTAGGTTGAATGCCTCTACGCACCACATAGGGAGGAGGATGGGATTCATACATGAATTTCTCACTAAGGGAGTGGGTAACATGTAGCCTATTGCCATGGAGAAGGTAACCATCCTGCAAGGTGAATGTTTCTTCTTTCTTCCCCAAAGCAAGGACTCACATTTTGTCTTTAAAGTCAGGGTCAGTAGCATACTCATCTATCATAGAAGATTGATCATTGTGAGTTGCTATAGACACCGCATTAACTTTTGGTTGTCGTGAAAGTGAATCAGCCACTTGATTGTGCCTACTAGAAATGTGAGCAATATAAGAATAAAATTGCAAAAGAAAATTTGCCCACCTCATTTTTTTTCAAAAAGCTTGGTTTGCATCATGAAGTACTTGACACTTTGGTGGTCGGTTTGTAAAATAAATGGAATCCCTAATAGATAGTGCTTCCATGTGTCTAGGGCATGTAGAACAGCTATGTAGAACATCTAAAAGCTCTTTTTTATATATGCCCAAGACTCCTTCATCGGCATTGGGCCTTCGGCTCTCATATGCTATGGAATGCCCTTCTTGAAGCCAGACTGATCCAAGGCAATCACCACAAGCATCACATTGGACCTCAAATGGATTTGAGAGATCTGAAAGCATAAGAACTGGTTGGGAGGTAAGCTTCTCTTTGAGCTTGTCAAAAGAGTTTTGCTCCTTATCAGTCCATGAATATTTAGCGTTCTTCTTTATTAAATCATGTAATGGTCCTGCTATTTGAGAGAATTTTGCTATGAAGCGTCTATAGTATGCACACATACAAATAAAGCTTCTTAGATCATGTAGATTCCTTGGATTAGGCCATGCTTTTATTACCTCCAACTTTGATGGACCCATACGGATACCATCTTGGGAGATAATATGACCTAAGTATTGAATCTCTTGAAGGACAAATTCACTTTTTTTTTTTAATTGGTTGATAAAAAGCTTGTTCTCCTTGAATACTTGAAAAATCACCTAGAGATGTTGCTTGTGTTCCTCCAAGGACTTGGAGTAGATCATGATATCATCAAAGAACACTCCAGTGAATTTGCAGTAGGGTCTAAATATTTTCTCCATTAATTGATTGAACATGGCTAATGCATTAGTCAAGCCAAAAAGCATGACTATATATTCATAAAAACCAAATGTTCTACGAAATGTGGTCGTTAGAATATCTTCATTCACTATCCTTATTTGATGATGGCCATTTTTAAGGTCGATCCTAATGAAGTAGGTAGAGGCTTGTAACTTATCAAACATATCTTCTACCTGAGGTACGAGAAATCTATTTTTGATAGTGATATGGTCTAGTTCTCGATAGTCCACACACATGTGGTATGTACCATCTTTCTTTTGTACTAAATGGATTGGAGAACAAAAGGGAGAGGATATAGGCCTCACCATACCTTTGTCTACCAATTCTTGTACTTGCCTCATGATCTCCTCTTGTTGACCTTGGGAAACTCGATAAGGAGGCTTGTTAGGTGGTGAGCTTCATGGTAGGAGTTCAATTCGATGGCCATCACCCCCTCGTTTTGGAGGTAAGTCCATAGGGACATCATTGATGAACACATCTTCGAATCGTTTAGAAAATTAGACAAGTCTACTCTTCTTGATTCCTACCAGTTACATTTGATGAAACATTAGGACCTTTTAGGGATTCTTTGAATCAAGTATGCAAAAACTAAGCTTTTTGTTGATTTCTCAAAAGCAGGAGAATTTACAAGTGGTATAGTACGATCAGACTCACTAGCATCTATATACATGCTCTTTTCCGTGTAGGTGAAGTAGATTCTCCTTTTAGGGAACTTCATGTTGGCAGCCATGCTGTTGAACCATGGTGCCCCTAGGCTAGCATCCTCATGTTGGAGAGCAGAGATGAAAAAGTCTTGTTTGTCAATGTAGCTTTGGACATGAAGCCTCAACTTCCCAATCGAGGGAGTAATGGAGGCTTGCTGTCCCTTGAAAGATGTATCGAGAGTTACAGTATCTCCCATCTCAAAATCTTGAATGCCCAACTTGGTGTCCCTTGAAAGCTGTATTGGCAGTTACAGTATCTCCCATCTCTAAAGCTTGAATGCTGAAATTGGTGGCCAACTCCGTTGATATGAAGTTATGAGTAGAGCCAGTGGTCCTTGCAAAAAGCTTCAAGCTCTTTAGGAGAGAGTTTATTTTTACCTTTGTAAACTCCCTTCTCCTTGGTATTGTTGTTGGAATTTCCTTGGGAAGAATTTTGGGCATTCGTATTCCCCTTTGCATCACTTTTGTCTTTGCTTTCCATGGGCTTGACATTCCTTCTAGCCCCTTGTTGGAAATTGATGCGTGAAGCAACCATAGTGTGATGGATTACTTTGGTGATAGAACCAGGCTGTTGGGAGTCGGCGTACTCGGCCATCTCTTTAGGTAATCTCGCACAGAATTGTTGCTTTTGCTTGGCAAAGTCTATCTTTTGAAAGACAATAGCTTTTGCTTCACGAAGTCTATCTTTTGAAAGATAGTATCTTTGAGATATAAATCCCAAAACTTGTCCCGCGCAGAATTGTTTCTTTTGCTTGGCGAAGTTTATCTTTTGAAGGATAGTAGCTTTGAGATATAAATCCCAAAACTTTTCCACATATTTGTGGATAGACTCATCGGAGAGAAGCTTCAAACTCCGCCATTCGGTAAGCACTTTGTCTTTTGCATTGCTTGCAAGGAATTGCTTCATGATGGAAACTGGTAGAGGTTTCCATGTCTTTGGGGCTTCGCCGTTTCCACGAAGGCTAGCCCACCACTGACAAGCAGATTTCTAGAAGTGCATAGCTACATGGTTTAGCTTGGAGGACTTCGTGAAGCCCTCGTCTCCAAAGGCCGCATGAAATTGCTGGATGAAGGCCAATACTTTGTCAGTAGCACCAAAGGTGCGATCATAAGTGAGAAAAGAGATACTCTTTCTTCCCTCTTTGAACTTCTTGAGTTTTTGGGACCTCCACCATGCAAGGTAAGATTTGTGGTGTCCTCCCCTCTTGTATTCTCTAGGAGACTAGCTGTAGCTTTTGTCGGAAGAGGAGAAAGGTGAAGAAGAAGGAGAAGAGGGTGACCTCTTACTTGACCTTTTCTTCCTTTGTTTCCTCTCTTCCATTTTGGAGTGATGAGGAGAAGGACTATGGGTTGGGCTGAAACGATGCAATGATGGTACAAAAAGGACTGTCCTTGACACAACATGGGCTTGGTGGTTCATTTGTGTATAAATTGGACCTGTTAATTGGAAATGGAGAGGGGCCATATGTTTCTTTGTTTTTTGGACGTTTCACTATTTGGAGGGGCCACTCCAAGAGAGGAAGTGGGGGGAGAGGGCTGGACCCACATTATGGTTATTGGCTTTCACGACACCACCTCTCTCTCTCTCTCTCTCTCTCTCTCTCTCTCTCTCTCTCTCTCTCTCTCTCTCTCTCTCTCTCTCCACACGGTTGTGTTTCTCCTGTGCACCTTCCGTGCTCCATAGCCAGCGAACTTCGGCTGCTCTCTCGTTATCTCTCTCTCTCTCTCTCTCTCTCTCTCTCTCTCTCTCTCTCTCTCTCTCTCCACTAGCAAGCTGAGCCCTGGTTGACCAACCACTGCATCTCTTTCTCTCTCTCTCTCTCTCACTCTCTGCACCAGAAAGATGCACATGAAACCCTGGTTTTAATTGATGTTTAGTGACCAGTACTACTACATCTATCTATCTGTGTGTGTGTGTGTGTGTGTGTGTGTGTGCGTGCTCCTTGCGAATGGACAATACTACAAGAGTTTACTGCTCGGGTGACTCACAACTACTCTCTTTTGACGAGCTGAATGAGGAGGAATCATGCATGGATGAACAAATACAAAACCATCCCATTGTCAGTTCCATTGACATGTGTCACTAATCAAGCTTTTCTTCATGATTATTGGGCTGCAAAGAAACGCAAACAGAGAAGGAAAGAACGACATCCTTCTTTTGCACTTGGATTACCGAAAGCCAAGTCAAGGAAGAACATTTGTGCAGCGGGGCACGATGTTGGCACAAGCAAACACTCGGGCTGTCAAGGAATGAGCAAAAGGAAATATTTCAGCAACTATTGGAGCACCAGACATTTTTCGAGATGCAAAAATCAAATTTCAACAATGTCGAAGACACCATTCTATTGAGTGTGCGCAACATTTTGGCTCAAATTAAGGTCCTGCACTCAGCAAGTGAGCTTTTTGTTAAGAGAACCTCTCTGACGATGATCTTGAACAATAGTACAAGTGTAGCCTCATTAAACCAATCCAAAATTTCTAGTGTCTTGGGTGTCCATTGAAGGAATATAGCTGCTTCAACTTCAAGGCTAGAGAATAAAGATGAGGATGAAGTGTTGCCATTGAGTACTTGTGAGAGAAAATTGCCACAAGGAACCATTATCACTAATGAAACAAGAGGTTTGGTGTATGCCTTTTAAACATCAGAAACTAGAGTTTCACCAAACAAGAAGGACATATGTAAGAAGAGAATTGGAAGGAAAAGTGTTGTCAAACATCTGTGCATCTACTCAATGACTCTCATGTACCAACAAATCTTAGCAATTGTAATTTATTTGGTGATTCTTAAGGCTGATGTGGTCAAGACAGTACCAAATTTGGCGGTTTGCTATATGGCAGTGGTGGTATACAGTACCTTACAAAGGTTATATACAGAACCGGTGCATTCCTGGGTGGTTCCAAAGCTATCCTTTATAGAACCAAAGCCCTTGTGTAGTACCAAATTTGGTAGTCTGCTATATGGTAGTGGTGGTATACAGTACCTTACAAAGGTTATATACAGTACCAGTGCACTCCTATGTAGTTCCAAAGCTATCCTGTAAAGAACCAAAGCCCCTGTGCAGTACCAAATTTGGTAGTCTACTGCATACTAGTGATTCCAAAGCTTACCTGTATAGTACCAAAGCCTCTGTATAGTACCTTTTTCGTCCCTACAGTCACCAAAGCCTCAATCTTTAGTACCAAAGCCTCACTCTATTTTACCAAAGCCTACTTGTGTAGTACCAAAGTCTTTGTGCAGTACCAAAACTATTCCCTGTATAGTACCAAAACATTCTTGTTTATCAACAAAGCATTTGCAAAGATTTCATATGGGTACTCTTCTGCAAACAATTCTAAAACGAGTCAAAAGCAGACAGATAGTACAATTTCTGGTACTGCTTACAACTAATTTGGGTTCTACAGTACTATCTTTGGTACTGTTTACAACCAATTTAGGTTCTATAGTACAATATTTGGTACTGTTTACATCCAATTTTGGTTCTACAATACTATCTTTGGTACTGTTTACATTCAATTTTGGTTCTACAGTACAATCTTTGGTAGTGTGTACATCCAATTTTGGTACATTACTATCTTTGGTACTATTTACAACCAATTTTGGTTCCACAGTACAATCTTTGGTACTCTTTACATCTAATTTTGATTCTACAGTACTATCTTTGGTACCGTTTACAACCTATTTTGGTACTACAATACAAGCTTTGGTAGTGTGTACATCCAATTTTGGTACATTATTATCTTTGGTAATGTTTAAAACCAATTTTGGTTCTAAAATACATTCTTTGGTACTGTATACAACCAATTTTGGTACTACTGCACATTAGTGGCATTTTACCATTTGCATGAAGTTGGAATTTTCTAACTCTTATTGTATTGGTTCCACAGGTAGAGCTATACCAAAGATTCAAGAGGACTCACCCTACAGTGGTCGTGTCTCTTAGATGCTTTGAGGCATTAAAAGCCGTACTTTGTTCGGAAGTTGAAAGAGCGGTATACCTGCTGCTGTGTATCCCATGTGCAGATACTCTATTTCAAAGAGGCTTTTAATCAGATGCGGCAAACAAGTTTGGGCATCATGGGAAAGGTCACCTTTGCAATTGCTTCGTGTGTTGTAGAAGTGATGATATAGGAGAGTGTTTTGCAAACCAGGTAGTATGTCAACACATCACTAGTATGTGGGAATCCATCATGTGCCCAAGGCCAAGAGATAGTGAATATCATGCCAAGAAATGCTTGATGGGGGGCTGCTCCCAATGTGGTGTACAGAAGTTGACATTTTGTCCAGATGAGATAGCAGAGGATAGCAGGGAGGTGTCTGTGAAGGTCTTCATGGATGTTGGAACAAGACAACTTGATGCAGGTGGGAGTGAGAAGAAGAGAAAGGACCGCGACGGATGAAAAGTGCTGCTTTTCTTAGCCAGTTTTCAGCCCACCTCTCATAGGATTCATCAAGGACAACTTTGTCTTTCGTTGGCAAGCCCAACAATTCAAGGATTGTTCGCTCAAGTTTCCTAGAAATGTCGTTGTATCAGTTATTGACTTTGTAGAGAATTATTCTTTTAAAATTCAGAATGAGATTCAATCAATGCATTGGTGGTCTACCCAAGTCACAATACTTGTGCACATCACTTATGTAAGAAATGCAGCAGGTGGTGTTCAAAAGACGCTGCACTTTTACATATCCGATGACAAGAAGCATGATACATTAATGTTTGTACAACATTGTCTCTTGCTTCATGACAGGTGGCTGAAACAACAAGGAAATTGTTTGCAGCACCATTGGATGTGGTCAGATGGTGCGGCTTCACAATTCAAAGCTCGTAGACCTTACTATTTTGTGGCTAGGTATTATCAGAAGACAGGCTTGCACATGATGCATAACTTCTCAGCATCCGAGCATGGAAAAGGAGAGCATGATGGGGTAGGGGCAGTCATCAAGAGAACCTTGACACATGAGGAATTGAAACTAGATGGCTGGCCTATGAAGTGTGCGACTGATGTGGTGAACTTTTTGAACGCAACATTTCAGCCAAGAGATCAGTCTCATAGGTGTACTACACAGAGAGTCTTCTGGCTTATTGGCGTGGATGATGTGCAACGCGATCTCCAATGGGACTGTGAGCGCATTGTGGGCTCTCACTCATTTCATTGTGCTGATGGGTATTCAAAGGACAACCCGTGCACTATGCGCTTTCGAACCCTTTCATGCTTCTGTGATCCATGTATGAGTGGGCTATGGAGAAGATGCAAAAATAGACTACACATAGAAGAATGGAAATAAGTTTCTATCAAACCACTGCCGGAGTCTGTAAATACAAGAAGGTATGATGAAGAGGATGATGATGAGGATGACAGATATTAAGATTTTGTGCCGATGAGCCAAGTTTCTAACCTGCCATTGTATGAAGGAAGCTGTCCATTGGGGATAATTTTGCAGTCAAAGCACCCGAGACTAAAGAGGACTTCTACCTTATCAAATGCATGAAGGAGTTGTTCCAGACAGTGAGATCACAAAAGGATATGTGGCATAACAAGATTGCTAGAGGCAGGAAGGTTGTTGAAGGTTTCTACTATGGCCAAGTCGAAGGAAAAGTTGATACATATATCTTACTGGATCAGACACCTCTAGCCATGACCTACTCACATCTTGTAAGGGCATTAATTTTCCCGATGAAGCCTATTGCTGGAGTCCCTAATCAGTTCAAGTTATCTACTGAAGTATATGAGAACATATACTATAGCATGCCATATGATGATGATAGTAGTGATGATTGTGCATCCATGATACTTGAAGTTACACAATGCCAAAACCCCTAAGTGGGCAAGTCCATGCTTTTCCTCTTGGTCAGAATATTTCTTTTTGTCCTCATGGTTTACTGTTGTTCTTTCTATCCTTCACTTCCAAAATACAAGTATGCACAGCAGGGTCTCCAATTACTGATTGTCTCTCTCGTGGGATTCACTTTATATACAAAACGGGACGCCACCTGCGAGCGGACAACTTTGATAAAACCCATATATACGAATCATATTAGGGAATATGACCCCCCTTTCTACACTTATACAACAATCAATGAAGAAAACTATCATACCCCTATCTTACATATAAAATCAAGGTCTCACATGATCTAACTGAGTAAAACTAGTCAAAGAGTGTGTAGCATAGTGACTGGCAACGTACTAAGAAACCACTTCTATTGATAACTAGATATACCCTCAATGTGTCTTAGTTTGACTTTCAAACTATGTACGTGATTAGCCTGTACGCTAGCTACTCGTCCAATTTTGACCCATCTAATTACTCAAAAAACATGGTTATAAATTTGTTTTAGGTTCTTTGTGTAAATTTGCATCTATACAAACTCTTTATAGCTTTCGTCCTTCAACAAATGAACTGTAATCACAAAACAAGCAGTTGATACAAAGCAATGTTAGTTCTTGCATGTATCTTTGTAGCTATTAGCTCACAAGTTTGAGGGTAGACTCTTTTGGGGAGATATGATTTTGAAACAGAAAAGCTTCCTCTCATTTTCCCCTTTTCTCACTTATTCCCTCCCCCCCCTGAAATAAATATGATACCCCCCTCCTTTATTTTTAATCTTGGGAGATAAATTATTGGAGGCCTACCCCTAACTTATACACTTATGTAACTTGTAAAAAAAACCCCTGCCTTGCACTTACGTGGTGCGGTAAGTTTTCCATGGTGAATCCCCCGGGTTGTCTCTTAAGACTTGCCCCTAACCTGAACTAAAATAATACTAACCAATACCAAAAGGGTGCTAAACAGTACCAAAATAATGACAAGAATTACCAAAATTTGGTACTTTAGCCAACTTTGCATAATCACAAGACCATGGATCCAAGCTGCAACCCTAGGCTACCAAATACAAGTATGCATGACAAGGTCTCCAATAAAAACTTTCCCTTCACTCTGATACCATGTGAAAAATAGGGGACTGAAGGGATCTTTGTGCCATATGTGAGAATGACAAGTATATAACTGAAATGTATGAGAGAGAAAATGATATATTGAAAGGAATATCTTTATTAATGATGAAGAAACCTTGGCATACAATGTTGGTACTACAAACTACCAAACTGGGTACTGTAGACTACAAAACTGGGTACTGTAGACTACAAAACTGGGTACTGTAACACAATCTTAACAGTACCAATAACAGAGAGCAAATAGTTGGTGCTATGAGTACCATTACCAAAGCACGTACTGTGTAACACCCAGATACACAGTACTGGTACCTAATGATACCATTGTATTAACACCAATGTCAGGGATCTTAAAAAAGTTGCTTTTAGACTAGAAACTACTAGACAACACTAAAAAAAAGACAGTACAGTTCAAGTACCAAACAGACAATTTGCTACTTTGGAAGTAACAAAAGCTGGTACTGTGAGTACCTAATCAGGTACTATGTAACACCCAGATACACACAGTACTGGTACTTATTGATACCATTGTATTAACACCAATGTCAGGGATCTTAAAAAAGATGCTTTTAAACTAGAAACTACTAGACAACACTAAAAAAGAGACAGTACATTTCAAGCTCCAAGACAGTGTACAAAAAAAGTGGATTTCCATTATATATGTGCACGACACGATACAAATTTGGTTCAAGTACAAAAGTTCAGGAATCTTCATTACATTTTATGTGACATGATACACAAGTTCACCAAGCACAACACTTTAGGAATCTCCTAGGTCAAGGGGATCTAATCTGTAAGAGTACCCTCCATCTGTATGAAGTAATCAGCAACATATGGAGAGACATCATCTTGTGTGTCAAAAATTGGGTTTTTGCGAGTGTATGATGTTGGGTACCGATCGTGTATCCATCCTTGCAACCAGGGCAAAATACGATCCATCAAGTAAAAAGGGTAATCTTTTTCAACCACCAGAGGTTCATAGGATGTAATGGCAAGACAATTCTCATAATCGTTTTTCAACGGTTTGTAGCTTCAGTCATCCACCAGTGTTGTGTTGATAGCATCAAAATTGGGGTGTCTTGCCCACACTGTCCGTATGTTCTTCAGAAAAATAGGCTTGTTGGCCACAACATCGGGCACGTGCGACACCTCCGTCATACTCTGCCGCTAGGTCTCACAGTCTTCTTGTGATAGTATATCTGCCATGCCATAAAGGCGGTTAGAAGTATGAGTAGCTTAACATCTAAAGCACTCAAGGCATTGTTACCTGCAAAATACTTCTGCCTCACATGCTGGGGGAAGCAAGCGTTCAACATATTTATCATTTTTTGCCTTCTACAGTAGGACCACATAATTATCTTGGCTTTCTTCTTAAGAGTTCATATGAACTCATCAGCATCTGGCCTTACACAACAAACCAACGAGCTATTGGGATGGACGATTCGTGGTTGGTGCTCATCCGCCAAAACCCAAAGGCCTTCTGGCAGCTCTGTGTAGCTTGTCAATAAGACCCCATTAAGGTCAAGCACAATGAACCGGCCAGGTTTAGTAGCCAGATCAGCCGCAGGTATTGTGTTTGGTTGTGTCTCATCTTGCCACCAAGATCTTACTACAATACCAACAGTCCAAATGAGTGGTGGCAATTATACAATGCAAACATTATATAAAAAAAAGAGCACCACTATGACACAAGAAGGACAAAATTTGATACTGTACTGTACAGAATTTGATACTATATTGTACCAAAGTTGATACTATACAGTAACAAAGTACCAAATTTGTTACTATACAATATCATATTGTGGTACAATATTGCACAGTAGAAGTGTAACATTGGAAAACTGCTTTGTACTATACAGTATCATATTGTGGTACAGTATTTCACAGTAGAAGTGTAACATTGGAAAACTGCATTGTACCATTGTAATATTCAGTACCAAATCTGGTACTATATAGTACCAAATTGGGTACTATATTGCACTGTAGCAGTGTAACATTGGAAAAGTGCATTGTACCATAGTGAGCAGTAACATAGGAAAATTGTATTGTACCATAGTGAACAATTACATTGGAACACAATTGATGAAAGACAAAGGCCAAAAGTTGATTGTATTGGTAGAATGAAAAGCACATTGTGCAAAATACATAAGCATATGAGAAGGGATACAACTTGCATGCACGAGAAAACCGGTCACGGGCACGGTTGCGCTTCTTTCTTTGCAAACTAAAAAGCTCCGACAGGGTCACCGAATCACTGGAATCACCTGACATCTTTTGCACAGTATCTTCAGCTTCAGGATCCACACTCCCGTCAGTACTGTCCACTTTTGCATCCTCCACTACCACTTCCTTCTTGGCATCCTCGGGCCCGTCCCCCTTCATCGCATTGCCTGCCTTTTCCTTTTCTGCCTCTTCCCCCTTCCTGGCCTCCCAGTCATCCCCTTTCTTGGCATCCTTTGCATATTTGTCATCCTTGGCTTCCACCCCCCCTCTTGGCCTCCCCCTCAACCCCCTCCTTGTTCTCCTTCCCCATAGTGGCCTCTTCCCCTGCACCATCCAGTTCCACTATGTGAGGCACTTTACCTCCAACATTGTCTTTATTCCTTTTAGCATCTTTGTCCTCATAGTCACTGTTTTCTTTGCTGTCCCGCATGGTATCACAATGCTGTCCCTTCTCAGTCCCTTTCCCTTCCACACCACCATGCTTTAAATCCCGGAGAACATCCCCTTATCTGTGCAGTATCCTCATCCTCCTCCCATGCATGACTTGCAGTAGATTTTGTGGCATCTTGTCCATCCTTGACTGCCTGTCCTTTTTTCCCACCGGGCCCAGCCGTTGCAGCATCCTCTTCCTCTGCAAAAACAGAGAAAGACAGCACATACTTACAAACAACCTCACATTCAGTGCAGGTAAGCATATGATTTGCAGAACATACACATACTTACTCTTCACACCATAATGCCCACCGACCCAAGACTTTGCCACCTCGGGGATCACCATGTTACAACTAGGTTTGGCACAATGATCCCTGCTTACTAGCAAAGCACTAAAGCAAAAGGGGTGATACTGATGTCGGCACTCAAGCATAAAGGTTCCTACAACTCTTGCAGACTCCAAGAGCTCACCACATGCAACATACATTCCAAACACATGGATCATCTCCCCCGAATCAACAACCTGGGGCCTAGGATATAACATAAATCTCTTCCCGCGCTGAACATCAGCAATCATCTGCTTCACAAATAGGACATGGCCTTGTGCTTCCTTCCATGTTGCCTCCAGCACATCATACTCAACATGTTGTCAACCAACAACAATACAAACAGTCCCAAATTAGAACCCAAAAGCTAGCAGACAGTACCAAAGGCATCATGCTACCAATTAGTACCAAAATGTAGCAGACAGTACCAAGGCCATCATACTACCAATTAGTACCAAATAGTAGCAGACAGTACCAAGGCCATTATACTACCAGTTACTACCAAAAACTAGTAGACAGTACCAAGGCCATCACCAATTAGTACCAAAAACTAGGAGACAATACCAAATCCATCATACTACCAATTAGTACCAAGAACTAGCACACAGTACCAAAGCCATCATACTACAAATCAGTATTAGAACCTAGTAGACAGTACCAAAGCCATCATACTACCAATTAATACCAAAAACTAGCAAGTCATCAATGCAAGAAGACAACCGTAAACTACCAAAATTAGTACCAAATCATAACCAGGAGCTACCAATTAGTACCAAATCATAACCATGAGCTACCAATTGGTACGAAATCATAATCAGGAGCTACCAATTAGTACCAAATCATAACCATGAGCTACCAACTAGTACCAAAAATCATAACCAGGAGCTACCAATTAGTACCAAATCATAACTATGAGCTACCAATTAGTACCAAATCATAACCATGAGCTACCAATTAGTACCAAAAATCCTAACAGCCACCAAAAAAGCATTGTAAGAAGCTACCCTAAAACCCTAAACGTACCAAAGTAGTGTCGTTACAAAAGAACCATAAACTACCAAAGGAAGTGCCACTTTGCTACCAAATGGTACCAGTTAGTACTAAAAGCATTACGAATACACCCAAGTCCACCAATAAACTATCCAAAAGCAACCAAAACTACCAAAAGAACATTGTTAGATCCACTCCAGAAACTACCAAAGCATTACCAAAAGCTACCTATAAGGGTTTACTGGTACTAGCAACATAACTAGAACTACAAAAACTACAAAAACTACCAAAACAACAGATTTATCAGACTACCAAACTACTAAAAACAACATGATAGAATATGCCAAAACAAAAAAGTACATCCAAAAAAACCAAAAGATACCAGTATGGACAAAAAGTAGCAAAATAACATAGAGAAAATTCAAAAAATCCACCTGGACCTAGCAATCTACCTAGAATATGCAACTGCCATACAGAAGCAAAACCACCAAACTTTGTCAAACTAGAAAAGCAGCATTTATAGATACTAAAAAGCTGCATGCACTACCAAAACCACTTTCTTAAGACATGATAGGAATTACTTGATGTAGATGAACCTCCTTCTCTAGCTTCATCATGTCCTCACTGTTTCCAAGTCGGCGAAGCATGCGTCAACTGGCTCCCAGATCAGCCTCAACCTCTTTGAGGTCCTCGTCATTGAAAGGATTTTCCTGCTTTAGTTTTGTAAGCTGCACTTCATAGTGCTCTATGTCAACATTTATCCTCTTCACAACAGTATTGGATCCCTCGGCTCTCAAAAATGTTTCCTTGTTCTGCTGCAGAGATGCTTTCAGCTCTTTCAGCCTGTCCGATGTAGCTGCACTTTTCTAAGGCACTCTCTCAACAATACTTTCCAATTCTGCAACATAATCAGGCAACTATACGTGAAGTTGTGGGGGGTCTAACTCTGTACAGAGGTTAGTACTACTTTGCGTAAGGCGGGGCTTCTTAACAGATGACCCTAAACCGTCATGGGAGACACCGTTTTCCCTTCGCTAAGTTTCGACCTTCCGCTCCAACCCTCTCGGGCGGCTGGCACACATGTTCAGTACTGCCTCTCCAAACTTCATCCATGCGACTTTATGGTGCGCAAGGTCCTTTGTTGCCGCATGGCATCTCTCGAAAGCATAGCAGCGCACAAACTTCGCAGTGATTTCCCCACAAGATGGAGGGGCTTGATATACCTTGTGAAAGAGGAACCTGCAATCTTCAAAGAGTCTTGGGTGCACATGATTCAAGTAGATCTTTGCATTCTTTTGGTAGCTTTGCTTGAACACCATCATCCACTCGTCGTGAGGGAGGTCTACATCCCTAAGATCCTTTGCAAGCACCCCCTCCATGCTGAGACCATACTCTTCGTGAAGCTCCTCGGCTGTATAACAGAACTTGGTCAAAATAGGGTATTCGTCGATTTTGTTTGTGCCTGCAATGTGGAAACACAAAGCTCAAATGTTAGACATGCCCTCCGTCTACCAATCCAAAATACCTAAGCATGCTTCCTAAATGACCTTCTATTGGTAGCATTTCAGCAATGTCAAACTAAACCCTACACCCTAAACAACCCTGTGGTCACATAGATGTTCTTCCCAATGCACAATTTGGTACTGACCAAATTTGAGGCTATACAAAGTTATCATTGTACAATACCAAATTTGGTAGTGTACAATACCATATTTTGTACTCTAAACTTCCTCATTTTCTTAGTAAACCCTCTTGTCCTATAGGGTATGATAATAGGGATACAAGAAGACCCTTCTGCATAGATGCATAGATGAAACAATACATTCACAATTGTTGAAAAATTTCCTGAGATTGTGTTCGGCTGAAGGCACATATGCTTGAATCACGAATGCATGCCATGTAAAAAAAGGATAGAAATACAAAGCTCCTGAGCAAGATAAACATTGACTTACATGCAATGCATAGATGAAACAATACACTCGTGCAATTGTTGAAATTTTTCATGAAATTGTGTTCCGTTCAAGGCACATATGCTTTCATGAATGCATAATGCAAGGCTCTTGAGCAAAAAACAGTATATAAACTTGCATGAAATGACCTTACAACCTTTGACATAGCTACCTCTCATGAAACAGCATCAGATCCTGTAACAGGACATGGTAGCGTAGAAACACCAACCTCTTGTTTTAGTTGAAGACCAATTCTTGTCCTCGGCAAAGGGTGTTGTAGACTATCCTGATTTCTCCATAGAAATGCTCCCCTTGCTAGCCCTTGTGTTCAGTGTGTTGATGCTTCGGGGAGACTTTGTGCCTTTGAGGGGGGAGGTTGCATCCATTGTCTTGGGCTTCTTGCCTTTGTCGGGTGAACCCTTGGCAGCACCAGACTTCCTCGCAGACGTCCTCATTGTGGCGCGGGAGCTGCACAGGGGAATCTTGAAGGTGATGCCTGAGACCTTTGTAACAGTGTTGCACAGTCGAGAACCACTACGAAAAGCCACTGGTACTACGCAGGACACACATGCTATGTCACACAAGTTCAAATGTGCAAAAACTCCAATCCATCATTGGCCCCATCCACGATGTCTCTTCAAACGGAGTGGTCATTGGATTTTTGATTTTTACTAGCTTCCCTCCTACAACATTTAATTTTAGAGGCCGAAAACGGTTCCCTCCAAAACAACCTCTTGCTTTTGTAGAAGTACCAACTAGGTACAAACAAAAAAGGTCCTTTTTTTGTACCACCATTGCATGCTTTCAGCCATCGACTGTTTCCTCTTGGGAGGAGTTGGGTGATTGTCTAGACCGTCATCTTCGTGGAGCCACATCTTCAGAGGAACTTAGGGTTTTACTTCTTTCTCGTTCTTTGGATTCCTCCTCTCTTATGGGAGAGTCTTCTTTTGGGGGTCTCATCAAGAGGCCTCCTATGCTCTCTCTCCTCTTGGAGAGGAAGCAAAATCCCATAAGCACGAAGTTGTTGAGTAACTTCGGCTTGCAAAGCAGGGTTGCCCATAGCTTGTTGCAACCTAGTAACAAGGTAATTAACAAACATGGGGACATCATCAATAGTACCTTCATGCGAAAAATTAAAGTTATCAATGTTCATTCAACTCTCTTGTTTATTGTTAGCCATGCTAATTATACAATTATTTTGTGCTTTGGTACCTTCAAAAACCTTAATTGCTACTCTTCTTTACCTTTGAAAATCAGTTCTCAAGCAGCCATACCCGTGGTTTAGACACTATTGATTGCAAAGACTAGTGGAGATGACGGTCTAACATTGCTTGGTTGATTATGGTTCCTATTGAGCTTGCTCGTAGCTCGATAATGGTGAAGCCAAAGGCAAGCCCCGAGAGGCTCCATTATTAAGACTATAGTTCCCAATGGTGTACCTCAAACTAAGTCCTTCTCAATAGATCCTTGTCCCACTTACCCTATTGTAATAAACATGCCCAACATTGCATGGACAACTTAAGGGCCTCTCTTCTTAAGCAAGAAAAGAGAAACCAATAGCTATGTAATGAAAATGGCCTATGAACTTTGAGAATAGAAAAATTAAGAGAATTAGAGTGAGCATTTTTGTGAGACTACTTTGAGAAAATAGAGGGTGAACTTAAGCGGTAGAAACATAACCATAGTACTTAATTAACTTGGCATGAAAAACATTTTTGCAAGAGAGAGAGTAGAAGATAACTTGACAGCAGTTGAGGATTGGATTTATGTGGAGCCGGTCCCCCCTCTAATAGGCTTTTGTATTATTGATTCTCCTATCAAGAGAGACTTGGTACAATACAATATTTATGTTCCTTGTGACCTAGGTGATGCAATGAAGATGGGAATCTTCATGCATCACAAGCATAACATAAACTTTGTAGAAAGTATTAACCATCCCCGGCCTGAGTCCTAAGGTATCAAACACCTTCAAAGGTGGAGAGAGCTAGCGGGGAATGAGGGTAGGGAAGAGGAAGAAGAAACATTCATACGAGAAAGAAATAGTTCCCCACTTATCATCACTCTTCTTGCTTAGGATACATAATAGCATAATAATGAAGATGGAGAAGATGGCAAGCTTAAGCATTGGAGAATGGCTCTTGGTTGGATTTGCATTCCATAGCCAAGAGTGTTGGTGTAGGCTCTCGACTTCTCTATAAGCTTGGAAAAGGAGATGGAGCTCTTGCACTTTGCAACTCACACAATGAGTGTGTGCGTGCGTGTGTGGGAGAGTATACCCCCCACGCTAGCCCCCTCCTTGCTTTGGTCGACCCCCTCTTCTAGCACAAGCCTGCACCTGATTGGACCTCCTCAAGCCTGGCCAATCACATGCTTAGTGCATATCAAGCAACAAGGGTAGCCTTGGGACAAGTGTCCCCTTTTCCCCTTTGAGAGGGAGGACTTGATAAATGCATAGACAATTAATTAGATTAAATAATGTATCATTGGACACCGTCGGAGGCCAACAGATAGGCTTTAGGCACACTATGAGGGCAACATGAGAGGAGCTTGACAAGTGTCCTATTTGCTTTCTTTGTACCAAGCTTGCCTTGTGTGAGGGTGTGTGTTCTCTCTCTAGCTCTTACAAAGAGGGCTCGCCCCCTCATGAGTAGGGGTATGCTTTGACTTTTGAACACCTTAACCCCTCAAACACCTTAGTCATTAAGCACCTCAAGCACCTTAGTCAGCAAGCACGACAAGCACCTCAAGCACAACCCTAGCTTGACTAAGGTCAAAGGACTTTTAACACTAACCATTGGAGGTCTTTAATGAAGCTAACCCTAAGGTATTTAAGCTCCATTAGCTAGCCTTGCTCTTTGATAGATCATCTCTCATTTGGACCCCTTTACAATTGGCCCCGTGTTGAGATAGACCCGTAAGCATATGTCTATATTCCAACTCTTGTTCCCGTTTATTTTCCCATATTAAATGATCAGTTTAATATGAGAAAATCATTTGGGTTGGTTAGATATTAGATTTTATGACAACATATAATTTATAATTTACCATATTCCTACAAGAATGTAGTCATTGTGTTATTCTCTTGATGATTTTGCAGAGATCAAGTGCAATTGAGGAGTCGCATTATTGTAGAGAACATGGTCATGTATTTCAACCTGGACATCTTGATGTCCATGGGCCACTACTCTTATCAAGATGTTCACTACTGCTTGCCATCCTTGGTACATGCTCCATTTGCCATGCTCAAAGCTTTCAAGGATGGAATGTACATCAGGAAGGGGGGCATGTTAACCCATGATGCTAGTATTACTCTTTTTTCATAGATTTAGTCATAGACCGGGCTTGTCAATCTTGTAAGTTTATGATTAAGGGTTGGTGATCGCCGATGAGAGGTGCACCAAATTTATTTAGTGCTGATTGGACGAATGTGAGAGCCCATATGTAAAAGGAGAAAACCCATAGATAAGGATTGTAAACCTAAATTTTCCTCATTCTGAAGGTACTAAGCTTTGCTCTTGGCTTATCCTATTGGGCTGAGAGAGAGAGAGAGAGAGAGAGAGAGAGAGAGAGAGAGAGAGAGAGAGAGAGAGAGAGAGTAGGCAATCAAACACCATTAACTACAACAATAACGAGGAGGATGGGCAGTAGCAAGCGGCTTCTTCCTCTCGGCACATGAAAGATTCCCTCAACAACAATAATGCGAGAGGTGAGTGACATGGTGTTTGTTATTATAGAGATTCTCTGTGCACAGGTTGTGTGCTTGCAGCCCCTGTGGTTTTCACATAGCATTGAGCAAGGTATTTGTATTTGACAACCCTCTTGGTGCTCTTTTAATGGCTGATAAAGACCTTCGTTGATCAATACATCCTTAATGCGCTTTTTTCATATGGTAAATTTTGTGCCATGAAACTCACGTTGGTGCAGCCAAAGTGTGTCGACCATAGAAAGTGGTACATGCAAGTATATACAGGCTATCAGGTGCATGGCAAAGGGCTAAAGCAGCTACAAAGAGCTTGGGTAGACAGGTAGCAGATGATATGTATGCTTTATGCGGTTTTATAGACCAAAAGACTCCAGAGAGGGCCAATTATGGTGGCAGATGAAAGAGGTTCAAAGTGCTAGTTTTTGTCCTAGAAATGTAGAGCTTGAAGTGCTGAAGGAACAGGTCTAGACGGTTGTCAAAGAGCTGCAGAGCCAAAGATATGGAGCTTTGAAGTTAGAGATGGTTGCAGATCCGAGATGGATAGGGCAGGTGGAGCCAGGTAGTCCGAGATAGGTTGGATCTATGGGTGTGTAGTGCTTGATTTATGGAGCTTGTCAGTCTTTTCATAATGGCAATCTGAGTCTCGGATGTCAAGATATTAGCAGTTTAAGTTTACCGAGGGTTGGTTCGCCCACTTTGGAAAATGTGCCAACAGAGATTTTTGAAGCTCGGTGGAGTTTGCAGGGGTAGTGGAAAACATATGGAGCTAACAAGAAGTGACTGTGCATCAATCGGGGTTTGGATTGGTAAGATATCTTAACTTGAAGTTGGCCAAACAGTTGCCCACCAGGTGGTGCTAGGGACTTTTTGCCGGACTTGATCGGCTTGGTTGAGTGGCCCGGCGAAGTTGAAGTATCATGAAAATGGAAGAGCTCAAAGTTAGAGACGATGGCTTTTGAGGGATTTTGTCGGCTCGAGAATCTGAGTATCAGGCATCAAATTGCAGACAGTGGAACGTGGGGCAAAAATGCAAAGAGTTTTTGAAGTGTTACACTCTTTTTTGGTGGACTTGGAGGGGTTTGAAGACCAACTCCTGAGAGGCTTCCACGTGGTGGACGGGATCACCCCACATGCAATGACATGGCCTCGGCATGGAGGGTAGTTATACAACGAGGGGTGCCTATTTCGGGTATTTGAGGAGACTGAGGAGCTTGAATAGCTTGTGGCTATGGCAAGGGCCGCTCGCGGTGCTGCTGCATGTGCCCTGACATTGTTCTAGCTGACGGAGGCGGTGGTAGCAATGGCGTCCATTGATGGCGGTTATGATGACGTGGCACCCAGTTTGGGGCTGGGTTCATGTGCCCTCCTAAGGGCAATACTTTTTGAAGGCAAAGGGTGATTGCACCAAAGTGCCGTTGGTTCCCCCCTTAAGGGTGGTTTTGTGAGGTAATTGGAAGGGAAAATCGTGTGGCCTGTAAGCGGTTGTTCACTTGCAGATGAAATAGGAAAGTGTCCGAGTTGGTAGGAGCATGCAGGATGTGCTAAAAGGGAAGTCCAAGTGGATGTGATGCATGGAAAATACCAAACGAGCCAGATAAAAACCAATTTTTTGTTTTGTTTAAGGCTTTTGTAATGCCATATAAGAGGGGGTGCTCACGAAGTGGAAAAGGTTCTTTCTTTTAGGGTTCTTTTTCGAGGGTTCTTTCTCAAACCGGGAGGATCAAGTGTGTGGAGCTGAGGTGCGGCTATGGAGTTTTTGCAACGCCTGAGGGCTAATGATTGGGATGCAAGCTCACCGATGCTTGTGCCGGCTTGGAGCTACTAAAGTAAAAAACAAGGCCGTTTCCATGTTCTGGTAGGTTAGTGTTGGGATTCAGGCCAACTAGCCGGACATCCCACTTAGTACTAACCCATCTACTAACTTAACCTATATACACTTATTCTTTAATAAAATTCTTCTTTAATACACTTATGGCTCGATGATCATTCTAGTTTTGTATGTTCATGACATGCTTATAGCTGGGAAATCCATTGCACAAATTGCCAACTTGAAGAAAACACTTAGCAACAATTTTGCAATGAAAGATTTGGGGGATGCTACACACTTTCTTGGCATGCAAATCAAAAGAGATCACAAACGTCATATTCTTGAATTATCTCAGGAAACATACATTGAGAAAGTTTTGTAGCTATTCAATATGCAGGAGGGGAAAGCATTGAGTACCCCAATACAAGCATTCTTGAAACTCATCAAGGAAGATGCACCCAAATCTGATGCTGAGCGAGCTGAAATGCCTAAGGTACCATATTCTTTGGCAGTGGGCAGTCTCATGTATGCTATGGTAGCCACAAGGCCAGACATTTCTTTTGCAGTGGGAGTGGTGAGCCGATATATGGAAAATCCTGGCAGCAAGCATTGGGAAGACATTCTTAGGTACCTCAAAGGTACGGTCGGTAGGTGTTTACACAGATTGCCTTTTGTCATGAGCGTGAATCATGTACTTGCTTGACCTTAAGAGATGTTGAGATGAGGTTCCATTCAACCTCTTCTCTCTCTCTCTCTCTCTCTCTCTCTCTCTCTCTCTCTCTCTCTCTCTCACTCTCTCTCTCTCTCTCTCTCTCTCTCTCTCTCTGTGCTTCACAAGGTTAGGAATTGCATGTTTCACGTGTTAAAAACAAAAAATAGAGTGGCTTTTCTCATGAGCGTGAATCATGCACTTGCCTAATGCTCGGAGATGTTGAGATGAGGTTCCATTGGGCCTCTTTTAGCAGTGCAATATGTATAATCAATTTAGAAAATCATGGAAAGGTGATAGAACGTAGGTGTAGTAGTTTCAATGGCCCCGAAGGCTGTGGTGCAAAGGTGTAGAGAGGTAGCTCGTGCTCAAAAGTGAGAGAGAGAGAGAGAGAGAGAGAGAGAGAGAGAGAGAGAGAGAGAGAGAGAGAGAGAGAGAGAGAGAGATGTTTTAGCAGGGTGGTAGACTAAGTCACCCCAAAAGAAATCTTAAAGCTCTCAAGTACTGTAGCATTGACATTTTGTATCCAAGTGCTCAAAAAAAGCCTAGGTTTAGTGTAATCTTACATAAAGATTACTTTTGAATTCATTATTTGAAGCTAAGAAAACCTACGAAGACATAGACGATAGATCGTGGCCAAAAGTGGCTATGATAGAGAGAGGAAGGGGGGAGGGAGACATTTGTCTCAAAAGCTATAATTTTCCTTTAAACATTGTTTCAAAACCTAGTTTATTGCATTTTCACTCACAAATTTAGCAGGGTGGTAGACTAAGTCACCCCAAAAGAAATCTTAAAGCTCTCAAGTACTGTAGCATTGACATTTTGTATCCAAGTGCTCAAAAAAATCCTAGGTTTAGTGTAATCTTACATAAAGATTACTTTTGAATTCATTATTTGAAGCTAAGAAAACCTACGAAGACATAGACGATAGATCGTGGCCAAAAGTGGCTATGATAGAGAGAGGAAGGGGGGAGGGAGACATTTGTCTCAAAAGCTATAATTTTCCTTTAAACATTGTTTCAAAACCTAGTTTATTGCATTTTCACTCACAAATTTGGAATTCACCTCTAAATTCCAACTGGCAAGCAAGAACACCTCCAAAGCTCAAAGGAATTTAGGGTGTAAAAAGCTTCAAATATAGGCAAGTGTTTCCCTTTGCCACCACCCATCTTCATCACTCACATTTTGGAAAAAATCATTGCGTATTGGAGTGCTTGGAGATTGGTTTAGTGTAAGTTTCTTCAAGGAGGGTTGACCTCCATCGTGCCCTTCGTCACCCGCATTTTGGGAAAAAAAGCATTGTATATGAGAGTGCTCTTAAAAAACTGTTTACTATAATCCCATCTAAAAGAAATTCCGGGATTTTTTTTTTCTAAAAAATCCAATTTTGAAATTATTATTTTGAAGGTCATAACACCTCAAGGTGATAGCCAAATTTTCTAACAAACTTCTTTTATACATACAAAAATCCAATTTTGAAATTCTCATTAGAATGAGAGAACACCTCAAGGTGATAGCCAAATTTCCTATCAAAGTTTGATAATTTTTTTTCAAAATAGTCCAATTTCAAAATTCTCATTTTGAAGGTGAGAACACCTCAAGGTGATAGCACACACAAAATTGAAAGGAAATTTTAACGGGAAAACCTTCAAGTGCAGGCAAGGGTTACCCTTTCCCATCCAACTTCACCACCCATGTTTTGGAAAGAAAGCATTGTGCATTAGAGTGCTCAAAAAACCCGATTTAGTGTAATCTCACCTAAAAAAAATTTAGATTTACCTTTTCAAGTTTTATTTTTGAAATTCTAAGTTTGAAGGTGCACACCTACTATAATGGAATTGGCCTATTAACTTGAGAGTAGAAAAAATTAAAGAGAGTACTTTTGAGAAATTACTTTGTGAGCATAGCGGGTGAACATAATTGATGGTAGCAACATAAACATAGCATTTAGTTAACTTGGCATGAACAATACTTTTCCAAGAGAGAGAATTTAGAGAACGTGACACTAGTTGAGGACCGGATTTATGTGGAGCCGGTCCCCCCTCCAATAGGCATTTGTATTATGATTTCTCCCATTAAAAGAGACTTGTTACAATACAATGTTTGTGTTCCTTGTGACCTAGGTGATGCAAAGAAGAGGGAAAGATTCATGCATCACAAGCATAACATAAACTTCGAAGAAAGCATTCACTATCCCAAGCCTCAGTACCAAGACCTTAAACACCTTCGAAGGTGGAGAGAGCTAGCAGGGAATGAGGGTAGGGAAGAGGAAGAAGAAACATTTCATAGGAGAAAGAAGTAATTCCTCACTTATCATCACTCTTCTTACTAGCATACATAATAGCATAGTAATGAAGATGGAGAAGATGGCAAGCTTAAGCATTGAAGCATGGCTCTTGGTTGGATTTGCACTCCATAGCCAAGAGTGTTGGTGTAGGCTCTCGAGCTCTACTTGCTTGGAGAAGGAGAGGGAGCTCTTGCACTTTGCACAATGCACAATGAGAGTGTGTGTGGGAGAGTATACCCCCTAATCAAGCCCCCTAGTTGCTTTGGTCGACCCCCCCCTTGTAGCTCATGCTTGAAGATCATTGGACCCCTCCAGGCCTAGCCAATCGTAAACAGGAGTCATACCAAGCAACAAGGGTAGCCTTGGTACAAGTGTCCCCCTTTCCCCTTTGAGATAGAGGACTTGATAAATGCAAAATCAATTAATACATTATGCTAAATTATCATTGGACCCTTTGGAAGGCCAACCAATAGGCTTTAGGCACACCATGAGGGTAACCTAGCTAGGGGCTTGACAAGTGTCCCTTTTGCTTTCTTTGTACCAAGCATGCCTTGTGAGAGTGTGTGTGTGTTATCTCTCATCCCCCTCTTGTAGGGCTCGCCCCCTCCTTGTAGGGATTGAATCTTAACTTTTGCACACCTCAAGCCACTCAACCTTGGGCCTAGTTCTCACCACAAGCTTGGCCCTTAAGCCCCTCAAGCTTGGGCTGGGTTCTCACCTCAAACACATCCCCAACATCTCAAGCATGACAAGCACCTCAAGCATCTCAATCATCAAGCACCTCAAGCATCTCAGTCATCAGGCACCTCAAGCACCTTAGTCATCAAGCATAACAAGCACCTCAAGCACCTTAAGCTTGGGCCGGGTTCCCACCTCAATCTCAGCCCTAGTTTACCTAAGGTCAAAGTACTTTTACACTGATTATTGGAGGTCTTCAATGAAGGTCTTATGCTCCATTGGTTAGCCTTGCTCTTTGATAGTCCATCTCCCATTTGGACCCCTTCATTATTGGCCCCGTGTTGAGATAGATCTATAAGCACATGTCTATATCCTAATCCTTGTTCTCGTTTATTTTCCCACATTAAATGATCAGTTTAATATGAGAAAATCATTTGGGTTGGTTAGATATTAAATTTTATGACATTACATCTCTCTTGAAATCATAGTTGTCCTCGACTATGAAGTAGAAGAGATAAAGTCTTACTCATTAGCCAATCTTACTTAGCGGGTAGAGAATCTCTTTTTACCCTACGACATCTTTCCAAGATGGATGACCAATCCATTTGGTGCTTGGGAGACATAGTTGCCACAAGCATGTCTGCTCTTTAGTCCATTTCATTCTCCCAAAGTAGAGTGACAAATTTTACTTGGTGTTTGAGACATGTTGTCATCACAAACATGATTCTAAGCATGCATACTATTTAAATTTGTGCACAATTAAAAAGAGAACTAGTCTTATAAGACAAAAACATTGGTCATTTAAAAGAATTTTGTACATTTGCTTACTCTAATGTAGCATTGTAAGGATGGACAAGGTTCATACTATCCTTAAACTGTATTCCTTGCATTCATCTAGCATCTTCAAAAGGATAATTTTTGAACTTAATAAGATACCGTCGGATAATCTTACCATGTCGTAGTACCTTGTCTTCATGCCAAATAATAGCTTCGGGTTGTAGCACCTCTTCTTGGTCTTCAACTTTGGGAGGGTGTTCAATAATTGGTTCACTTGGTGGCTCTCCTTTGTAGGGCTTGAGTAGGCTCACATGAAAAGCATTTTGTATGAGCCAATGGTTGGGCAACTTGAGTTGATAAGCCGTCTTATTGATAGGCTTCAAGATTTGGAAAGGACCATGGTATCTTTTTGCTAGCTTAGCATAATACTTTTGATGGCCCGTAGGATTTTTGCCCGTCGTTTGCCTTAATCAAGCCTTAGGAAACTTAAGTAAGACCCAATCTTTTTTTTTGAATGTTAAGGCCCTTCTATGCTTGTCAACAACAGCCTTTTGCCTTTGTTGAGGGATGGATATATCCTCCTTAATCTTTTGAAAAGATTCTTGGAGGTCACGGCTCTACTCATCGGCAGCGAAGATCTTCCCATGTACTTTAGCTTGTTAGGCGGTGAGCTTCCTAGAAGGAGCTCAATTTGATGGTCATCATCCCCTCGTTTTGGAGGTAAGTCCGTAGGGATATCATCGATGAACACATCTTGGAATCCTTTTAGAACTAACTCTTCTTGATTCCTACCATTTACATTTGATGAAACATTAGGATCTTTTAGAGACTCTTTGACAAAAATCATGTACGGAGAAACTGAGCTCTTCATTGATTTATCAAAAGAAGGAGGATTTGCAAGTGGAATAGTGAGACCATACTCACTAGCATCCATATACATGTTCTTTCCCCTGTAGGTGAAGTAGATTCTCCTTTCAGGGAACTTCATATTGGCAACCATGCGATCAAACCATGGCGCCCCTAGAATAGCATCCTCATGTTGGAGAGGAGAGATGAATTTTTTTTCTTTGTCGACATAGCTTTGGACATGAAGCCTCAGCTTCACAATTAAGGGAGTAACGGAGGCTTTTTGTCCCTTGAAAGCTGTGTCAGCCGTTACTATATCTTTCATCTCAAAATCTTGAATGCCCAGTTTGGTGGCCAACTCCGTTGACATGAAGTTGTGAGTAGCGCTAGGGTCAAACAAGATGAAGGCATCATGCTCTCTTACCTTTCCCCAAGCATAGGAAAGTGATGATCTTTTGCAATGAACATCTTCTTTTGGAGCTCTAATGGTGGAAGCCCTAGGAGTCTCATTGCCAGCATTTTTTTTGGGGAAAGAACGATAGCCATGTCCTTGCTCCCCACGCTTGAAACACTTATGGTCCTTGCGAAAAGCTTCCAGCTTTCAGGAGAGAGTTTTTTTTTGCCTTTGTAAACTCCCTCCTTGGACCAATTATTGTTGTTGTTGGAAGTGCCTTGGGAAGAATTTTGAGCATTGGTTTTCCCCTTTGCATCATCTTTGTCTTTGTTTTCCATGGGCTTGACATTCCGTCCAGCCCCTTGATGGAAATTGATGCGTGAAGAAACCATGATGTGATGGATTACTTCAATGATAGAATCAGGCCGTTGAAAGTTGATGTATTTTTCCATCTCTTCAGGTAATCCCACACAAAATTTTTGCTTTTTCTCGGCAAAGTCTATTTTTTGAAAGACGCTAGCCTTGAGATGTAAATCCCAAAACTTGTCTACGTACTTGTGGATAGACTCATGAGAGAGAAGCTTCAAGCTATCGATTCGGTAAGCACTTTGTCTTTTGTATTGCTTGCAAGGAATTGCTTCATGATGGAAACTCGTAGTCTTTTCCATGTCTTTGGGGATTCACCGTTGCCAACGAAGGCTAGCCCACCATTGACGAGCTGATTTTTGGAAGTGCATAGCTACATGGTGTAGCTTGGAGGACTCTGTGAAGCCCTCCTCTCCACAGGCCGCATCAGATTGTTGGATGAAGGCCAACACTTTGTCGGTAGCACCAAAGGTGCCATCATAGGTGAGAAAAGAGATACTCTTTCCTCCCTCCTTGAGCTTCTTTAGCTTTTGTGGCCTTCACTATGCAGGGTATGATTTGCGATGTCCTCCACTCTTGTATTCTCTAGGAGAATAGTCATAGCTTTCGTCAGAAGAGGAGGAAGGTGAAGAAGAAGGAGAAGAGGGTGACCTCTTTCTTGCCCTTTTCTTCCTTTGTTTCGTCTCTTCCCTTTCAGAGTGAGGAGGAGAAGGACTCTGTGTTGATATTTTCCTCTTGGGAGGAGTGGGCGATCATCTAGATCACCGTCTTCGTGGAGCCACATCTTCAGAGGAACTTAAAATTTTATTGCTTTCTTGCTCTTTGGATTCCTGCTCTCGTATAGGAGAGAGTCTTCTTTTGGGGGTCTCTTCAAGAGGCCTCCTAAACTCTCTCTCCTCTTGGAGAGGAAGGGAAATTCCATCAGCGTGAAGTTGTTGAGTAACTTTGGCTTGCAAAGCAGGGTTGCCCATAGCTTGCTGCAACCTAGTTATATGAGACAATTCACAAACATGGGGGCATCATCATTAGCACCTTCATGTGAAAAATCAAAGCTATCAATGTTCATTCTACTCTCTTGGTTATTGCCAGCCATGTTAACAAAATTTATGTATGCACTTAGTGTATGCTTTGGCAATTCAAAACCATAGTTGCCACTCCTCTTAGCCTTTGAAAATTGGCTTTAAGTATCTACACCCACGGCTCAAAGTGGTTAGTTATAGAGAGTAGTGGAGTAAGTCTAACATAGCAGAGTTGCCAAGGGCTAGCTCCTTTTGGACTTCTTATGGCTCCATAATGGTAAAGCCATAGGCAAGTCTAAAAAGACTCCATTATTAAGTCCAAAGCTCCTGAGGTGTGCACCATATCTCACATAGTGGGATCAACAAAACCGATAATAGATCCCAGGTCCACTTACCCTAATATAATTAACAACATCAACCATTTATAGACTACTTAAGGACCTATCTTCTTAAGCAAGAAAAGAGAAACCAAATGCTCTGATACCAATGTAATGGAATTGGCCTATTAACTTGAGAGTAGCGAAAATTAAAGAGAGTACTTTTGAGAAATTGATTTGTGAGCATAGCGGGTGAACATAATTGATGGTAGCAACATAAACATACCATTTAGTTAACTTGGCATGAGCAAAACTTTTGCAAGAGAGAATTTAGAGAACATGACAATAGTTGAGGAACGGATTTATGTGGAGACGGTCCCCCCTCCAATAAGCATTTGTATTATGATTTCTCCCATTAAGAGAGACTTGTTACAATACAATCTTTTTGTTCCTTGTGACCTAGGTGATGCAATGAATATGGAAAGCTTCATGCATCACAAGAATACATAAAATTTGAAGAAAGCATTAACCATACCAAGCCTCAGTCCCAAGACCTCAAACACCTGCGAAGGTGGAGAGAGCTAGTAGGGAATGAGGGTAGGGAATAGGAAGAAGAAACATTTCATAGGAGAAAGAATTAGTTCCTCACTTATCATCACTCTTCTCACTAGCATACATAATAGCATAGTAATGAAGATGGAGAACATGGCAAGCTTAAGCATTGAAGCATGGCTCTTGGTTGGATTTGCACTCCATAGCCAAGAGTGTTGGTGTAGGCTCTCGAGCTCTACTTGCTTGGAGAAGGAGAGGGAGCTCTTGCACTTTGCACAATGCACAATGAGAGTGTGTGTGGGAGAGTATACCCCCTAAGCAGGACCCCTACTTGATTTGGTCAAACCTCCCTTGTAGCTCATGCTTGAATCTCATTGGACCCCTCCATGCCTAGCCAATCATAAACAGGATTCATACCAAGAAACAAGAGTAGCCTTGGGACAAGTGTCCCCCTTTTTTCCCTTTGAGAGAGAGGACTTGATAAATGAAAAATCAATTAATTAATTGTGCTAAATTATCATTGGACCCCTTGGAAGGCCAACCAATAGGCTTTAAGCACACCATGAGGGTAACCTAGCTAGGGGCTTGACAAATGTCCCTTTTGCTTTCTTTGTACCAAGCATGCCTTGTGTGAGTGTGTGTGTGTTCTCTCTCATCCCCCCTCTTGTAGGGATTGAATCTTGACTTTTGCACACCTCAAGCCACTCAATCTTGGACCTAGTCTTCACCACAAGCTTGGGTTGGGTTCTCACCTCAAGTACAACCCTAGCATCTCAAGCATGACAAGCACCTCAAGCATCTCAATCATCAAGCACCTCAAGCATCTCAAGAATCTCTGTCATCAGGCACCTCAAGCACCTTAGTCATCAAGCATGACAAGCATGTCAAGTACCTTAAGCTTGGGCCGGGCTCCCACCTCAAGCTCAGTCCTAGCTTACCTAAGGTCAAATGACATTTACCTAATTATTTGAGGTCTTCAATGAAGCTAACCCTAAGGTCTTATGCTCCATTGGTTAGCCTTGATCTTTGATAGACCATATTTCATTGGGCCCCTTTACCATTGGCCCTGTGCTGAGATAGATCTATAAGCACATGTCTATATCTTAACCCTTGTTCTCGTTTATTCTCCCACATTAAATGATCAGTTTAATATGAGAAAATCATTTGGGTTGGTTAGATATTAGATTTTATGACATTACCTCTCTCTTGAAATCATAGTTGTCCTCGACTATGAGGTAGAAGAGATAAAGCCTTAGTCATTAGTCAATCTTACTTAGCAGTAGAGGATCCCTTTTTACCCTACAACATCTTTCCAAGATGGATGACCAATCCATTTGGTGCTTGGGAGACATAGCTGCCGTAAGCATGTCTGCTTTTTATTCCATTTCATTCTCCGAAAGTACAGTGAAAAATTCTACTTGGTGTTTAAGAGACATCGCCATCACAAACATGATTCTAAGCATGCACACTATTTAAATTTGTGCACAATTAAAAAGAGAACTAGTCTTATACGACAAAAACATGGGTCATTTAAAAGAATTTTGAACATTTGCTTACACTAATGTAGAATTGTAAGCATTGACAAGGTTCATACTATCCTTAAGCTTGTTAGAAATGTGGAATACAATGAGGATCTAGTAGCAGGGAGAGTAGAGAGAGATACGATGCAAAGTAGATTAGTGTTAAATCAAAAACTTTAGATTAGCACACTATTACAAAGCGATGGCGTCATCCACCCATGCGCTCTTAAGGTAGAGCTTAGATGGCTATTTAGACAAGTAGGAATACAAGGGACTAACAATCCTTACACAAGGATGTGTTGTGTGCGTCAAGTGTTCACACCATTCTACCAAATTACTCATGAGAAGGCCTCCTTATATAGATGTAAGGGAGCCTCTAAACGCCCATGTGCAGCTGCCCTTAGATAGCCAAGTCCAAGTAGGACTCTCCCATGCGCCCATGTGTAGCCACTTTTGGGTAGACAAGTCCTCCTAAAAATCGGCCACCGGCATAGGAAATCTGGCCACCGGCCACCGGACGGCCATTTTTTGATTGTCTTCCGGCTGTCGTTCGGCCAAGATTTCCGGTGAAAAGGAATATTCTCCCCCAAAGTTGCCCCTGAATTTGCTCCGCACTATCCACGATCACAAATAGAGATCTCATCAGCGTGCAAAGATGGAATCCACCAAATATATGTGCACCATTGGCTTCTCCTCATATGGGGGGCTTACAAACTGTCCAACACATATTGTGGTGGCAAAACTGAGAGAGGTGGGCATTGCAAGTATACCACCAAAGCTGTATTCCTTGCATCCATCTAGCATCTTCAAAAGGATGATTTTTGAACTTAATAAGATACTGTCGGATAATCTTACCATGTCGTAGTACCTTGTCTTCATGCCAAAGAATAGCTTCGGGTTGTAGCACCTCTTCTTGGTCTTCAACTTCGGGAGGGTCTTCAATAATTGGTTCACTTGGTGTCTCTCCTTTGTAGGGCTTTCTTAGGCTCACATGAAAAGCATTGTATATGAGCCAATGGTTGGGCAGCTTGAGTTGATAAGCCATCTCATTGATAGGCTTCAAGATTTGAAAAGGACCATAGTTTCTTTTTGCTAGCTTAGAATAATACTTTTGATGGCATGTCGTTTGCCTTAATCAAGCCTTAGGAAACTTAAGTAAGACCCAATCATTTTCTTTGAACGTTAAGGCCCTTCTGTGCTTGTCAACAACAGCTTTTTGCCTTTGTTGAGATATGGATATAGCCTCCTTAATCGTTTGAAAAGATTCTTGTAGGTCATGGCTATACTCATCGGCAGCGGAGATCTTCACATGTACTTTAAGTAGCAAGGGACTTTTAGGTATTCCCTTTATGGTCTCAAAATGTGCTTTTCCTATAGAAGTATGTACAATATTATTGTAGGCATACTCTACAAGAGGTAAGTAATTTTCCCATTGTGAGCGTTGATCTACTTCGGTAACATAAGTCTTGAGTAGATCGAGTATTGTAAGATTGGCTATCTCACTTTGGCCATCCGTTTGTGGGTGATGGGCCGAAGAGAAATTCAATCTTGTTCCTAGATTTTCAAAAAGACCTCTCTAGAAATTACTGGTCATTCTAGGATCTCTATTTGACACCATGGATGTTGGTAATCCATGGTGTTTGAAAATCTGAGATATGAAGAGAGTTGCCATTTGGTGTGCCTTAATAATCTTTTTGACAGGAATAAAGTGTGCTTGCTTGCTAAACATGCGACTATTGTCCATAATCCCATATTTCCATGGATAGACTTGGGCAATCCAAAGATGAAATCCATGGATATACTCTCCCATGTTGAATTTGGGATAGGCAATGGCTGGAGTAATCTAGGTTGCTTCCCTCTATCATATTAGTCTTTTGGCATACTACGCATTTTGAAACATACTCTTGTATGTCCACTTTCATGGTAGGCCAATAGAAATACGTCTCTACTCCTCAAAATTCTTTTCCTCAACGTGGCACACCAAGTAGGGAGTATATGTAACCCCAATCTTGGATTTTGAGTATCATATCGCTATATCTTTATGGCTTTACTGAAAGCCAGAAGTCAAATTTCCTACCACCTTAGTTTTCAAACTATTTGGTCAATAATAAAATGCTGGCTGAGGGCAAGGGGAGAAGGTGAAATTATGCCCCAAAATAGAGAAAAAGTAGTGCAAAAACCTGGAAAACAACCAATTTTTTACAAACTTTCGGCCTAGCAATCAAAAAACGCCAGTTGGGGGCAAGGGGAAAAGGCGAAACTCCGTCCCAATAAATTGAGAAAATTAGTGGAAGCTTGGCAATAACTTGAGGTAAAGGGAAAAGGCCAAATTCCGCCCCAAAAGCATGGGTGCAAGACAATCGTCAAAGTACATGGGTTCGCCTCACAACAGTGTTTGGAAAAAATGTGTCCCAGCTTAATATTGTGCCGTTCTCAGTGTTGAAAATGCCAATTGAGGGCATTTACAATTAGTGATCTCTTTCTAGAGTGCCTGGCACGTCAAGTAGGCATTATATGTAAACTTTTCTTTAAAAAAATTCCCCTTGGAAAATTAAAGGAAAGGAATTGTGTATGAATGAAAAACGGTTTTCTATACTCCAAAAGCAAGGTGAGGGCAAGGGGAAAAGGCCAAATTCCAAGGGGAAAAGGAAAAATTCCACTCTGAAATGGAGAAAAATAGTGTAAAAATTCAAAAATAAACTTATTTTTAAAAAAAATCCCCTTGGAAAACTAAAGGAAAAGAAAATTGTATGTTTAAAAAGGTTTTTACACGCTAATGTCCAAACTTTCAACTTTCAAAACAACCTATTTCCCAAAGTTTCATTTTAGGGCAAGGAGAAAAGGCAAAATTCTACCCCAAAATGGAGAAATAGTGCAAAACCCTGGATAACAACCAATTTTTTTATAAACTTTTGGTCTAGCAATCAAAAAGTTCCAATTGGGGGCAAGGGGAGAAGGCAAAACTTCACTCCAGAAAATCAAGAAAATTAGTGCAAGATTGGCAATAAGGTGAGGGCAAGGGGAAAAGGCCAAATTCCGCCCCAAAAGCATGGTGAGGGATAACCGTCCAAGGACATGAGTTCATCTTGCATGGCCCGCAACGTTTGGGGAAAATGTGTTTCAACTTGATATTGTGCCGCTCTCAATTTCAAAATAACATAAACTTTGTAGAAAGCATTAACTATCCCAAGCCTTAGTCCCAAAGCCTCAAACACCTTTGAAGGTGGAGAGAGCTAGCGGGGAATGAGGAATGGAAAGAGGAAGAAGAAACATTCCATAGGAGAAAGAAATAGTTCCTCACTTATCATCAATCTTCTTGCTAGCATACATAATAGCATAGTAATGAAGATGGAGAAGATGGCAAGCTTAAGCATTGAAACATGGCTCTTGGTTGGATTTGCATTCCATAGCCAAGAGTGTTGGTGTAGGCTCTCATTTCTCACAAGCTTGGAGAAGGAGGTGGAGTTCCTCAACTTTCACCAAGTGAGAATAATCCACAAAATGAGTGTGTGTGTGTGTGTGTGTGTGGTATATACCCCCCCAACACACCCCTTGCTTGCTTGGGGCAAGTTCTGTCCTTTTCACATGCTTCAAGTTCATTGGACCCCTCTCCCCCTACCCAATCACATGCAGCATGCATTCAAGTACATGGGTAGTCTTTGGACAAGTGTCCTCCTTACCCCTTAAAGAGAAAGATCTTGAAAATATCTAGATATTTGTATGCCGGTTGAGGGCAAAGGGAAAAGGACAAATTCCACCCCAAAATAGAGAAAAATAGAGTAAAAAGTTCAAAAAATAAACTTATATTTTTTAAATCTCCCCTTGACAAATTAAAGGAAAGGAATTTTGTATGTTTGGAAAACGTTTTTTACACCCTAAATAAGTGTGGCCAATATTTTTTGTACTACTTCATCAAGAAGAATCTATCGAGTTGCTTAGTTAGCTTGGAGGGCAAAAAAGGCGTAGCTGTCACATGGAGGAGAGAGATAGGCAGAGAGAGAGGGGGTTTTCGTGCATCAGGACTCCGGTGAGGGATAGATTTTTGCTGTTGACCAAGTGTGAGGTACATGAGAGGGCTCTCGGATCGCCCCTTCATCACTCCTACCGCCACATCAAGCACCTACCTAAGAAGTTTACCATCTTCCAAGTTGGCTTTGCCCTCTTCCACGGAGCCATAATCGAAGCCCTTGTGATGGGTCTCTTATCTCCACCACTGACTTTGTTGGTTTTGACCTTGAGCTGAGCGGCGTCCACAGCGTCCCCACCTTTGACCCCTCATGTTCAGACCTCGAGAGTTTGAAACGGTTAGCAAAACCAGCAAGGCGACGCTGTTGATTGTCATCTGCGAGCAAGAGGCACAGACAATGTGGGGAGATGTGTCGAGGTAGGGACAAAGGGGCAGCATGTTGACAACTGAGAGAGTGGTACCATGCGAAGAACTCGTTCTGTGGGTGATTATGCAGAATAAGGAAGGTGTGCATGTCGTCTTGCATACAATTACTGGCGGGTCGCATGAATCTACCGGCCACGGTATGCATTGTGTGCCTTGGGACGCAAAAGAAGTGGATCATATGCCATGCAAACTTGCGGCTCCGAGCTCATATGCGCTCTCTCTCTCTCTCTCTCTCTCTCTCTCTCTCTCTCTCTCTCTCTGGCCAGTGGAGAGTAGCCATGCAATGTCTGCAGCAGTGCAGACATATTTGTCACCTGCCTCGTCACCTACCCGAACTTGACCTTTCGTCACCTGCCTCACCACGCTGGATCCCAAGTCTGAGAGAGAGAGAGAGAGAGACAGACCTTATACTAACCTTAATCTCACACTGAGCTGCACACATGGTTCTTGACTCTCAGCTGCTTGGTTGCCAGGCCACTCGCGATCTGATCTCTCTCTCTCTCCCTCTTCCTCTCCCTCTCTTACGCACACACAGTCTTAGAGTGCGACAACATTAAAACTCTCTTCTTCTTTGCTCTCTCTCTCTCTCTCTCTCTCTCTCTCTCTCTCTCACACACTCACACACACACACACACACACACACACACACACACACAACAGGGGATCTCTCTCTCTCTCTCTCTCTCTCTCTCTCTCTCTCTCTCTCTCTCTCTCACACACACACACACATACACACACACAGCAGGGGATCTTCTCTCTCTCTCTCTCATACACACACACACGCATACACGCAGGACGACGAGGCTTGCCTTGATTGGGCTCTCCATCGCAGCCTTGATTGGGCAGCACATGCACGATGGACATGCCTCTCTCTCTCTCTCTCTCTCTCTCTCTCTCTCTCACACACACACACACACACACACACACACACACACACACACACACACACCATGACTCAGGCAGGTTCACCGGATGCATTAAAGGTAGCATTGAAACTCAAAACTATCCATGCTTGATTCTTGATTGGCATCGCATGCACGGGCGATAGGCTGACACACACACACATGCTTGCTTGATGACCCAGGCATCATCACTGGATGCATTAAAGCCTCATCTTTCCGATTGTCGACTCACAAGTCAATGAGGGATTGTTGACTCAAGTCAGCACAAATTTTACTGAGCACAATTTTTTTTTTAAAAGCCAAAAAAGTCCACATCAAGGGAGATTCCAACATGCGACACGTGGAGGGGATCTTTGAGCTTGAAAATCTCACGCTACATTATAAAGAGTATAGATTATGTACTATCTATTTGAATTAACAGTGAGTGTATGAGAAGACCACCCTAAGAATCCAGTAACAAAGGAAAAACCACCATAAATATAGTTCAAGTTGTGCTAAGTAGCTCATCAGAGGGGGAACCCATAGTTACGGTTCGGGTTGTCACACAGCCAAGGGGAATAAACAAAAAAATACAAGTGGATCGGACATACCCAACAATTTATCCAAAGACTCTAGGAAAGAACGACACACAAATGATATGAACTCAAGAGACAGAAACTATGAAAGGAGATTGAAGTGAGGATACGGAAGGAGGTAGAGGAAAAGATGCAGACGTTGTCATCAGACTTTAAGGAACCATAACCAAAATAGATAGGATCGGTATTTGTCCACAAAATTTACGAACCAATCAACACAGCCGTGGAAGCTTTCCAAGCTGGATTGAAAGTTGGTCAAACATTGGAAACCAAATGGAAAAACTATCCAACACTTGATATGGAAGCAGGTAAATTAGAAGCATACAAAACCTTAGTGCAAATCACACAATCCATGGTGGAAGAACAGAAACCTCAGTTGAAATCCTAGGAAAATCAAAAGAAATCCTAAGAATAACCATTAGAGAAAAAGCACAAGAGAAGGAAGAGTTGAAAACTTTAGAGGAGATGTCACACATTCACCTAAAGTGATAGTTCTTGATAGTGAGGAGGGATAGGACAGAGTGCCCATAATCGAGGAAGATTGGCCAAACCACTTGTGGGAACAAGTTAGGGAAACAAAAGATGGGAGTCTGACGCTAAAATCGGCTCTAATTGAAGAAGTATTGCTAGATAGACCACTCATGGAATTAGATGAACATTCCTTATATGGAGATTGGGGATTAGAGCAGTCAGGCTTAACAAAAGGTGGAATGTTGCAAACACTACCTTTATACTAGGCGAGAATGAAGAGAAATCAATGGTTTGCAAAACGACGAAATTAAATTAGACCAAAACAAACCTTGGATGCAGTGAATTCACAATCCATTATGTCAACTCCAATCCAATGCACAATCACATTGGGTGACCTACTGAAGATACAACCACACCTACGGGGAGATCTTCAAAACACTATGGAAAAGATGGGCTTAAAAGTATTAACCCAAACAAACCAAGAGGAATTGTGAAATTAGGAGATATGGACTAAACTTGTCAACTCTATGCACATGAACAAAGTAGGAGACTACTGTAAGGCGAACAAAAAAACACTACCCTTCCAATACAATACAATGATGTAGCCACCATGGCTATTTTGGACACTGGGGCAGGCATAGCCATAGCAACAAAAGATATCTAGGAAGCTTGGGAAATACTAGCAGACAAACAAGGATGAAACCGCAATTGACAGACGGACACATTGAGAAACCGATGGCTTACTAGAAAATGTGATAGTCAATTCACAGTAGACAAACAATGATGAAACTGCAACTGGAAGATAGATACATTGAGAAACCGATGGGCGTACTAGAAAATGTGATAGTCAACTCTTGTGAATTGACTACCAACACACCTTTGCCATTTTCGATTTCGGAAAGAAACTCAACTACAAAATCATCGTGGGAAGACCATTCATGAGACAAATACAATTGATCCAAGACTAGGGAAATGGTTATATTTACTTGAAACAAGTGGAGTGGCTACTCGAGTAAACCTAAAGGACCATTCTTACGAGGATCCTCAGGACGCATATACAGGAATTGGACTGTGAAACCTCAGCAGAGACTAAACTTCCATCATGGATACACAAGGACACTCCAATCTCAATGTGTGGGGATTTTGAATCGTGCAGTTTACAAAAGGAAGATTGCATTTTAAATAGAGAAGTGAATGATGTAGAATACATACCTAAACCATTCTCTCAACATTTTTTTGAACCCTTTGGGTGGACTCAAAATTTGGCCACTATGGATGTGTGTGTTAATGAATCCATACCTACACACTTTTGTGACGAGGAAGGCTATGACATAGTCCCAATCCAGATGGTATTTATTGAAATGATTGAGGAGCAACATATCTTCTTTGATCACTATGATGATGCCATGGATGAGTTGGAAAAAGAAACAATTATAATAGAGGAATCAGACTCTGAAAAAGAGCACATACAAGCCAAACTTCTACTTAGGGGAGGAGAAGATTTTTTAAAAAAAATTCCAAACTAGCATTGAAGACGCCAACAAAGATATCGCAAAAAATGGGATAATAATCTGAAAAGGAAAACATTAAAAAATGCAATGAAAAATAAAACTTAATTCTTGATGAAAGTAGATGCAACGGAGTGCATAAAAGACAAGATAATGGGAAGATATCCAGACATATGAAAAACTCAGATCAACAAACCAAAACAAAACAAAAGTCGCAAAAGCCTAATAGGACTAAAGGAAAAAAACCTTTGATGACAAAAGCCAAACGTAAAGCAAATTACAAGGATCTCAAACGGACCCTGAAAGAAGTTTGGACCATGGAGATGGAGTCGGATAGTGACAAATCTGGGGTAATCAGTGTTTTATCTCATTATAAAAATTACACTTTTGCAAGATCAACAAATCATTGTTGAGCACCCCTTATGACAACCAAAAGAACCAAGAAAATCCTATGAAGGGCCAGAGAATGCCAAACGAATTGACCTTGTAGAGCCTAAAGAAGAGTCAAGACCTACATATATAGCTACGGATTTGTCGCAAGAAGAGGAAGAGATTCTCATTTGAACGTTAAAAGAGTATAGGGATGTCTTTGCTTGGTCCTATAAATACCCCAAGGAGGTGAATCCTGCAATATGTCAGCACACTATCCCTATGAGAGATGATGCTAAGCCAAGCAGACAAAGACCATACACCTATAATGAGACATTTGCCAAAAGGATCAAGGAAGAGGTTGAGAAGCTCAAGGAGGCAGAGTTCATCTACGAAATAGAACACACCCATTGGGTATTGTAAGGAAATAGGACATAGCTAAGTAGATATTAGAGTAGTTTATTCAACAAAGAGAGATAATTTTCACACACGAGACATTAGAGAGAGAGAGAGAGAGAGAGAGAGAGAGAGAGAGAGAGAGAGAGAGAGAGAGAGAGAGCATAATATACGTGGTTCACCCAATGTGGAGTACGTCCACAGGAAGCATCCACTCAATGGCTTTAGTACTTCAAACTAGAAGTAGGTTACAAAGGGATTATACCCTTAATGGAACTCCCCCCTTGCTTCACTCTCACCACCTCACACACACCTTGTTTCATCAACTTCACAATGCATTTTGTGTGTAGAAGAGGCCTCCTTTTATAGGCCAAAAGGGCTACCCTCTCTTATGAGAGGCAGCCGTGTGTAACCACCCTTGTGTAGACAAGTTTGAGTTGAATTCTCCCATGTGCCCATGTGTGGCTGCCCTTGTTATCCTTGAGAAAACAAGTCCGCCTAGAAATTGGCCACTGGCCAAAGACTTTCGCGCACTGGTCACTAACCATTGACTTAACAACAAGGGGTAAATTAAGCTTTATACTTAACAATCTCCCACTTGGAGACTGATCTCCACACCAAACATGTGACTGCTTCTTCTTATTCTTGAATGCCAATTGAAGATGAGCAAAAGCTCAACTTTTCCTTGTTGACCACCTTTGTAAACATGTCTACAGGATTCTCACTTGTGTGCACCTTTCCTAGCTTTAGTTGTCCCTCTTACAAAAGAGTACGTATGAAGTGATATTTCACCTCAATGTGCTTTGTCCTTGAGTGAAAGGTTGATTTCTTTGCGCGATAAATGGCACTTTGACTGTCACTATACAAGACACAATTGTCTTGCTTATATCCAAGCTCCTCCAAGAATCTGTGAAGCCACATAGTTTCTTTTCTTGCCTCCATCATTGCTACATATTATGCTTCCATGGTAGAAAGTGAGAGCACTTTCTGAAGCTTTGAAGCCCAACTTACTCATGTGCCTCCAACTATGGAGACATAGCCAATAGTGCTCCTTCGAGTATCTTTTTCACCTACCATATCTACATCAGCATACCCTTGCAAGAAAATATCAGTGCCTCCAAAATACAAAGCATTTGTTGTTGTCTCTTTTAGATATCTAAGTATCCACTTCATAGCTTGTTATTGCTCTTTACCTGGATTGTCCATGAATCTACTCACAACTCCCACTACATGTGCAATGTTTGGCCTTGTCTAGACCATAGCATACATTAGAGAACCTATCACTGCAACATATGAAAATTGATACATATAGGCCATATCTTCTTATGTCTTTGGACACATATCCTTGGTTAATTTAAAGTGACTAGCCAAAGGTGTAGAAACCAGTTTTGCACCTTGCATTGCAAACCTTTCTACTACCTTCTTGGTGTAATCCTCTTGAGATAGATTTACTGTCTTCTTCCTATCCCTTGATATCTTCATACTAAGCATCCACTTTGCAACACCTAAATCTTTCATTGAAAAAGATTTAGAAAACCTTTCTTTTAAGTCTTTGATATCTTGCATGTTAGCACTTGCAATCAACATGTCATCAACTTACAAAATTAGAATGATGAACTTCTCATCTCCCAAATTCTTCGTGTAGATTCACTGATCTAAGTTGCATCTTTTGAATCCGTGATCCAACATCCATCAATTGAACTTCAAGTACCACCATCTTGATGCTTGATTTAGACCATATAAGCTCTTTTTTAATCTACAAGCCATTTTTTCCTCACCCTTTACGAGTCCTATCCATTTGGTTGGAGCATATAAATTTCCTCCTCTAAGTCACCATGAGGGAATGCCATATTTACATCCATTTGCTCAAGATTAAGTAATGAGCAGCCACAAGGGTTAAGACAATCCTAATTGAGTTTATTTTTACAACATGAGAATATATATACCTTTGTATTGGAAAAACCCTTTCACCACAAGCCTAGACTTGTACCTTTTCTTCCCACCTTCTTGTTCCTTCAGTTTGTACACCCATTTGTTTTGTAGTGCCCACTTACCTTTAGGCAACTCAACCAACTCCCATATTTGGTTGTGATGTAATGAGTCCATCTCCACTTGCATGCTCTTCATCCATCTTCTTTGGGTTTGTGTTGCATAGCTTCTTCGTATGACTCCAGCTCTCCAAAATCAGAGACCAAGAGGTGGCTGAAGGAAGGAATGAATTTTCTGGAGGTCTAATTGCTCTTGTAGGTCTTCAAGGCATAGGTTGAGGTTCCTCATTTGGTTGATGTTGTTGCACATTGTCACCGCTTGCACTCCTTGAGTCTTCACCATCCTCAAGCTCCATGTACTCATCACCTGTATCTTTTGTTTGTTTTCTTTCCAAGTAATCTTTGCACATATTTTGTTCGTTGAAAATTACATCCTCACTTCTAAAGATTTTAACATCTTCAAGATTCCACAGGTGATAACTAAAGTCAGCTTCTCCATAGCCAATGAAGAAACACTTTTTGGGCTTTGCATCTAGCTTTGACCTTAGGCTTCTATCTATGTGCGAGCTATGTGCATAAAAACCTCACATCCAAACACTTTGAGGAATGCATAATTCACCGGTTTACCTGTCCATGCCTCTTTTGAAACTCCCCCATCCAATGCTGCTGAGGGTGATAGGTTGATCAAGTACACCGATGTACTTAATGCTTCCGTCCAAAGCTCAAGCGGTAGGCCTGCATATAGCCGCATGCTTTGTGCTCGCTTCATGATCGTTTTGTTCATCCTTTCCAAAATGCCATTTTGTTGAGGTGTCCTTGGGGTTGTCCTTTACCTCCGAATTTCATTCCTAGCACAAAACCTTTCAAAATCTTGGATGCAATATTCGCCTCCATTGTTGGATCTGAGGCATTTAAGCATTGTACCCACTTCATTCTCCACAAAGTTTTTCCACCTTTGAAATATGGAAAACACATTGGATCTATTCTTCAGTACATAAACCCATGTTTTCCTAGTTGCATCATCTATGAATGTTACATAGTACAACGAGCCACCAAGTGATGGTGTACTTACACGGCCCCAAACATCACAATGAACCAAATCAAGTTTTTTGATTTTTTCCTTGCTTAAAATAATACCCACATAATCATCAGACTTAAAGAGTCTTTGTATCAAAGACAGAGTTACTTACAAGGCTGTTCCAACTATCTAGTAGAGACAATAGTATTAGGAGGGCTCGCACTTTGTTGTCAAAATTGACCACTGATTGATGTTGACTTCTTTTGGTGTTAAATTCATGTAGATGTTCTGCAACTGAACCACTCTCTGCCATTTTTAGATCGAGCAAGAAGTGAGAAATATCTTATTAGATACCAATGGTTTTTCGTAGAGGCCGTCAAGTGACTTCATCAAGTCCTCCATGGTCTTCATCTCCAAAATGTTGAAGGCCACCATTGATGCCAAGCTTAGCCAGATTGTTCCTGGTGTCTTTCAGTCAAGGACAATCCATGCTTCATCTGCCATTTTTGTGGGCTTCTTTGCAAGACCGCATATCTGCATCTTCGAATGTTGGTACTTTAGCTATGAACAAACCTTGCTTTGATACCAATTGTTAGGAAATAGGACGTAGCTAAGTAGATAATAGGGTAGTTTACTTAATGGAGAGAGATAATTTTCACACATGAGAGATTATAGGGGGGGGGGGGGGGGGGGGGGGGGGGGGGGGGGAGAGAGAGAGAGAGAGAGAGAGAGAGAGAGAGAGAGCTACATCCATGGGAAAGCAGCCACTCAATGGCTTTAGTACTTCAAACTAAAGGTAGGTTACAAAGGGATTATAACCTTAATGGAACTCTCACCTTGCTTCACTCTCACCACCTCATGCAAACCTTGTTTCATCCCCTTCATTTTGTAGACCAAAACCGCTGCCCTCTCTCATGAGAGGCAGCCATGTGTAGCCGCCCTTGTGTAGACAAGTCCAAGTTGACTTCTCCCATGTGCCCATGTGTGGAGTCCTTGAGAAGACAAGTCCACCTAGAAATCGGCCACCAGCCATTACATTTGGCCACCAAGCAAAGACTTCCATCCACCACCCATTGACCATTGACTTAACAAAGGGTAAATCAGGCTCCATACTTAACAAGTATTACCTATTGTGGTAGTGCCTAAAAAGAATGGTGAACTTAGAGTGTGTGTAAATCTCAAGGAGGTGAATGCAGCCACTATATGAGATAACTATCCTCTTCCTATCACATACCATGTGCTAAAACGAGTAGTTGGCAAGGAGGCTTATAGTTTTTATTACAACCAATCGACCATAGATCCTAAAGATCATCATAAAACGGCTTTCACCATTGATGAATGGAGGTTTTTTTCTTATTGGGTCATGCCTTTTGGGATTACCAATGCACCAACAACATTCCAAAGGCTAATGAGCCATGCTTTTAAGGAATATCTACAGAATTTTTTAGAAGTATACATGGATGATCTTTGTGTACACTCCACAAAAAGAGAGAGTCATTTCAAACATTTACGATTTGTCTTTGAGAAATGCCAGCTATATAGGATTTGTTAAAATCCTGAAAAATGCGTATTTATGGTTAGACATGGCAAAATTCTCGGACATATTGTATCAAAAAAAGGTATTGCCACATACATGGAGAAGGTAATAGTGATCGCCAAAATGGCTAGAACAAAGGAAGTCCAGGCATTTATGGGTCATTGTGGCTATTATCATAGATTTATCTACATGTATGCAATCATTGCAAAACCCATTTATAGCCTTATCACTCATTTTAATGGACAACAAATACAAGGAATTATTTGAGAACCTTAAACAAGCTTTGACCATAGCACCAATATTGAAGGCTCCAAAGTGGACCAAGTGTTCCATGTACATGTGGATGCTTCAAATTTTTCTATTGGTTGCATCTTAGCTCAGCGAGGAGAGGGGACTATGGATTTTCCTATCTTATATGTCAACCAACAACTAAACCTAGCAAGAAAAAACTATACCACCACTAAAAGAGAAGGTCTCGGTATGGTATACGTAGTCAAGAAATTCAGACACTACTTGCTAGCTAACAAGTTTGTCTTTTTCGTGGATCATCAAGCCTTACTCTATTTGGTGATTTGAACAAGCCATACAATATAGGAAGGATTGTGAGATGGTTCATCATCCAACTCAAATTTGACTTCATAGTGGTAGCCAAAAAGTGCACCACACACCAAAGAGCGGATCATCTGTCTAGGCTCATCACAGAGGAAGCACCCATAGGGGTAGACAATGATTTTCATGTCAAGAAGAAAAGATGTCGACACAAATTGATAGTATGCCACTGTGACCTATGATTGGAGTACATGCATTTGCTAAGTGGGGTATAGACTTTGTGGGTTCAATACAACCACCAACATACAAAACTCAAGTGCAAAATATTATTGTGGCCACAAATTACATAACCAAATGGATTGAGGCATGAGCCACTAGGAAGAATGATGCTAGAACTATTGTTGCGTTCTTGTATAAGGTATCCTTTATCCTAAACTTTGCTAAACTATTTTTTTTTCCAACTCTCCCATGGACATGAAGGTTTCCCTTTGACTTTGCAACACAAAAATAATGAATCATGCAACACTGCATGTATGAAGCCCAATGTGAGAGGGTGCACATGCTATAATCCTGTGTTGGAAGGAGGTATTTACTTCAGCATTGAAGATGGTAATAGCCTCCTCCCTTGTAACATGGTAGTAGCATAGTATGACTAACAATTGAAAGTGCCTTAGGGAGGAGGTGGAGTTGACTTTAAGAGCTATCGTGGATGGAATTTCATCATTTAAATAAAAAGGGCAAAAGAAAGTTGAAACTTGATCAAATTGCTTCATCAATTTTCTCTACTATGATTGCAACATACACTTGAGCTTGCAGGTCTTTATTACATCTAGTCTTGAGGTTTAGTTATGCACTTATTTATACAAATTAAAAGGCAAGATAGTTTTGAAGCATGTTTACTTGAGCAACAAATTAGGTTGGGTTGCAAATGAGGTGACAAAAAATTACCATTTGGGTAAGATCTTTTTTATGCGAGACACGCCAGTCAGTAGGCCAGTCTCTAAGGCTAGTAATAAGTTTATGGCAAAGGATATTTCGAGGAAAGGGGATGCCAAGTAGAAGCAATTTCCTTCTTTGACAACCAAGTTATAGGCAGCACGTCCTAGAATTGCAGTGGCACCATTCAAGTGGAGCTAGAGGAATGTTGAAGTTTAAGAAGGCTAAAAAGGAAAATTTTATGTTTTATATGTTTGGGGAGTGGACACAACAAAATGGATTGTCCCAAGGGGAAACCTATTGCCCAAGGTAAGGAGAAAGCAATACACATGGTACAACTATTGCCTCTTGAGTCCTCCTGTTGTTTCTTCAATGTGGAGGTAGCACACATTGAAGCGGTGCACAGGTTCTATATCACGGCCTCAATGTGGCAACTGGCATTTGGTCCATGTGAGTTGGTGCGTATGCATGGGTCTATCCAAGGTCACAAGGTGCGATCTTGGTGGATGATGGTGCTTCACACAATTTCATTGACTATAAGCTAGTGAAATGGCTCAAATTGCCCCAGACTCTAAGTTCCCACTGTTACAAGGTAGGGATGATTAACGGCCATGACACCGAGGTGTGGGATACTCATGTGAAGGATGTGCAAGTGGAGATTCAAGGGTATCACACGTCCTTGAATTTCCAAGTCATGAATATGGACCAAGTAGATGTGGTCCTTAGTTGGGAGTGGTTATATAGTTTAGGATCATCACTTACACATAAATATGAGCACAATAGTTTGATGTTCGATTCCAATGACATGCATGTCTTGCTATTGGGAGATAAGGATGTTTCTTTCATGCCACTCCTTTTGTACAACTAAGCTTATGAAGGTCTTCTCTTGAGATGCAATAGAAGAACTCATTTTGTGTTACAATGTCATTTCTGTCAAATGTTAATAATGTTTGAATGACAATTCCTTGACGTCTCATGTTTTTCTCTCTTCTCTTCCAACTATGACTAATTCTCTCTATCCAGAACAAGGAAATGTTTCTAATAAGTTAAAATAATTAACAATGGAATACACAGATGTATTCCCAGATGATTTTCCACCAAGGTTACCATTGACACATGCTGTGAAACATGGCATAGGCATGGTTGTAGGCAATACATCTGAAAGTAAACCACCCTACAAAATGAGTCATTTTGAAGCTACTGAGGTGAAACATTAGCTTGTTAACTATCTTAGTAGAGAGCTTATACAATCCAGTTCTTCACGATGAGCCTCTCACATCTTGTTGGTGAAGAAAAACGATGGTGGTATGCGCATGTGCATAGATTACAGTGGGTTGAATGCGGTGACTATTGAGAACAAGTATCCATTGTCAAGAGTGGATGTGTTATTTGATAATATCACCCATGCTCCTATCTTTACAAAGATAGACTTGTAGCCAGGGTATCATTGAGTATGTATAGGCTTGCTGATATACCCAAAAGTGCATTCCAAATACGGTTTGGACATTATGAGTTTTTTGGTTATGTCCTTTGCTTTGGGTTGATCAATGCACCCATAACTACCATTTTGGCCAAGTTTATTATCATTTTTCTTGATGACATTCTAGCGTATAATGCTTGTAAGGAAGAGCACTTACAATATCTAAAGCAGGTGTTTGAATTGTTATGAGAAATTAAGTTGTATGCCAAATAATCAAAGTGTGATTTTTTCAAGGATGAAACTCACTACTTAGGGCATGTTATTTCAGCTGATTGACAAGATATGGATAATCAAAGTGGATGCCATTTGGAGGTGGCCTTCTCCCAAAAAACTGGAAGAGTTATAGATATTCTTGGGATTTGCATGTTTTTATGGAAGGTTTGTTAAAAACTATGTTCATATTGTTGTTCCAATGACGTACCAACTGAAAGCTAAGGGCAAAACCTTTCAGTGGCAAGAAGCTCAACAATAAATTTTTGATGCTCTCAAGGACGCATTAGCTACAGCTCCTATTTTTGCTATTATGGATCCTTTAAAACCGTTTGCTTTAGAAATGGATGCTAGTAACCATGCTATTGTAGTAGTCCTTCTGTAAGAGGGAATGCCAATTGAATTTGAAAGCAAGAAGCTTGATTCATCACAAAAGAATTATTATACTTATGAAGAGAGCTCTATGCAATAGTATTTGCTTTGAAAAATGTGGTCCAACTTCAACTTCTCTTTCTATCCATTCTAATACCGTTCGAAATTCTTCAAGAGGTTGAGATTCAACTTCTAATTCTATCCTTGCTTGGCCCTCTCGAGCTATCTCTTGTGTTGCCTATGTCTCAAGGGTTTCTTCTGACCTGCTGGTTTGGGCTCTTGATCCTTTTCCGCAGGTACACTTGTTTAATGGTTCGGTGTTTCACATTGTAGGTGCAAGATATGTTTGCTTGTCATTGCCCATTGGTGCATCATATACACTATGACATGTGCCCCATGTTCCTCAGTTGAGACAAAGCTTGATCTCAGTGAGACAATTAGAAGATTGTGGGTGTCAGATAGTGATTAGAGAGCAATCTTTCCAGATGCATTGTGGTTCATTAGTGATTGCCAGAGGAGCCCGCAGTGGCTTGGTATATCCTCTGCATGTGTCTAAGGTTTGAGACGGCAAGGTCTCGGTTTTGTTGTTGGCATGCTTTGAGCAACAGATAGACATGTCTCCTTTGTAGGTGAGCTCCACCATGCTCACAAGACAGAGTATTTACATGTGCTTAATGTTCCAGTAGACTCTATAGAGATAGAGGTAGAGCGAAGGTGCTCTAGTGAGACACAACATGTGTTGTCAGAGTTTGTGCAGGCAGAGGTAGAGTGGGTATGCTCCCTAGAGACATAGGCAGAGTTGATGGACATGCAGTTCTTTGATATGCTCATGCTAGAGGCTGATGAGTTGGTGCAAGGATGCAATTGGTGACAAGATGTAGCCATCCCAGTGTCTATGATGACACATCCATACATGATGAGTAGTCTTGATGATACAATACACGCAAATAGAAAAGGGGGGGCTAGGACAACCAAAATTTCACAAATTTTGTCAATGTTCGGGCGTCTCATGTACGACCTTCTAGTGTTGGGACCCAACCTAACAGCTGCATTGGGAGCATTTGTATTAGGGATTGTCAGTCATGTGATGATTGACACTAGCATGATGCATAGTGGAGTTTTACATACCATACAGAGTTGTCCACAGAATTTACATGCAGGCTCTAGCATGGGTATGTATGCTCGCCTATCCCTATATATGACTGCATGGGTACGTATGCTCGCCTATCCCTATATATGACTGCATGTAGATCGACTCAGCAATCCAGTGGGCATAGGTTAAGAGAGCCTCTCACCTGTTTTCTTGTACATACTAGTAGTTTAGCCAGTAGGACCCACTTATCGGCACATTCGCCTTGGAGTGGGAGATTGTTGGGGTGAAGGCCTCTGTGCCTTTCTCGGCTACCCAGGCTATGGACCCTTGCCCAATGACCATCACCTTATTCTTGTACAGTACCAATAATAATGAGATCCTCACTTTGAGGTTGACTCCACCCACACACCTTCCACTCCTTCTCAATTGACTTGGTCATATGACTCAGAAAGGAATGAAACACTTTCAGCATTTAGGCTACTAATTTATCTTAAACTATTTTGAGTTTAGCTTATGTGAGCATTGCATTTATGGAAAACAAACTAGGATTACCTATTTGCCATTGAGTAGAGAGTTAGGGAATCCTCTGCACTTGGTACATAGTGATCTATGTGGGCCTATGCTGCATTCTATTTGCTCACATACATAGATGTCTCTACTAGGAAGGTGTGGGTCTACCTCTTGAAAAGGATAATCAAAGTCTTTGCTACTCCTTGCAATGGCAGAGAACCACTCAGCCAAGAAGCTGAAGGTTGTGCGCACTGACAAGTAGGGAGAGTATGACTCACTGAGTTCTAAAATTTATGTAGCAAAAGAGGATTTAGATGACAGGTTACTATGTTATACACACCTCCTCATAATGGCATTGTTGAGCATATGAATAGAAAAATCCAAGAGAGACCCACAACCATGTTGTCTATGGTGGCAAACTTACCTCCAGGGTTTTGGGGAGAGGATGTTATGGCAATAGTATACATCATCAATAGTCACCTAATATGCCATCAAACTATGAGATTCTATAGGAGATGTGGACTGGCAAGAAGACAAACTATAACAGATTATGTGTATTTTGGTGCGAGGCATTCTAACATGTCTCTAAATATCTATGCAAGAAGCTAGACCCTAAATCACACAAATGCATCTTCATTGGATATGGTGTAGATGGAGATATGAGCTATCGCCTCACCCAAAATCTAAAAAGGTCATTTGCAGCTCAAAGAGGTTTTCTTGACTTTTCAAGATTTGGGGTGCTAGAGGTATAGCTCATCTCTCCATCTATACCATATCCAAATGAATATGCACAAACAATCTCTCAAAGAGGTTGAGTATCGCAAGGTCAAATTCGAGGATGTAGCCTCAAGTGAGATCAAACAAAAAGCTCAATCTACTAGTGACATTCCTACCACTAGTAGTGCTCTAGAGAGAGAGCAAAGTTGTGCAAAGTAGTGAGGAGATCTACACAAGTCGTGCCCCTAAGCATTTTCAATCAGGATTAGACTATTTGTTGGTCATTGATTGCAAAGATCCTACGTGCTACCAAGAGTCTATTCAAGTGGAAAATAGTGTGAAGTGGGAGCAATGCAATTAGAGTATAACTCAATTATGGAAAATGAGACTTGGGCACTGATAGAGTTTCCAGAGGGCAAACAACCCTTGCCTTGCAAATATGTGTATCAGAAGAAATACATTACAGAAAATCCGAGCCTAAGTATAAGGCTTGATTGGTTGCTAAGGGATTCAAGCAAAATAAAGGCATGGACTTTGATGAGACTTTATCTCCAGTAGTCAAGATGACTACATTACATCTTGTGCTTGGTCTAGTAGCCATTGAGGACATGGAACTTATCTAGATGGACGTGAAGACCACTTTCTTGATGGGGATCTAGTAGAAGAGATCCATAGGACACAGCAAGAAGGTTTTTAAGTCAAACTTGAACATCCTACATGGGCAAAATTGGTGTGTAAATTGTGTAAGGCATTGTATGGCCTAAAGCAAGGCTCGAGGTAGTGACACATTGAGTCCCAAGGTTATGTACAAAGCAAAGCACATCACTACTTGTATACTTGGAATTTGATCGATGGTTCACTCATCATCTTGATACTTTATGTCAATGATATGCTCATTGTTGGGAAGTCCAAAGACGAGATTGCCATCTTGAAGAAGTCACTTAACATGCAATTTGCTACTATGAAGGATTTGGGAGATGCAAGTCACTTTCTTGGGTTGTGTACAACAGAGAGGAATAGGAAACATGGAATACTAGAGTAAATGTATATCCACAAGGTCTTGCAACATTTTCATATGTAGGGGGAGGGCTACATTGCGTACCCCAATGTAGACATATGAAAAACTTGGCAGCAATGATGATCCCAAATTTGATCCTTGAGAAAGCAAAAATGGCAAAGGTGCCATATTCTTCAGCGGTAGGTAGTCTTGTGTATGCCATGGTTGTTGCCACCAAACTAGACATTGCATTTGCAGTGGGAGTGGTTAGCAGATTTATGGAAAATCCTGGGAGGAAGCACTTGGAAGGAGTGAATCACATCCTGAGATACCTTAAGGGTACAACAAGAAGGTGCTTACACGTTGGGAACAATGATGCATCTAGAGTGGGTATTTTACGAGAAAGATGTACATCTCCTCACATAATCACTCATATGTAGCATAGCTTAGCTTAGTAATTAGCTTGGTAGAGGAGATGAGCATGCATTGAAGCTTGGCTCTTGGTTGGATTTGCATCCACATGCCAAGAGAGTGTTGATGTAGGCTTTTATCTCACAAGCTTGGAGTAGGTGATGAGTTCTCCATTAAAGCTTGGGAAGAGATAGTCTTCTCTTTCTTCACACATGATCTTGTGTGAGTGTGTGTGTGATAATGCCTTGCAAAAATCAGCCCCCTCTCTCTCTTGGGCGAGCCCTCTTGCTAATTGCTCTTGCTGAAGCCTCATTGGCCCTCCCCAAGTCAAGCCAATTACAATTAAGCAACATAAGTGATATCCTTCTGACATGTGTCCCCCTTTCCCCTTTTGTGAGAGCTTTAGGTAATTAAATAATTAAACTAAACTCTCATTGGACCCCTTTGCCTCCTGGCCAATAGGAATCAAGCAAGCCATGGGGCTCCTGAATGCTCATTGGACCCCTTGGGAGACTGCCCAATAGTCTTCTAGGAGACTTAATTCTCATTGGTTTCTTTTATTAAATGTTTTTTAATTAATTAAACTAGATTTACTCTAGCTTAATTCTCATTGGTCCACTTCAAGGGTCATCCAATAGAAATTGGGCACACCTTGTGGGCATCTGGCCTAGGGAGCTGACATGTGTCCCTCATTCCCTTTGTGTAAAGGGAGCCTGTGTGTATGTGTGTGGCTTTCTCTCTCATCCCCTACCTTTAGGGCTCACCCCCTCCCATGTAGGGATGTGCAAAGACTTTTAGGGCACACACAAAGCATCCAATTTTCCCTAGGATTGACCTTTGGACACAACCTTTGAATTTTGGAACCTTAGCATTTTGGAAGTCTTAATGGGCTGAACCTTAGGGTCTTTTTAGCCCATTGTTGCACATGGCTCTTTTGCAGATGGCCCCCCTTTGGATCCCTATTTTCCCTCCTTTGGATCCCTACTGTGGCCGGTCTGCTAGCTTAACCAATATTCTAGTTTTTTCTCCCCTGGCCTTCCCCACATTAAATGATCAGTTTAATATGAGAAAATCATTTAGGAGAATTAGATATTGATTATTATGACATTACCTCTCTCTTGAAATCATAGTCGTCCTCGACTATGGTGTAGAGAAGATAAAGCATGTTCATGAGTCCTTTTCTTAGCGGGTAGAGGATCCCTATGTTACCCTACGACATCATTCCACAATGGACGACTAGTCCATTTGGTGCTTGAGAGCCTGAGGCTGCCGCAAGCATGTCTGCACATTAGTCCTATCAGTCTTCCATAGTAGAGTGACAAGCTCGACTTGGTGTTTGGGAGATGTCGTCTCCGCAAACATGATCTAAGCATGCATACTACTTCATTTTTGTGCACAAATAAAGAAAAAGAGAGTCTTATAAGACAAAAAATTTTGTTCCTTTTTAGCATTTTGTACATTTGCTTACTCTTGGAAAGCATTGTAAGCATTGACAAGGTTTAGGTTATCCTTTAATTGTATGCCTTGCATCCATCTAGCATCTTCAAAAGGATAATTCTTAAACTTAATAAGATATTGTCGGATAGTCTTACCGCCTCTTAGTACCTTGTCTTCATGTCGGAGAATGGACTCGGGCTGCAGCACCTCTTCTTGGTCCTCGATCTCCGGTGGGTCTTCAATAGTTGGTTCTTGAGGTGGCTCTCCTTTGTAAGGCTTTAATAGGCTCACATGAAAAGCATTGTGTATGAGCCAATGATTGGGCAACTTGAGTTGGTAGGCCATCTCATTGATTGGCCTAAGAATCTGAAAGGGACCATAGTACCTTTTTGCTAGTTTAGCATAGTACTTTTGGTGACCCGTAGGATTCTTGCCCGTTGTGTGCCATAATCGAGCCTTGGGAAACTTTAACAAGACCCAATCGTTTTCTTTAAAGGCTTGGGTTCTTCTGTGCTTGTCAGCAGCAGCCTTTTGCCTTTGCTGTGAGATAGAGATAGCATCCTTAATCTTTTGGAAAGATTCTTGTAGGTCTCGGCTATACTCATCTGCAGCGAAGATCTTCCCATGTACCTTAAGTAGCAAGGGACTTTTTGATCTTCCCTCAATTACCTCGAAAGGTGCTTTTCCCGTGGAAGTATGTACAGTGTTATTGTAAGCATACTCCACTAAGGGTAAGTACTTCTCCCATTGGGATCTTTGATCTACTTCCGTTACATAGGCTTTTAGTAGATCGAGAATGGTTAGGTTAGCTATTTCACTTTGGCCATCAGTTGTGGATGATAGGCCGAAGAGAAGTTTAGCCTTGTTCCTAAATTCTCAAAGAGACCCTTCCAGAAATTACTGGTCATTCTAGGATCTCTATCCGACACTATGGACATGGGCAAGCCATGGTACTTGAAAATTTGTGAAATAAAGAGGGTTGCCATTTGATGGGCTTTGATAGTCTTTTAGACAGGTATAAAATGAGCTTGTTTACTAAACCTGTCTACTATCGTCCATATTCCCGTATTCCCATGGATAGACTTAGGCAATACAAAGATAAAATCCATGGATATGCTCTCCCATGGTGAATTAGGGATTGGCAAGGGTTGAAGCAATCCAAGTTGCTTCCCTCTATCAAATTTTGTCTTTTGGCATACCACACATTTGGAAACATACTCTTGTATGTTCACTTTCATGGTAGGCCAATAGAAATATGTTTCAATTCCCTTTAAGGTAGACTGAATCCCTCTATGCCCCGCATATGGGGGAGCATGAGATTCATACATTACTTTCTCACGTAGTGAGTTAGTAACGCATAGTCTATTGCCATAGAGAAGATAACCATCTTGTAAAGTAAATGGTTCTTCTTTGTTCCCTAACGCAAGGGCTGAAATCACATCTCTAAAATCGGGATCAATAGCATACTCATCTATCATTGAAGATAGATCATTGTGAGTTGCTATGGAAACCGCATTCACTCTCAGCCGTCTTGAGAGCGCATCAACTACTTGATTATGCTTGCCAGCAATGTGAGCAATATGAAAATGAAATTGCGAAAGGAAATTTGCCCACCTCATTTGTTTGTCGGAGAGCTTGGTCTGCGTCATGAAGTACTTAAGACTTTGGTGATCCGTTCGCAGAATGAAAGGAGTCCCCAATAAATAGTGCTTCCATGAGTCTCAGGCATGTAGAACTGCAAGGAGTTCCTTTTTGTATATGCCTAGAGATTGCTCAACAGGGTCGAGCCTTCGACTCTCATAGCCTATGGCGTGCCCTTCTTGGAGCAAAACAGCTCCAAGGCAATCACCACAAGCATCGCATTGGACCTCAAATGGTTTTGAGAGATCCGGTAGTGTAAGCACAGGTTGAGAGATAAGCTTTTCTTGAAGCTTTTTGAAAGCATTGTTCTCCTTAGCAGACCATTTATACCTAATGCTTTTCTTTGTTAGGTCATGTAATGGTCCCGCAATTTGTGAGAAATTTTCTATGAAGCGTCTATAGTATGCACACATACCTAGCTTCTTAGTTCATGAAGATTCCTTGGTTTAGGCCATCCTTTTATTACCTCTAACTTGGATGGATCCATTTGGATGCCATCTTGAGAGATAATGTGACCTAAATACTAAATCTCTTGCAAGAAAAATTCACTTTTCTTTTGATTAACATAAAGTTTATTCTCTCTTAAAACTTGAAATATTACCTGGAGGTGTTGCTTGTGTTCCTCCAATGAATTAGAGTAGATGATAATATCATCAAAGAACACTCCAGTGAAGGTTCGATGAGGCCTGAACAGCTTCTCCATCAAGCGGTTGAATGTGGCTGGTGCATTGGTCAAGCCAAAAGGCATGACAATGTATTCGTAAAGACCAAATGTAGTACGAAATGCGGTCTTTACAATGTCTTGATCAACTATCCTTATTTGATGATAGCCACTTTTTAGGTCAACCCTACTGAAGTAGGTCGATCCTTGTAGCTTATCAAATAGGTTTTCTACCCGTGGAACGGGAAACTTATTCTTGATAGTGATCTTATTTAGTGCTCTATAGTCGACACACATACGATATGTGCCGTCTTTCTTTTGCACTAATAGCACAGGTGAGCAAAATGGAGATGAACTTGGCCTAACCATACCCTTGTCAACTAACTCATGCACTTGCCGCATAATCTCCTCTTGTTGAGCTTGAGAAACTCTATAAGGAGGTTTATTAGGCGGTGAACTTCCTGGAAGAAGTTCAATTGCATGGTCATCATTACCTCGTTTAGGAGGTAGCTCACAAGGGATGTCGTCAATACAAACATCTTGAAACCCCTTGAGAAAATTGGATAACTCTAATTCCTTTTGGTTGCTTTTATTTTCTTTTGTTAAAGCATTAGGTTCATTTTGAGAGTCTTTAACAAAAATCATGTACACGGAAATAGAGCTCTTTATTGACTTGTTGAAAGCTGGTGTATGTACAATGGGGATGGTGTTACCCATTTCCTTAGCATCTATATACATGTCTTTTTCCCTGAACTTAAAGGAGATTCTCCTTTCAGGAAATTTAACATCGGCAGCCAGGCGGTCAAACCATGGTGCCCCTAGGATTACATCCTCATGCTTGAGAGGAGAGATAAAGAAGTCCTCTTTGTCCACATAGCCTTGGACATGAAGCCTCAATTTCTCGATTAAGGGAGTGACTGAAGCTTCTTGCCCCTTGAAGGCACTGTCTGTGGGTAGGACATCTCCCATCTCGTAGGATTGTATTCCTAGCTTGGTGGCCAACTCAATAGATATAAAATTGTGAGAGAACCAGGGTCAAAGAGAATAAAAGCATCATGTTCTCTTACCTTTCCCCAAGCATGGCGTAGAGGAGATCCTTTGTGGTGAGTTTGGTGAGTCTCCTCCTCTTGGATTTCAACCAAGGAAGCTCTAGGAGGATCTTGGCGGTTGTTCTTTTGGGGACAAGCGCGGTACGCATGCCCTTGTTCGCCGCACTTGAAACACCGGTTATCCTTACGATAACGCTCAAGCTCTTCAGGAGAGAGTTTATTCTTACCTTTGTAAACTCCCTTCTCTTTAGCGTTGTTGGAGTTGCCCTTAGGAGAATTTTGGACATTGTCCTTCCCCTTAGGCTCATTGGAACCCTTGTTTTCCGAGGGCTTATTATTTCTTTTTGCCCCCGTTTGGAAATTGATTCGAGAGGCGACCATAGTGTGGTGTATTACCGCCGATATGGTACGTGGTCTTTGGGAGTTGACATACTCCGCCATTTCTTCGGTTAAGCCCGCACAAAATTGTTGCTTTTGCTCTCCAAAATCCAACTTTTTGAAGACAGTGGCTTTGAGTTGTAGGTCCCAAAACTTGTCTACATATTTGTGGATAGATTCATTGGGAGAGAGCTTTAAGCTTCGCCATTCGGTGAGTACTTTGTCTTTGGCATCGGTGGCCAAAAACTGCTTCATAATGGAAGCTCTTAAAGCTTTCCATGTTCGTGGAGCTTCATCGTTGGCTCGTAGGCTAGACCACCATTGTCTGGCGGACTTTTGAAAGTGCATAGCTACATGGCGTAGCTTAGAGGACTCCGTGAAGCCCTCATCTCCAAACGCCGCATCGAATTGTTGGATAAAGGCCAAGACTTTGTCCGTAGCACCAAAGGTACCATCATAGGTAAGGAAAGAGATGCTCTTCCCTCCCTCTTTGAATTTCTTCAACTTGGACGACCTCTTCCATGCGACCTCTTCTTGAGCCCTTCATATGGATTCTCTTCTTCTTCCCAAATCAGAGAGAGACCTCTTTTGATAGTCTCACAAGGAGGCTTCCTAGGTGTTCTCTCGTCATGGTGATGAGCTTGGAGAATCCCGTGAGCATGGAGAATCCCGTGAGCACGGAGCTGCCGTTGCACTTCACTTTGGAGAGATGGATTGCCCATGGCTTGTTGAATCCTAGAAAGCAGATAGTTAACAAGCATTGAAGCATCATTAGTAGCTTGCTCATGAGCAAAATCAAAGTTATCAACATTAATTTCACTCTCTTTACTATTGTCAGCCATTCTAACAACTTTTAGGTGTAAACTTTTTAGGTGTACTTTGGCACTTCAAGCCCTAGTTGCTACTCCTCTTTACCCCTTTAGAAAAAGCACTCAAGCTACTATACCCGCGGCTCGAATACCATTAATTGCAAGGAATAGAAGAGAGGGTCTTTCGACACCAAAATAGCACCGGATCCTGTCAAGCTTCTAATAGCTCAATAGTGGTTCAAGCCCTGTAGGACTCCACTATTAAGACCATAGCTCTCGACGGTGATGCCCCGTTAACTGCACGAAGGCAGGCGCACTGCAAGGCTGAAAAATCCCTATTCTACTTACTCACAGGCAATTAATAATACCAACCATTTGTAGCTAGCTTGAGGACCTCCCTTCTTGAGCAAGAAAAGAGAAACCTTGAGCTCTGATACCGATGTAACATTTAATGGCCTAATAACTTATGTGTAGCGGAAATTAGCATGAACATAGTGGGCATTTCATTAGAATAGATTCCTAATGAGAATTACAAGAGTGCTTGGGTGGAGAGAGCAACAAAAAGCATAACACCTAGTTAGATAGCATCGACAATACTTTCAAAAGGGAGAGAAATTAAGCTATTGACAACAGTTGAGGACCGGATTTTCATGGAGCCGGTCCCCCCTCCAAAAGGCTTTGTATTATGGTTTCTCCCATCAAGAGAGACATTGTACAATACAATTCTTTGTGTTCCTTCAAAACTAGCTAGTGCAATGAAGATATAAACTTCATGCACTAAGCAAAACACTTAACAAACACAACTTGAATTATCCCCGTTCTCAGACCCAAGACCTCACACACCTTCGAAGATGGTGAGAGCTAGCAGGGTATGAGAGTAGATTGAGAGGAAGAAGGAGTATCTTACGAGAAAGATGTACATCTCCTCACATAATCACTCATATGTAGCATAGCTTAGCTTAGTAATTAGCTTGGTAGAGGAGATGAGCATGCATTGAAGCTTGGCTCTTGGTTTGATTTGCATCCACATGCCAAGAGAGTGTTGATGTAGGCTTCTATCTCACAAGCTTGGAGTAGGTGATGAGTTCTCCATTAAAGCTTGGGAAGAGATAGTCTTCTCTTTCTTCACACATGAGCTTGTGTGAGTGTGTGTGTGATAATGCCTTGCAAAAATCAGCCCCCCCTCTCTCTCTTGGGCGAGCCCTCTTGCTAATTGCTCTTGTTGAAGCCTCATTGGCCCTCCCCAAGTCAAGCCAACTACAATTAAGCAACATAAGTGATAGCCTTCTGACATGTGTCCCCCTTTCCCCTTTTGTGAGAGCTTTAGGTAATTAAATAATTAAACTAAACTCTCATTGGACCCCTTTGCCTCCTGGCCAATAGGAATCAGGCAAGCCACGGGGCTCCCGAATGCTCATTGGACCCCTTGGGAGATTGCCCAATAGTCTTCTAGGAGACTTAATTCTCATTGGTTTCTTTTATTAAATATTTTTTAATTAATTAAACTAGATTTACTCTAGCTTAATTCTCATTGGTCCACTTCAAGGGTCATCCAATAGAAATTGGGCACACCTTGTGGGCATCTGGCCTAGGGAGCTGACATGTGTCCCTCATTCCCTTTGTGTAAAGGGAGCCTGTGTGTGTGTGTGGCTTTCTCTCTCATCCCCTACCTTTAGGGCTCGCCCCCTCCCATGTAGGGATGTGCAAAGGCTTTTAGGGCACACACAAAGCATCCAATTTTCCCTAGGGTTGACCTTTGGACACAACCTTTGAATTTTGGAACCTTAGCATTTTGGAAGTCTTAATGGGCTGAACCTTAGGGTCATTTTAGCCCATTGTTGCACATGGCTCTTTTGCAGATGGCCCCCCCTTTGGATCCCTATTTTCCCTCCTTTGGATCCCTAATGTGGCCGGTCTGCTAGCTTAACCAATATTCTAGCTTTTTCTCCCCTGGCCTTCCCCACATTAAATGATCATTTTAATATGAGAAAATCATTTAGGAGAATTAGATATTGATTATTATGACATGTTGTATTGTGACAATCTGAGTGCTATTGTGTTAGCAAAGAATCCCCTATTTCACTCCAAGTCAAAACACATAGAGGTCATGTATCATGTGATAGGGGACATACTAGCTAGCAAGTGATGGGAATGGGATCGTGTAGCTAGGGTGGATGAGAGTGTGTGTAAGCAAGATTATCACTCGAGTGAATAGGTTCCAAGATAGATTAGCTTGGACTCATAAACACAATCTTGAGTATTGACTTAGCTTAGCACATGCTCACCAAGGACAAGCATGTAGTGAAAACTTGAATTGTGTTGTTTATTCATAAAAGTGAGCTTTAAATAGCTCTACAGCTTGATGCATTACATGGGACATAATTCCCCCTCTTCCCTCCTTCACTTAGACTCTAGGACAAAACCCACACTTTACAATCCTCCCCTTGGGATTTGGACTAAGACAAAATACTGAAGATGCAATATCCACACAGGATGATAAGTTGGTATTCATACAAGATGGTAAAATCCACACATGTTGACAAAATCCACACAAATTGGTAAAATTCACACATGTTGACAAAATCCATACAGGATGATAGTATCCACACATGAAAATAAAAGTCCTCCCCTACAAGTAGAGAGGCTGCATCTTCTAAATATGTTGTCATAGAAGACAAGGTTGTTCTCGCCTTTGTCTTCTTCTTCATCTTCTACTATGTAAGTTGATCCTTTGATAGATCTCTTTCCTTCGTAGCTTCTGTTGCTTCTTCTACTACTATTGCTTTCTCCACTGCTATTGCCTCCATTTGAGTAGCATCAAGAAGGAGGGTGTCCCTTCTTCCCACATTTCTTGCAAGGTTAGTTTGTGTAGCAATATTTCTCTATGTGTCCCATTCTTCCACATTCATAACACTTTCTCCCAATTGATGACGTCGATGGCAAATATCTTCCCCTTGAGGATGTCGTTACAAAAGCCCCTCTTGATGATGTTAATGAGTCTTTTGCTTTCATAGAGCTTTCTTACTTCTACTTGAATTGAGTTTATGACATCTTGGAAAGGTGGAACCGGTTCTTTCTCTTCAAGAATGGTGACTAAGCGGTCATAAGAAGGTGAAAGTGCACTTAATAGTACGACCACTTTTTCATCTTCTGGTACTTTACATTGGATGTAAGTGAGTTGTGTGACAATGCTCTTAAGACTATTTACTAGGCTAGAAGTGTCCTCACCTTCAGTCATATTGATCTTGTAAAGTTGTCTTTTGAGACTAACTTTACTTCTTTTGGCCCTAGCTCCAAAGTTTCTCTCTAGAACATGCCAAACTTCATGTGCATGCTTGCATTCCTCTATGAAATGCTGCACATAGTTGTCAAGCAGGAGGTGATGATAATTCCAAATGCTTTTTCAACTTTGGCCAAATTATGTGCACTTGCTATGAGTGTAGATGCCCTAGTGTGCACTCCATTGGTGTCAACTTGTTGTTCTAAGGCAGTATTGATAACAGACCATAAACATTTTCTCATCATGTATCCCCTTAACTTTGTTTTTCAAGTGTGAAACCCTTCCCTATTGTACTTTTCTATTCCCTTCTCTCCCGTTGTGCTAATAGAGGGGTCTTAGCTTAGGAGACTCTCCCAGCCAGTGTCTACCTCTTCACACGAGCACAAATTCCCGTTAAAATTTTGAAATTTATTTGAAGTTTATTGTGCTTGGATGGATTCATTTTATGGCAAGTTGAGAGAGAGAGAGAGAGAGAGAGAGAGAGAGAGAGAGAGAGAGAGAGAGAGAGAGAGAGAGAGAGAGAGAGATTCCTTTGTGAAGCCCCTCTTTGAAGCCATTGGAGTAGGTTTTTGATGTTCAAGCTCTTTTGAATTCTTTGGAACTTTGATTTTTTTTTTCTTTGATTGCCTTTAGAAGCCCTTGGGACTTTTTGGTTGCCTTGGAGTGTAAATCTTGGTAATAATCTTCTTTGAAGTGTTGTAGTGCCACGGTCGGTGCGAGCTGCCTTTTTGTCAGCCTTGATGCTGCTGGCAGTCAACTTGTGGGAGCAAGGCCTTAAAAGGGCTAGTGGCCTTAGGATATCAAGAGATTCAAGGGTAGGGCCAATGGTTGTGGGAAGGGGGGCTGATATGGGCCGGGCAAACCAGGTAGCTTGGGCAGGGCCTCTGGGCAAGCGGGATCAAGATCCTTATGTAGATCTTTGATTCTCCATCTATCATTATGGACATTTAAAATCCCAGGGAAGACTTAATCTAAATGCTAACTTTCTCCTTTTCTTGAGTCTTTCTTTTAGGGCAAATAACAATATGAATGGTGATGAGTGTAGGGGGTTGCATCTCAAACAACTTAGACTAGCTAGAGCATACGGTGTTACAATATGAATGGACACGGAGGGTGCCATTTTTGTTTAGTCTCCTATACCCAATATGTCACAAAAATATAGTCACATTAGACTCTCATGCAAGTCTCTTTCAACTATGCACCTCACATGTAATCGCCAATATATTCATAAGGAGCATTGGACATCTTCTTTTATGGTAATATATATAAAATTGCAAGGTGTTTTACTAGTTTGAGAACACACATCTAGCAATAGTGCAGACTATTAAGGGTGAGAATACTCATATAAATCATCAAGTAATTTTCTTCCCATGTAGCAAGTTTGAGGAGCCATGGTAATAAACTACTAGATGAATCAAGAAAATTTTTCCACTTACTAGTTTGCACTTCCAAAAGATGGTGTGTCATCAAAACTAGTAAGCCCATTTAGTATTTTCTGTATCAACTTGATAAAGCACGCTTAATGATCCTAATTCTAGGGCAATTAACATTTCATGACTAAGCACGAAACTGCATCAATAATCATTGATATATGTATAAGAAGACACAAGCTTGTACAGATCCCATAATACATAATATAAAAGTATGAATTCAACAAAGCCAAGCCTGAATAGGTGTTGCCCTGTAAATGTTAAAAAAAACATTCAAAGGACCTCTACTTCCACTTCAAGTTCTCCAATGGTAGCACAAAATGTAGTCTTCCTATGGAAAAGCTAGAATCTGGTCATCAAACATATTAGATTTTGACACATACAACGTGCAATTGGTTCATGGTCCTTGCACCTACATAGAAACAACGAAAGGTATTAGTAAAGTACCATGAGAAGTGTAAATTTCTATTAAAACCTAGGCAGGCCTTCACATTTGAACACATCAAATTTGTTTATATTTTTAGACCATCATTCTACTATAAGTCCTAGAGCATCTCTAAATAGAGACCCAATAGAGATTGGACCACAAAAATGTCTTTAACGACTAGCTACCCAGCTACGTAGCCATAAAAGGTTTCAAAATAGCTAAAAGTACCCATCTAAGTAGCCATAAGGGGTTTCAAAATAGCAAAGACATCCTTGGAGTTTCTAAATCACCAATGTAGCAGCAATCCTAGAGTCACCAACAATTACCACCTTGTAGACACCTTCCACATCCGTGATTGCTCCTCTAAAAAGTCCACATGCTACCTATGCAACAAGTTCATTCTCTCTCTCATCATCCTTGTCAAGCATGACTCTTGATGTGGAAAGCCTAGAATTCTTCCAATCCTAAATTGAGTGTAGCAGATCCACTACTATGAGGCTCTTGCTTTGCACATCTAAAAAGTTGGCTTCATCAAAACATTGGAGGTCAAAGACATCTAGAATTCAACCCATCCGGGATTCTCATGTCAAGAGCAATGCCCACACATTCTCTTCTATGATTCCAACCTTGTTGCTGACCCAATCTATAATGAACTCGTGTATGTTGAATGCGTCAACCTCATCATGGGAATCAATTCCACATTCTCTCCCATGCCTCGGCATAAGCAACATCCCTAGACCCTTGCTGCCAATTGAATCTCCCTCTTGCCAAAGACACACACCATGCCTCACCATTTGCCCTTCTGCTATGCGTGTTGATCCTCACATGGGAGAGCACCTGGTCTTAACCAGGTAGTGTACAATGTGATTAGGCACCAAGTATAAAAGGATTGTCAATTGGATCGAAGTGCAACCACTTAGAGACAACAAAATACAAGAAAGTCTCCTAATCTTCAAATGGGTTCAAGCAGGTGCAACGAAGGAAAAATTGATTGAAATGATGCTTGAATGCATGTTGGGTCACATTATTTCATCCTATTGCACCCAATCTAGTTAATGTGCACCATTTGCATGCAATTTGATCAGTTCAAGGACAAGTAGGCCAACCATTTAAGGACAATAAAGTGAAACAGAGCCCAAGAGAGGTGGACAAAAAATGTAGTATGGTGAAACTGAAGTTGCATAAAACTAGATTTGGTGCATCGATGGCACAAATTACAACATTGAAGTTTACTAAAATGATTCATGCTTGAGTAGAAGTAAGAATCACATGTAGTAAATTAAACTTGATGCAAAATGAAATGCTATTAATGTCAATTTTCACTTAATTGGACTCAATGCACAAAATGGTTACATCCATTTCGCCCTTGATTGCACTTAATTGGACCTACCAAAAGCTATTGGATCATTTTTATACTAGCTAAGAAACAAAAAATTCAATGGAGTGTAAGTGTAAGTGTAAGATTGAGAACAGTTGGGAACATGTGGAGTGCATTTGTATCTCATTTTACTTTGTCACAATAAAGCAAAAACAATTTAATTCATTCGAGGGTATACTGTCATTTCAGTCACATATATATTGGAGTCATTCAAGTGTAAAGATGACTTCAATTAAAATCTAGTTGGACCGAAGAAGTATAACTACATATAATTCTCTAAATAGGGTGAACTTAGGTAGAAAATTCCATTTTCATTTCATTTGTTTCAACTTGTACCATGCATACAAATGCTCCCTTTTTTCTTCAGCTTTAACCTTGTATATATATTTTTCATGGATTAGTTTCACTATCAAGCGTTCATTTGTTTAACCATAACTAGTGGTCATAATTGAGATATCCTCTCAATATTAGTGTGTAGATGGTTGAACTAGCAATGTGTTAAATTGTTCTATGATAGCCTCTTTCAACAAGCTTATGAAAAATGAATGGAAAATATAGTATTGCTACTTCCACCTAGCAACTACGCTTAGCTACCATACGGTAACTCCATAGGGAGGATGAACTTGCTACTTCCAATTAGAAACTATGCTTAGCTACCATATGGTAGCTCGATAGGGAGGACGAACTTGTTGATTTCATCTAGCAATCACTAAACTACTATACGGTAGTTTCTTCTAATTAATGCCTTTGCTAGTTCTAACAAAAAATTAATCCTTAAGTTGCTAGTTTTATCTAACAACTTCATCAAGCGTGATGGGACTGTTAGAGTTTTGGCATCTCAAGTGAACTGCCCAATCTGATCCCATTATTTAGTTTGGCTTTTAGGTATTTATTTTACTTATTTCTCAAACTCTTGGGTAGGGAAATTTACTAAGATTGCCATATAAGCAACCTCTTGCCTCCATTGTATACACATTGCCTCGATTGTATACACATTCAGCTATTCATTGCCAAGGTTGATTGGTTCAGGAGACTCTCTCTCTCTCTCTCTCTGCTCACTCCCCTTGGTCTCTACGCTTCAGCATCATCAACTTTGACATGGTATCAAAGCTTCTTGGTGGAGCTTAGCGCGTGAAGAGACTTGGCGTGATGAAGCTGCCTTAGAGAAGAGCTCATTGTGGAGGAACCCTCTTGTCGCTCTGCTTCCCTCTCCTGCCCCTGCGTTTTAAAACGTAGCCACTTTTGTTGTCGGCGCTCACCACCCCTTGCCTTGGCGCCACTTGGTCTTCCCCCCCCCCCCCCCCCCCCCCCCCCCCGCCTTGTGAGACGGCGTTTTAAAATGTTGTCGAAACCAGCCCTTTGCCGATTGCACTACAATGCACCTGTGTTTTGAGATGCCAATGACAGTCTCGATCGTTTTGAAATGATGCACCAAGGCAGCGAGCCCACAATGGCCAGCGTTTTCAAATGCTAGGCCAGTGGTCTAGCTTGGTGACAATTTGGGAGCCAACGAAGGAGTTTTGTGGCCTAGTCTTGGACGACCTTGGGGATTGGGCCATTGGAGCATTTTGATGAAGACTTGGAGATTTTGCAGCTTGGGCATTGCTGACGAGTCCATCAGCTTGGATTTCTTCTGGAGCTTTGGATTTGTTCGAGGCCTACCACAGGTAAATGTGAAAAGCATCGACGACAAAGTTTTAGATTTCAGAGAGGGATAGCAAATTGTGCGGAGCCCATTGCGTGTGGAGCTTCCTTTGTGGTAGAATTGAATCGGCTTGGAGCATTTGCGGCTTGGTTTGTACAGCCATTTTTTAAAGTGCCAGAAGGTACCCAATTACCAGATCTTGCAACTTCAATATGTCCCTCCCTTGCTCGCGGGCCAAGGACATCGACCAAAACCAACCAAAAGCTATGGATAACAAATCGTCAACCATTGATCTAGCGGCCTGTGCACCGGCACAGTTCTCAAAGAACCTAACAAATTGTTTGGCTGGAGTTTATGAAGTCAAAATCAAATGGTGGAGTTCGTTAAAGGACAGTGGTAAAGCTCAGTTGGACAAGGATGGCAGTACCAGTACTCAGCTAGCTGCCTTGGTACCCACGAGGTATGATCTCAGTTGTCAAGAATGTGACTTGATGCTTTGTTTGGATCTAGAGTTTGAACCCAAAGGAAAAAGCAGGAACTCACAGGAAGTAAAGGATAAAGGCAAGCTGGACAAAGATTACGGTAATAAAGATTTGACAGAGGAGATAGACATGACACTCGTGGCAGTGGCCATGACACTCGTGGCAGTGGCCACAGTGGCCTTGACTTCAGATCTCTAGTCAAATGACAAGGGTCGCCACTAGCTTCAGTTAGAGAGAGGCTTGTGAGTGGTAGAGAGGCGCAAGCAATGCTCCCTATAATTAATTTGGACCCTTGTGTTGGAGTTCAATCTATTGGTGTTTAGAGCAGTAGGTTGGAGTTCAATGCACATGCATCTGGCAGGGAACCAATCAGACGTCTAAAACACTATGGATGGGCATGCCAATTCATTGTTGTTGGTCGGATCATGGACATGATGTGTTCCACAGTTCATTATCTTGTAGTTTTATATTTTGTAAAACTGGGATTATTGGACAAAGTTTGGTCTATAGTTCAAAGTTTCTGCAACGGCAACCGATGCTCAAGATGGCATTACTTTCAGGTACAAGGTTGAGGAGAGCAACATCGAGGTGTATCTAGTAGTCCAAGGCCTTCTATTGGGGTGTCCATGGTAGCTTCTTCATCGACTTGGTCCCACTACTAATGTCCACTATGAGGTGCAGAGAGGGTGTTAGAGTTTTGGCATCTCAAGTGAACTACCCAATCTGATCCCATTATTTAGTTTGGCTTTTAGGTATTTATTTTACTTATTTGTCAAAGTCCTGGGTACACATGCAGTTATTCATCACCAAGGTTGATTGGTTCAGGAGTCTCTCTCTCTCTCTCTCTCTCTCTCTCTCTCTCTCTCTCTCTCTCTCTCTCTCTCTCTCTCTCTCTCTCTCTCAGTCCCCTTGGTCTCTACACTTCCGCATCGTCGACTTTGACAGGGACTTGCTATATGGAAAGTTGTCAAAAGCTCCTTGCGATTATCACCAAGAAACAGTACACACTTGTTGTGCTATCACTTGTAGCACAACAAGTATACAACCTATGGTAGATAGTGGCGACGATGTAAAATGGTTGGAGACACAACTATTTTTGCATCAAAAAGTGCTTTCTATAAAGCATATGCAACAAGACATGGACAATCAACGCAAGAAATCAGAAAAGAAGTCGTGTGATAAGCCTTAATCCTATTAACATGGGCAATGTAGGCAAAGTACATAGGAAGCTTAATGTCATGCTTTCAATAAATGTTTGTTTTTAGCATTTTGTCACAATAGATGCATGCCAAAAGGCGTATCCAGGTGCTAAGTTTACAAACATGTTGATTTTACAATAGATAGTATAAAAGGATGCCCTGCTTATTTGAGGCCGTGTGATTTGGGTCAAGGGCAATGGCTTAGATCTTGCCAAGTGGCTACTTGTGGGATCAAGAAACCATAAGAGCAAAGGAAAAATATTCTTGCATCAAAAATCTTAAAGATCATAGGAAAAAGAAGCATTCCACCATCTCTGACATCAATCCAAAGGGCTTTGGTAATTGCAACGTGCAAGAAGTATGAGGGATGTTGGGGGAAAGAGCTGCATATAAGGCTCTAAAGACCCCATCGAGACCACTCCCATCACTCAAAACAGAGTTGGCACCTGTCAACCATCCCTAGCTAAAGGTGAACCTAACAGACAAGGGAAGGGGAAAAAAAAAAAGGAAAAACAATGAGCAAAACAAGTAGCCTACACTCACCCACCCCCACACACAAGCGTCCAAGTACAAACATATCGACACTCATTCATAAATTGAACCACCAAAATTGACAAGCAAAAAATGCAAAGCAAAAATTGTAGACAAACATGCACAAAACAAGAAAAAGCAAACAAAGACCTATGTGCAAAACACAAAGTAAAACAACATCCAAAAAACATGGCAAGTGACATAAAGGTTGAATACGATTTTAGTTTATTATTAAAAAAATTGGTTTTGGGGGGGGGGGGGGGGGGGGGGGGGGGGGGGGGGGGGTGTCACTGCACAGTAGGGGTGCACCGAGAGGGAGAGGTACTTAGCCTTGATAGTAGAAGAAGACGTGAAATCTTGGAGACATGATCGTCAAGATATAGTTACTCCAACAAATAAGAAAATGGAGCCAGACATGGACCTTTGTTGTTAACCCACTTAATGTGCATCCATTCAACCCACAATGGATGCAGATCACTATTCGTGAAGCGAAGAGTGAGAAAAAGAAGGAGCTTATGTCTATCAATTTATCACATTAAAGAAGAGCTAATGTCTCTTCAAGGTATTTAGAAGAGTGATAAAAAGAAAGAGCTTATGTCTATCAACTTATCACATAAAAGAAAACTAAACTCACACCTGGGCTGTGGCAAGCTTTGGTGAAATAATACAAGAGAGAGGAGTGACGATCCACATGATCGGAGGCAAACAAGCCTCAAAGGACTGGTCTAGAACAATACGTGACATCTTGTAATAAGTAAAGCCTAGGAGTAGTTGTGATCTCTATGTCAAGCAGAAAACTTGTAATCCTTTGACCCTCAAGGCTCGGTCCAAGCTCGAGGTTGGTGTATATTTCTGATGTTCTTAATACTATCCACTCACAATTGTGAGTTTTGCAAAAAAAAAAAAAAAACTAAACTCATACCCAAATCACAAAACCAAATTTGAATAAAATAATCTCAAAGATAAAGAAACATGTCTATCTAGTGTGTTTACCATAAATGATAGCAAATTTTTTCTTGTGCTGTAAATACCATATCAATTGCTTGCTGACCAAAATTAACAAAATTGTGGCAAATGTAAACCAAAAAAGAAAGGTTGCTTGAAAGAACAAAATTTAGAAATTAAATATCATAAAAACCAACTAAATATTCATAACAGCTTAATCATTGTGGATCATGAAGCATCAAGAGTTATACACTCCAAGTTAGATTTTAAAAAATTGGCATCTAAAACCATCTAAGAAATAATGGCATCAATGATGGCTCTATAGTACCCTTCAAGGTCCACAAAATTTGTGATCAATACCTTTCTAAATCAATACAAAAGATTAATGTTAATACCTAGAGGTTGGAATTTCCTCCTCATTGGTGCACATGACTTTTTCTACATAGCATTTTTGCACCCATTTGGAGGCAATCTTCACATTTCTCACATGATAGATGATCCTCCCCTCCCAAAAAATGTTGTAATTTTAATTTTTTGAAGAATTTTATATCATGATGTGACTACCACCCATGCTATTCAACAATATCATAAATATTTGGTAAGTATCAAAGCCATCTGGTTGAGGAAGCTCACTGGATGGTGTAGATTTCCAACTGAGGCAACATTGGGAGGCATAACATGTTTGAGGCTGTTGAGTTTGTCCCTTTGAAGATAGTTGTGCATGAAGACATTACATCTGGAGGCCTAATATTTTTTAGACTCTTGAGTTTGTCCCTTTGAAAATACTATCACATGCATCAATAACATCTCATACCTTGTGAGAGGATTTTATGAAATTGTGCTCCTTATGACTGCTAATAACAATACCTTCCTGCTTTGAGATGCTTTGTACCTATCTATGATGAAGGAACACTTTCAAAAAAAATAACTTGTCAAGGTAGGCATGCGTATCAAAACTTTTAATGATAATCATAATAACCTCACTAATGGTGATTCTTCATCAAAATTTCCTTCTAATGTGTGCAATGAAGAGATTATAAAAAATAGTCCTATGTATTGGATATATTTACACTACGGGTGTCTTTTAGAAACCCTCTGTATACATAAAATTTTTATTGTCAGATCAATCACATGATATGGTACTCCATTTGAAATGTGATTGCCTCTAGATATTAGGTTAAATGCAAATTCTTCCTTTACCAAAGGTCTCTCAATGCGAGCTACCTGCAAGTTGTAGCTTGAATATAGTGAGTTTGTGGTTAGAAGGAGAGGCTATTTTTGCTTATTCACAGTACTTTATGCCTTTATTATATACATAAAATTTTTTTTGTCAGAGCAATCACATGATATGGTACTCAATTTGAAATGTGATTGCCTCTAGATATTAGGTGAAATGCAAATTCTTCCTTTACCAAAGGTCTCTCAATGCGAGCTATCTGAAAATTGTAGCTTGAATATAGTGAGTTTGTGGTTAGAAGGAGAGGCTATTTTTGCTTTCACAGTACTTTATGCCTTTATGACTAAATACATGCATAGAAGTATTCCTAAAAATCAAAGCTTAAATTGTTATTTGTGTTTCAAAAAATCTCTATGTATGGTAAAAAATATGTCAAGATACTAAGTACCAACCTTCATTTTTTCAAAGGAGGGGTGGGTGTATATATAAATAATTTTTTGTATCTCTAGATGAGCGTGGAGTAAGGCACCAATATAAAGTACCCCATACGCCCCAAAAAATTTGTGTATCTAAGAGAAAAGTAAGCCTCTTATCGAGACGGCATGATGCATGGTTAAGAGTCACAATTGACACACTCCTTTTGGGTCCTAGAGTTGTTATTTGTGTCACTGATGTATTGCTTAGGGGGTCTTACTAGCATAACAATCTGTCAATTTCACAAGCCATCCGATTGCTCATTTGCATGTTTTTGGTTTCTTGATCAATCTCTTTAGTGGAGCGATATTACAAAAATGGACGACAAGAGTATGAAAATGGTGTTTTTCCAGTTATAATGTTAAGAAGAAGGGCTATATGATGTATCCTATACAAACAAATTGTATTTTAATCACTCAAGATGTAGCTACTAGGAACATGGTGTATAGTCATTCTCTTCATGTACTACGATAATATAAGCTAGCGGATAATTATGATACTTTGTTTCTTACTTTTGATGGTGAAGAATCACATTTAGAACCTAATGAAGTAGAAAGTTCATGTAAGTAATCATCAATGAATCCATAGTTTAGATTATCATACTAGTGTGCATGTGCATGATGTACTTATCACAAATTGACATAATATAAGGAGGCTAGAATTATGTTGTGAAAAATTCATGTGATAGCAAGTTGCATGTTTCTTTGATTGATTATTCTAATTTTGGCTCCCACAATATATCCTATGCGTAAATTGTTATGCCTTGGATATTTTGAGTTGTGCACTAAGACATAGTAGGTTTGATTTGATGGGATAAACAATGTAGAAAAAAAAAATTACCTGCAATTATCTACTTAAAGTACGATGCAACTATGACGAATAACACATGGTCTTTGTGATATTAGTATCTGAGCAAAAAGACCGTTAGTGGCACTAAGTGGCTATCTAACATAAAACATAAGCATTGAAAGAGTTGAATACTTTAAGATGTGGAAGCCTCCTATATCATATGATCGTATTGTGCTCTAAGAATCATAATGCACATCATGCTAGAGTTAGAACAATAATTGAAAGACATTGTAAAAACAATTTTTCTTGTAACTTTAAGATTTTTCTATTTCGAGCAGCTAGGCTTGTGGCAAGAGGTTACACTCAAAAACATTGTTATGATATTGTCTGCCCTCAAGATTTTCGTGTCATATGTGGGAAGCATCGGCATGCATAGGAAAGTAGGGCTTGCAATTTTAATTACTTTGTGCTCTCTTAATTTATTAGAGATTAACTAATATAAGATTGATTACTATGTAGATTGGACTTCTTAGAGTTGAGGAAGCTACTACAAAGGGTGAGCCTTAAAAGTTAAAAGATATCTATTATAGACCGTGCATGTGTGTGTAGTGATAGTCGCATGGTTAACAATTTGTGCAGAGATAAGTTCCTCTTCTTTGATCTACAAGTGCAAGTGGATCTTCATAGATCGGATGAGAGGGTAGGGGTCCTAAAAAAGGTCTCAATAGATTGATGTGAAAGATATTGTGAATGTGCTAGTGAGATCCCAAGTCAAGTCCAAATTGGAAAGGCATTAGTTTCCATACTCTTGATTCAATCCTTTTCAATATGCAACAAACTATAATCTTCTTTCTTAAAAAACACAAGCTATTCTATGCTTATTGGCATGCTTAGTATATTGTCCCAGTAAATGCTTAATTTTAGATTGTATACTAACATAGATCTCATGAAAGTCCATGGAAAATTTATCAACAACAAGTACAAATATTAAAAAAATGATATGTATGTGTTGGAAGTGAATACCCATTGTAACTTCAAAAGATGACTTACTAGTAAAAGAATGAGTGATATGATTATATGAAAATTGCAAAATATGTAGGTAGTCCTCCCATTTCTTTGTTTGAGAATACACTGTATGCTTCAAGCAAGTCAATAATAATATGGTTTGTGACTTCTATTTGTCCATTTGATTTAAGATGAAAGAAGGAAGTAAAATCAAGTGTTGTACTAAGGTTATCAAGTGTTGTGGTGGTCAATAAAAACTCATTACCTTTGGCAAACCATGACGTGGAACACAAATTTGAGAAATACAAGTGCAGCTTGATATTCTTGAGTCTTTTCTTGCAAGGAATAAAATATGCTTGTTTAGAAAAACGATCAATAATAGTCCTGATCATATCATGCTTGTGAACAATAAGTGAAAAACTGATAACAAAATCCATAAAAATATGTTTCCAAGGTCTTTCGAGAATGCATAGTGGATGGAAAAGACCCAATTTCTTACCTATGGCAGACTTAACCTTCTGAAAAACCAAAAAAAAATCAACATACTTCTTCATGTCAATGCGCATAGTAGGCCAAAAATAAATAAAATCATAACACAAATTTTGGTATATAGCAGAAAGAACTCTATAGCCAATATATGTCAATTTATGCAACTCTTCAATAATCGTGAGGAAAATAGTTGAGTAACAAGAAGCTTTTTCTTGAAATAACAAAAAAAACAAATCTTGAGTGGTGTACTCCAAAAATGAATTAAATCATGTCCAGTCATGTGCAACGATGTGATCTTGAAATCATCATCTAATACATATATATCAAGCATGGATGTAAAGGATGTATTAAATATGACATTTTCTTCCAGGTTGTATTGAATGGTGGACTGAAAACTTTGAATAAAAGAAGCACACTTAATGTATCTATCAAAAATTAAAGGTTGACAGTAGATCTATTTGATGCTTTGTTGATGCAGTCGAATGAAAAAATTAGAACCAGTAAGTAATGTTTTCAAAATGAACAATAGTTGTGAGTTCCTTGTTCACAGTATTGTTCTTAGATTTAAAGAGCTTAAACTTTCGACTTTTAAAAGCAATGAACACTAGTTGTGAGTTCCTTGTCCAAAGTATCGTACTTCAATTTAAACAGCTTAAGCTTTCAAGTTTCAAAAGCAATGGGATGGTTATCTTGTATAAGTACAACACCTATACTTTTTCCACCCATTACAACAACAAAGAATAGATGAGAAAAATCAAACAGTTTCAAAATAGGTGCATTGGTCAACTACTCTTTCAATGCTTAAAAAGATTGGTCATGCAAGTCAGTTCAAACATATGCTACGGTTTCATCGAGAGTAAGGTGAGAGAATGTGCCTTATATGCAATTTTTTTGACAAATTTCCTATAATAAATACATTATCCAAGAAAAGATGTCAATTAATGCCAATTTGTAGGAGTTGACCACATACCCAATCTCTTCATCTTCACGTCCATGGGAAAACCACATTTGAGACACAATGTGACCTAGATACTTGATTTCAATTTGAAAGAATGTGCTCTTTTCAAGATTTCAAATATAGTGTGTTCTCTTGTAGCAAATCAAATACATGTGACAATGGTCTCTATGTTATTCCATATTGTTACTAAACACAGGAATATCATCAAAAAGCACGATAACAAATTGTTGATAGTCAATGAAAACACGGTTCATAAGAGTGAAAGTGGCAGGTGCATTAGTTAACCCAAATGGCATAACAAGAAATTCATAATGCCACGTTTGTAGCTTGAAGGCACTTTTATAAATATCCTCTTGTATCATTTTAACTTGATGTATCTCAATTTCACTTATTTTACTTCCATACAATTTATGCACAATACCCTAAGATAAGAGTCTTTGCATCTCTACCACCCTATAGGTGGTACCACTTAAACATAATTAGTGCCAAAATCTACAATAGCAACCTGGAACTAACATCTACATCATCTTCAACGGGGCCTCTTCTTTAAATACTTGAGGTTAACCCACAAGATGGTGTACATCAATTCCTTTAAAATATTTCACATCATCTCTTTGCAACCAACATTTGACATGATAAATAAATGCTCGCAATTGGTAGTTTGCTCTATTCAACTTCTCATTAATAACACAATGTACAAAGAACATTTTCATTGAAAGAGTGGCCCAACAACCCTAAGGGTGTACATACACATCATGGCAATAATATGGCCTTGAAAATTGGTGAATCCATGATGTTTTAAATGTTTTGACACATTCTTGATGATAGTCCCTTGCATGTCTTGCTTGCCACGGGAGTACTTGAATATTCAAATTAAGTATGGCTTGATGCATACTTTTCTTTTCTTAAAGCTATTCAAACGATGAGTTTCTGTATTGTAACTCCAAGTTTAGGGATTTTACTCCTCCCTTGGGTTTAAAAACTCACTTTACTCCTCATAACCATAAACTCAACTTAGCAAACCTCTTCATTTTGCCTCGTCAAGTGACTACAAAATACATCCCTACATATCCCCCCACATTTGTCGAAGCAATGGACCCAACTTTCAAAACCTTATAAATCCTCTCCCCAACCCTTGAGCTAAAAATCTTCTAGCTAAAAAATCCACTGACTTTCCTTCACCTTTAAATACCCATCTTCCTCTCTACCAAGATTCACCCAAAAAATCCTCCCTAAACCCTTTTGTCTAAGTATTTAATTAGTAACCCACTTTGGTACCCGAAGTCCTTTATTCCCTAGCCTCTTAAAATAACCATTTCTCGAAAATATAGTAATACCATTACAAGCACCATTCTCAAACTTGAATGTACACCTTACAGCTTAATAGAGAAACACTTGATGGGAAATCCAACTAGCTGTTAACACACACCCCTTCCCTCCATCGATCGCACAGAATCATTGCTAACTATAGCCCAACACCACCATCTTGTAAAGCACCACTGATGGTAGCTTCTACAACGAAACATGTTTGATCTTTCTTCTCAACCCTTGTGCATGATTCTAAAGTTTTTAGCCTTCTTAGCATGAGTGTTAACTATATATTTTTGCTTGCTAGTAGAAGACCTTTGCCATGATGTCCTATGATTGCTTCTCTTATAGTCTGGATTCCATTTATTATCTATAAGACTTTAGTCAAATATTGCAACCTACACAATATAGAGGATTCCACAATCTCCCTGCAACCAATACTTGACATGTCATATATATGCCTGCAATGGGTAGTTTGTCATAGTCAAGTTCTCCTCAGTAGCAAATATATGATAATGTCATATATAACCATTGAGATCTTGTAATGTAATGGGAAGAGAAACATACAAGGACATAATCCAAAAGAAGTTTGTACTACTAGACTTGTCAACTTTTTTGAACCAAAAAAAAACCCTTCTAGACGGCATGCTTGATGATTAGATTGGGATCCGATTGGTCTTAGCCCAACGATACGAGAGCTGTATGTTTACAAGCCAGCCATAAAAATAATAGGGAAGGAAGAATGCCCCGACAATTTTGAGTGTGTTAACACTCCCATAATAAGGTGACAAAATTTGGTATATCCATGCTGTTTTATATGTTTTCATACATTCTGAATGTCAATTTCTTGCTTGCTTTGTATGTCATGGCACTCCTTGAATGTCTCAATTCCGCATGCCCTGCATACATGCCTTTGTGCTTTTCTTACCAAAAGCTATTCAGATGATGCAGTTTCTTCCCAAGATCAGGAGCATCAGGGGGGTTAGGGTTGAAAATGTGTATGAGCACATTACACTGTGGATTTCTATTCATGAGTCAGCTAGCAATGTATCATTTTACAAACCATGGCATTCATGTCTTTGCGATCTTTTTGCTAAAAAGTTTCTGTATGAGTCATAAGCATTGCCTTGAAATCTTTCCTGCAACTACACTCCATATTATGAATCTGTGTATGTACAAAACCAGGCTATTAACGAGAAGAAGACTAAGATCACTTGCGTTCTCATTAATGAAACTCATCTTGTTTTTCTTTTGTGCAGCATTGCACCTTCAGAATTGCATGAGCTTTGATGAGACTGAGTGTTCGTTGGGTCCCATATTGATGTTATGATTATCAGAAAGCAATAGCTCAGGCTGTTCGTGGAAATCTAGTTCCATTGATTGATGTGAGTCCCATTTCAGACAAACCTCATAACAAACTATTGGGATTGATGAGAAACAGCTCATCCACAATTATGCTCTTTACCTGGTTATACTATACCTCGTACCTGGATAAACCACAGAACCGAATGATAGCGCTGTGTATCAAATGGGAGGAAACCAGATGATTTCTACCATTGAGTATAGAAGATTAAAGGTAATGGAGGGAGGGACATGATGGATATCCACATGCTTACCAAAGAAGAACAGGTGGAGCATAGCAACTTGCCTAACAAAGAAAAGAAACATGTCAAAAAGACCATGAAGAAAAGCGATCATGCACCATTCGTCTTTAATCTAAAAAAGAGCAGCCCAGCCTTACAATGATATCACATACAAACATGTACACCCAATGCAACCACTTACATACCATACAAAGCAAAAGCTACGGCAAGCCTCTTCCCTTCAAAACCAAAAATCTATGCCAGGGGCAATAATCCCACTTCAAAACAAAACCAAGTCATAAGCATTAGAAGACCTCCACAGTATGCAGTGTTAAGCACCCAATGGAAGTCCAAAAGAAAAGGATGAAAGCCTGGCCACCACCACCTTCAGATGACAATGGGGCCCTGAGTTGTCCATGGAATACAATTGAAACCGGCATGTATGAAAGAGGAGAGAAAGAGGGTGTATCTGTGTGCAAGAAGAGCAAGAAGGAAAAGAGGCAGAGAAAAAAAGGGGGAGGGGGAGGGGGGGGGGGGGGAGTTTGTTGTCTGAAGATACATAAGGTCTTCCAAAATTGAGTGGTATACAAATACAGTCATCTGTCATCTTAATGAGGCAAACTCAATAATAGTATTTACTGCCATAGAACCTCCATCGGAATCCCTCTCTTCTCAGAAACTTCCTTGAAAGTTTTCATACTGGTAACTGCCTCCACGACTGCCCGTGCATTGTTCAAAGGGTTCTTACTACCCAGCTCTTTTCCCATGCCATTGACTACACCAGCTAGCTCCAGCATAGTTCTGACGGAACCTCCTGCAATAACTCCAGTACCCAGAGCAGCTGGCCGGAGCATTACCTTAGCCGCTCCATACTTGGCCTCAGCCCTACAGAAAAACAGTAGGCTTGATTAGATAGCAGCCTTCAGAAAAAAAACAAAACAAGCACCCATTGACACACAAGCTCCAAAGTCAATCAACTCTTCAAGAATTCAGAGGGCATGATGATCAGAGAGTAAAAAGTGCCCTGGCAAGCTAAGGGGAGAGAGGATGACATCAGATTCTGAAAGGTAGGCACTCCCACCAAAAGCTCACTCTACAACTGTATAAAGACCTAAACTGCCAAAACACCACCAGCGGTGAGGTGGAGAACGGAACATCTGCAATGGTAGTGTAGTAGTACCATCTGAAAGCCAAGGCTATAAGCAGAAGGGACTCAGGAAGCGGTAGATGGAGATGATGGAGAAGAAACCACCAAGAAAACTGCAGGAGGCGGCCACACGCTACGAGTAGAGTGCTGCATTTGAGCAGACCAGGGGCTGTCAACCAAAATAGAGACAAGTCCACTTGCTGAAGGTGCTCCCGAAAACCAGAGCTGGGGAGGGAACTCCAAGAATACAGTGCAAGAGACTCTAAGGACGACCATGTGAAATACCACTGTAGAGACCTGATAGAGAGAGCAGAACAGCAAGCCAAGATCCCAACAACCCAGAACAAACAAAAACAAGAACCAAAAAAAAACCCACACAAACGAGATGACTAGATTGTTAGAATCGTCATCTCTACCTAGTCTACATGATAACTCGGCGGCCTCCTTGAGTGGATCGCTCTTCAAGGAGAACACGTGTAGGACCAAGTCTTGCATGCATTATTCTCGCAGCGCCTAATACTCTAGCTCCATACTTGTCCTCTTTTCTTCAGCCAATATGCATTGAGCTTCGTGTGCATGCTCACGCTCTAGTTCCATAGCTACCCACCCTTTCTTCAACAGCTACACGTTGAGCTTCATGTTTCCTTTCCATGGTGGCCCGCCTCTTGTTGTAGCATCATCTCCATCAGACTATACCAAAGCCTCCATAGAATGTGATGCAATCCATGGCGTAGATGGAGGCGGAGCATCTGGAAATGGTCCTCCTGATCTAGGGACTTCTTCTTCTCCAATTCCACTCTCATCACCTTCATGCAAAGTATCCATCCCGCTTCTGGTGATGACCATGCACTAAGTACGTGGGATACTTGGGTACATGGGGTTCTTGGTGCTTGGGGTACCTTGGTAATGCTTGCAATCTACGTCGAAGAAGGCTTTTCTCTTACCATCGATTAGCCTATCACAATGTGCAAGGTCCGCTCACGATGATTGGAAAAGAGGAACAAGGGGAGGTTGAACGAGCCCTTCTTTTTTGGGTTACATGCCACTCTTCAAAAACATAGATTAGAGACATGGACATGCCCAAGTGGTATTGGGTTACATGAAATCTCAAGCAAACAAAAAAAAAAAAATTGTGGTTCTTTTATGGCTTCATGGCTCTTAAGACAGCGCCATGAAGACGGGAACGCGCCCGATTAGCGATGCACTAAGGGTGGGAGTGGCTAATAAGTCCGCTATAGGGGCACAACGATTCTTTCAACGAATAAATCTGAGAGAGGTTCTTTAGGTTCTTTTCTTGAGTGATGATACCGAACACTACCAAAGAACTCTGATACCAATGTCACATGCAACAGAAGTGATTGATGATGAATGCTCAAGATGAGTATGCTCAGAGCATGCTCAAGGTTCCTTTTACTAAATGAGAGAGTTCCTTTTACTTCATGAGAGAAGTGCAAAGACTAGAAAGAAGAGAGAATGATACTGTGTGACGGATCCATGACTCATGAGTGATAGAGAGAGAAGAAGACCAACACCGGATGGGGTCCCAAACCCCCCTCCAAGGGCCCGCCTCTCTATTGCTAGAGAGATATTTGCTTTAGATTACACAAATGTTGCTACTAGGAATCTCTCTTGGATCTAGGATTGCGACAAGGCTATGGTTTATCTTGTAACAAACTGCTGACGTGTCAAAGCCTAAAGAATGGAGCCAACTTACATATGTGGCCGAGGGGCCTAAACTATCACAAAGTGATGACGTGGCTGCCCGATAGCAGAAACCCTAACCCTAATTTCTGCCAAAAGCCCTAATTGTTGAAATCCTACTTCTAGAAACCCTAACCCTAAAACCTGCAAACCCTAATTTTGCTGCCAAAAGCCTTGAAACTGCAAAAACCCTAACCCTAACCCTAAGGGCAGCTTTCCGCGTTTCGCGCTGGTTGATGACGTGGCATGCTGTACGGATTTCCGTGATTTATGTTGGCAACTTTTGGCTTTGCTTTTGGACCAAAAGCTTTTGAGCTTTAAAGGCTTTTTACTGTAATTGATTTTTAGGCCAAGGGCCTTTAAATATGAGGTTAGGGCTCATTCTCTGGCATGCTTCCTGGAGAAGGTGCAGAGTCTGGAGTACCAGCAGCTTATATTGTGTTGATGCAATATAAAGAAATACCGAAAGGGGCGCCAAGGTTTGGGGCCAATACTCTCTGGGGTGGAATTCCGCCACTCCGTGTCGCGTGTCGTCTCTCTCTATTTCAGTTCAGTTGTTATTGAAGTGTTAAAAGCATGTTCAGTCTGCTCTTTTCTATTGGCACGTGGTGCCCGTCTTGTGACAGATCTACTATGTCAATGTCGATGATGGCTGAAAACCGAAAACGCTATTGCTGATAATGTGTAGGAGGCTGATCTGAGGTTGTGGTTGCTGCTAGGAAAAACGATAGGGATATTGAGGTGCTATTGGTACTTGTACTGCCGGTACTGAGATGGTTGGAGAGGTGATCCCTAGGGTCACCTGTAAAGGTCAAAAAGACTGGGTCGAGCAAGATGCCTGAAGACCTCACAATTTGCCTTTAAAATGCTCGCTAATAATGTCAATTTTTATAGGAACGACTCACTGCTACTGTGCACCCTCCCCCCTCCCCTCCCTCGCCATCGTTTGCTGCCCCCCCCCCCAACCCCTCCCTCGCACTGTGCCTGCACTCTGCCCGCTGCCTGCACAGTTCCCGCTCGCGCTGCCTCCCTGCTCTCCCACCATCGCTGCCTCCTGCACAGTCGCCCGCTGCCGCCCCTGCACCTGCGCCCGCTGTCCCCCAGCCCGCCTCCTGCTGTTCCTTGCTGAGCAGCGCTCCCCCCCCCCCCCCCCCCCCCCCCCCCCGCTGGTTTGCTATGCAATGAACCTCCCCCGCCCCACTGTGCAGTTCGGTGAAAATTTCGCCCTCAACCTGCCCCTTTTCCCCCGCTCTCTCCTCTTTCTCGTTTGGAGTTGGTTCACAGCGACTCAGACCCGCTTCACTCGCCTCGACGCGTTAGACTCCCCCTCGTTCAACTCGCAACAGCAGACACAGAATGGCAGCTTCTGCTCCACCTCAGAGGGACTCCACTGAAGCCCCCTCGCCCGACCCCGCAGAACCCACCATCCGACTTGCTCTTTTGCCGACAGAGCAAGCGGGTCTAGAGGCAGAGGTGGTGCGTCTCCAGGCCACCTCTGTTATTTGCAAGAATCTCGGCACCACACCCAGCAGAGGGAAAGTGCGCGATCTCCTTCAGGCCCGCCTTCTCGCAAAGGTGGGAAGATTCTCGATGTTCAGCTTCTCGGACGTGGCTACTACCAGATAGAGTTTGAGACTCCCGAGATGGCGTCCAAGGTAATTGCGATGAGCCCCCTGACCATCCGTGTATAGGAGAAGACATCAATCATTTTTGGTGTGGCTTTCCACTGAGAAGGTACCACTCTAACCTCCAATTTTGTTTCTAGTTCTCCTATGAAAGATGGCAAAGTCTTTAGAGAATGTGGTTTGCTCTCTTCATATGAGACAGACCTGACATCCCCATGTAGAGATTGTGTATCTCCTGGGAAAAATTCGTGATCCATGTTTATTTCGGAGATAGGTGATGACTGTAAAGTCGCACTACCATCTTTTTGGTTTCTGATTGATTCCCATAAGGATTGTGGCCACGGTTCTTCTACCTCCGGAATTGGCATTATTGCTTGTGAGCCACCCCATCTGTGGTATTGGCTACCTCTCTTGTATCTAAAGGTGCCTCAACTTCCGGCTCTTCCTGGTCTCTGTTTGCAACACCTTGGTTCTCTGTTTCCTCGATTCTTTTGCGGATTAGCACCTCTATGGAGCATCTGGAACATGTGGTTCCAGAAGAGCTTAAACCGCTTGGATGAGCTCCTGTACACATTTGCAACCTCTTTTTTTCATACCCTGGATGAGGATACGTTAGCCATCTATGCTCTTGGGTTTGATTTGGTTTTAGTTTAGCTTCATAGGCCTTCAATATTGCACCTAAAGGCTCAAAGATTTTGTCCTCCAAGACTGAACCACCTGAATCAGTCTTTGACTCTTCACGTCCCTTTGCGTTTTTCTTGCTTTCTTGTTCTCGTCTAGGTTGTTCTCTTGTTTGATGCAGTTCTATTTCTAAAGTTGTTTCTCCTTCAACCTCTTTGCTTTGATTTTGTCTCGTTTGGTTTTTCATGATTTTCTTGCAGTTCTCACCGATAAGTTTTCGTTTTTGTTCGAGGTGGTAATGTGGGTTCCTCCTCAACGATTGCATTTTTGGCAGCTTCTTGAGCTTGAGCTCGAGTCATCACCTTTAAAGGAATTGCAGCTTCTACCTCGGATCCGCTTGAAGAAGGCATTACTCCTACAACGTTCATTGTTGCTTTCCCCTTGTAGTTTGGATTTTTAGCACAGTGTTAGAGTAGATGGTCTCTCCCACAACCATCACAGAATACAAAGAATTATATTCCTTGACCCTTGTTTGGACAACCTTATGCCCAATGGTCACCTCTACATTCATAGCATGGACCTTCTTGTTTCATAGCTGACGATCCAGCCAATGGTTGTTCTTCCCTAGTAAGAATGTTCTTTAACCATACTCTTGATTGGCTAAGAACATGAGCGTATTCGCATCCATGGAATACTGGTTTTCCACGGGTTGTGGCAGATGCGTTGGCTGAGTGTACTTGACTACTACTCTATCATCATTCAAACTAGAGTGCTTCGTTAGTTGCGTTCGCATTGAAACCCACACACACACACAGAGAGAGAGAGAGAGAGAGAGAGATTTCATGAAAGCGTTTTAGTTTTTTCTACCTGAGAGTGTTTGGGATATCGATCGTCGTGGTCCACAGGTGTAGCTCCGCATAAATTGGATACCGATTGTCACAAAGTGATGACGTGGCGGACAGCAGAAACCCTAATCTCTGCCAGAAACCCTAAAATTCCTGCAAACCCTAAATTTTGCCAGAAACCCTAAATTCCGGAAATCGCGGAGGCGAATTATTAAAATTAAAAAAAAAAATTGGAAAATGATGAGCGACGCGAATTTTGCTTTTGCTTTTTTTTTTAAAAAAAAAGAGAAAAGACTCTCTAAGAGAGAGAGAACTTATGCTTTTGATTTTAAAAGCTTTTGGGGCTCTGCTTTTGGGCATCCCTTGTAACCTTTAAATTAGTGGTGAGGGCCTCACTTCTCAGAGCATCTGGAAGCAGAGTCTGAGAGTGAAACCCTAACCGCTCTCTTGTACTTTGATGATTGATTACTATAAAAAGAAATACCGAAAGGGGCGCCAGTCTTTGGGGCCAATATCTCTAGGCACGGAACTCCGCCGGGCCAGTGCAAATCTATTGTGATCTGTGAATTGTTTTGAAGTGGTTATTTGGTGCTGTCGCGGTTGATTCTTGACTTGGAGTGTCCAAGTCTGTTACAGTGGTATCAGAGCACGGCCGATTTCTCTTCTACGGGAAATCTGATCCCCGAAGTTTTTTTCCGCGGCACCTATGGCTTCAGGCAATGATCAGTCGACTCCCTCTGCATCTGGAGATGCGGGCTGGGATCACAACGAAGATTCAGACAGAGAGTATGGCCCGCCTCGGCCTACTCATGCGGAGCAAAGAGAGATGGAGCGTCGTCAATTGATTGGCGATGCAACAAAGATGATGCTCAATTTTGCCAAGGACCCGAAGATGGCAAAATATATGAACCAGACCTCTTTGGAAGAGGTACAGATGGAGTGCAGAGAACCACAACACCACTCCCGAAACCCGCTCTCAAGAAACCTTCTGCCTCCAAGAAATATACGGAGAAGCAACTGGAGAACGTGGTTGATGCACGGATTGCTCAGCTTTTTGACACGCAAAAGAAAGCCAAAAAGCACGGCAAAAAGCAGAAGAAAGGCACTGACTTCCCGGGATATTTTGGATCGTCAGTCGACTTTTGACAAGGCAAAGAAATTGAAGAAGCGCGTCAAGTTTGAAGACCTACCCAGTTCTTCTTCTTCTTCTTCTGACAGTTCTTCTAGCTCCTCGGATTCGAGCGAAGAAGACAGAAAAGGTAAAAAGCGAAGCAAGAAGCAACGCTTTGGAAAGGGCAAGAGAAAGGCAAAGAAGGCTAAATCTCGCCCAGAGACTGACAGTTCTACTGAGGACTCGTCTACAGACAGCTCAGATTCCGATGACGGAAAGTTTTATGCGAACAAGAAGAATTTTTACAAAGCCAACCAGTATGACTTTCTCGAAGATAAAAGCAAGAAAGTCCGAGAGTTTAAGGAAGGTGGCCACTTGATCAAGTTTGATACTTTTTCAGGATACTCGGATGCTTCGAAGGCTGTGTCTTTTATACAGCAGTTTGACATCGCTTTCGCGGGAGGACGCTATTCAGAGCACTCCAAGATTCGGAGAGCTGCCTCTTACTCTAAGGGGAATGCTCGCACTTGGTGGTCCACGCTTCTTTTAAACAAGAGTGCGCCAGTTAAATGGCTGAAATTTGAAAAGCTTTTTATTTCTTCTTGGTTGACGCAAGAATATGAACTAGATGTATGAGCTGCTTGGAACCATCTTCGGATGACTAAGAAAGATACGATCAATGCTTATTGTGAAAGATTCTGGAACTCTTTTCTACCCGCCTCTTCATTCAAGAAGATCTCGTTCAGAGAACAGATTGAGCGGTTTACCTTGGGTCTACCTACAGAGATCCGAGATCACTGCTTGGAACAAAAGTCAGCTTCTATTCAGGAGTTGATGAGTCATGCGAAGCGGGGCTTTGCCATTCACTCTGGCAGTCTGACCTACCCCACAGATGAGGCCATGACACAACGAGCCGAACAGACTTCTGGGAATGAAAGTAGAATGAAAAAGAGCAACCCAGAGAAAAAAAAGGATGCACGACCCAAGCTTACTCCTGAGGAGAGAGCTCGCTTCATCAGAGAGGGGAAGTGCTTTGGATGCGGGGAACATGGACATATTTCCGCAAAGTGCCCTGATAAGGCACAGAAAGAACAGAATGATAAAGACGACGACACGTCTGAGAGTTCGAGAGCAGCTGAGGAATGTGGCAGAAAAGGCAGATAGAAAAGCAGAACTGGTACCACATGGCGTGGGACCTGCACCGAATCTAATGAATGAAAGTACAAACTTTGCCGCTTTTTTTTTCGGGCAAAGTGAAGGATCAGGAAGCTCTTTTGAAGGAGCCAAGGCCAACTTCTTTTCACTTGGAATTGGCGGCTCGATTTGGAACTACACCCGACAGACTGACGCCACAGGCGGAGGTAGTTCGACTGGCACCCGGATGGGATGTTGCCATTACACCAAGCATTGGCAAACTTCGTTTGCAATGACAGGGGTGTTCGGGGCACGCGAGTGACATTCTACTCGGGATCCCTTGGTACCACAAGAACTAACCCGTGGTTGACTACCGGCCGAGAAAGCGACTTTGATAAATGAAGGGCTTAGAGATTGTACTTGATGAACTTCAGTTTTCTTACTCATTCTTTTGGGAGAACTGAACGATGGATAAAGGTTGAATATGTTTTGACCTGAAGAAAAGAACGCCAAGATTTTTTTTTCTCCACGCTCATGCCGATTGCTTTTGAGAGGGCTTGAAGATCATACCATTGATCTCATATCTGGAAGCACGCCACCGAATCGGCCACCTTATCGTGTGAGCCGAGTACAGAATGAAAAGATTATGAACTCATTGAAAGACCTCTTGGAAAAGGGTCTTGTCCAGCCTAGTACTTCACCGTATTGCTCTCCAGTGTTGTTGGTTTTGAAGAAAGACGGATCTTGGAGAATGTGCATCGATTATAGCACTCTCAATGAAATCACCTTCAAAAACAAATTTCCGATTCCTAGGATCGATGATATACTCGACAGGTTACAGGGATCCTCGTGCTTTAGCAGGATTGACTTGAAGAGTGGATATCATCAGATCAGGATAGCACAAGGAGATGTCTACAAGACAGCTTTTCGGACGACTTTTGGGTTATTTGAGTTTTTGGTGATGCCTTTTGGCTTAACCAATGCTCCTGCGACATTTAACCGGATGATGGATAGGATTTTTCGAGAGTACAGGCTATTTGTTGGCACTTTCTTTGACGACATCATTGTTTTCTCCAAGAATGAGGCAGAACACAGAGATCATCTGCTTCAAGTCTTTCAGGCATTACGAGATCACATGTTAGTGATTAATGCAAAGAAAAGTGATTTTTTCCTACCAGAGATACACTTTTTGGGACACATTGTGTCAGCAGCAGGAGTGCAAATGGACCCGGCCAAAATAGAGACTATCCGTGATTGGCCCGATTTGAGGAATGTCCATGGAGTTAGAAGCTTCTTGGGACTGTGTTCGTACTACAGGCGGTTCATACGAAAGTTTGTAGAGGTTGCTTCCCCTTTGCATATCTTGACACAGAAAGGAGTACCTTTTTCGTGGGGACCCCCAAAGGTGACTGCCTTTCAGACGTTGAAAGAGAAATTGACTACGGGACCTATTTTGACTTTGTCGGACTTGCAGAAGTCATTTGAAGTATATTGTGATGCTTGTGGTCGTAGTCTGGGTGCGGTCTTGATGCAAGAAGGCCATGTCATAGCTTACGAGAGCCGTTTGTTCTCTAGGCCGCAGATGACAGCACAGATCTATGGGAAAGAGCTTTTGGCGGTTATCCACGCTCTTACTCAGTGGCGGCATTACCTACTCGGAGCGGATTTTACTGTCTTTACAGACCATCAGAGTTTGCGCTACTTCTTGTCACAGAAGCAGCTTTCGGAAAAGCAGATGCGGTGGGTGAACATCTTGTCACAGTTCCACTTCCAGATTGTCCATGTGCAGGGACAGAAGAATGTGGTGGCAGATGCTTTGTCTCGAAAACCGTTGGTTCTGGCTATTTCCGCGATACATCATAGAAGCTTCGAGGATATGGTTGATCAGTGTGCCACAGATACAGATTTTGCAGATATTTTCACACGGATACGGGATGGGGAGACAATAGCTGGATACTCCCTTCGGGAAGGCTACTTGATGAAAAAGACTATGTTGTGCGTTACACAGCCGTTGAGGGAAAAGGTTATGACTGATTGCCACTGTCCACCTTTTACGGGTCACCGCGGCATTGCTACCACCATGAAAGGGGTAGAGAGAGATTTCTTTTGGCGGAGACTGAAGAAGGATGTGGAAGAGTTTGTGCGCAGTTGCTTGGTATGCCAGAAGGTCAAGTTTGACAAGCATAAGGCACAGGGATTGTTACAGCCCTTACCCATACCCACCCGCCCCTGGGAAAATATTGAAATGGATTTCATTTTTTTTATCTCCCGAGAATACAGAATGATCACGATGATTTTCCGATTACATGGCACGTATGAGACGATTGTCTCCGACAGAGACCCCAGATTTATGAGTTTGTTTTGGAAGGCAATTTGGGAGAACATTGGCACGCGGTTGCAGTTCTCGTCATCGTTCCACTTGCAAACAGACGCGCAATCTGAGATTGCCAATTCAGTGATTTTAGATTTATTGAAGTCTTGTATCTCGCATCAAAAGACTCAATGGGAAAAGAACTTACCTTTGGTGGAATTTGCCTACAATAACACGATACACTCTTCGACGGGGAAGATGCCATGTGAGATTGTTGAAACTGCTGCGAAGGTTCCATCCTTCCTGAGCACGAAAGATTAGAAATTTGAAGCGGATGAATATTCGCGAGATTTGGATACGGCTTTTGCCAACGTTCGCGAGACTTTGCAGGAGTCTCAAGAACGACAGAAAAAGGCAGCGGATCGCCATCGTCGCGTCTGGAAACTGAAGGAGGATGATTGGGTGCTCTTACTTTTGAGAAGGCACGCCTAAGAAAGAAACAGGGAAAGGAGAGGCTTTTTCCAAAGCTTAGTATGTGATACTACGGACCTTTCCAGATTACTGACAAGATAAATGATGTCTCCTTCCGATTGAAACTGCCAGATACTTGGAGGATTCACAATGCATTGCATGTGAGTCTCTTGAAACTTGTTAAGGGTGATGTGCCTGATGATGGGGAGCCTGATGAGCAACCCAAAGTGGAAGAAAACGAGGAGATCCTTGTTCCTGAACAGATTTTGGCACATAATGATACGAAGAAAGGTAAAGTCCGAAGGCGGTTCTTGGTTAAGTTCAAGAACTTTCCTACATTTGATGCGAAGTGGATGGAGGAGGAGGACCTAGCAGATACTCCTCGGATTGTGAAACTTTACCTCGATGTTTTGGTTTAGCATAGTCTACTCCAAACGGAACAAAGAATTCAGCTTGGCCGGAGATCTAGTGCAGTGGGATGCACAAGAGGGGAGTCACTCCACTCCTTTGTCAACAGATGCCTCGATTTTGATACTAAAGTCACTGATGTCTCTTTGAGCTTCAGGGATACTGAGAGCTGACAGTATTCTGCTGGATGACTTTATGAAATGGAATTCTTGATTATGATACTGATTTGTTCTTGACTTCTTGTGAGTGCAGGAACTGGTAGCCGAAATGACTGTAGCATTTTGGTCTGATTGATCTCGAATAGACATGGTTGCAATAGGGGTTAGTCAATCGGACATCGATGAGGTGCCGATTGGACCTAGATGTGATTGCTAGCTACATTGCCGATAAATCATGGTCTAAGATCCGAATGAATGTTGAATGTCATGTGATGTCCTGTGATGTCGTGTGATGTGACTGTCGATTTTGCACATGTGCTAGATGTGCGTTCCTAGTACGTAGGTACTAACAGTCAGTGTCTGCTAAGACGGTTTATGGCTTTTGTCGGTTTTGCAGGAGTAATCGCGGTCGATTACAATGCTTTCAAGAGGGGGGTATGTCACAAAGTGATGACGTGGCGGACAGCAGAAACCCTAATCTCTGCCAGAAACCCTAAAATTCCTGCAAACCCTAAATTTTGCCAGAAACCCTAAATTCCGGAAATCGCGGAGACGAATTATTAAAATTAAAAAAAAAAATGGAAAATGATGAGCGACGCGAATTTTGCTTTTGCTTTTTTTTTTAAAAAAAAAGAGAAAAGACTCTCTAAGAGAGAGAGAGAACTGATGCTTTTGATTTTAAAAGCTTTTGGGGCTCTACTTTTGGGCATCCCTTGTAACCTTTAAATTAGTGGTGAGGGCCTCACTTCTCAGAGCATCTGGACGCAGAGTCTGAGAGTGAAACCCTAACCGCTCTCTTGTACTTTGATGATTGATTAATATAAAAAGAAATACCGAAAGGGGCGCCAGTCTTTGGGGCCAATATCTCTAGGCACGGAACTCCGCCGGGCCAGTGCAAATCTATTGTGATCTGTGAATTGTTTTGAAGTGGTTATTTGGTGCTGTCGCGGTTGATTCTTGACTTGGAGTGTCCAAGTCTGTTACACCGATCATAGTGCTTCTCAAGGGTACCTCGCCAAAAACCACAAGGAGTGTTGAGAGTTTTTTCAAGCTCATCGTTCATGATCATACAAGATGTCAATGTTATTAATTATTTGTTGTTCTATTTTTATGTTTCAAAAAGAAAGAAAACATGCAAGTCTGCTTGCATGAGACTTGCATGGGGGGAGTTTGCACAGTCCTCCCCAATTTTTATAATACAAGGAAACGTGCCATTCCCACGGCATCGTGCAATTTTTAGTGTGTCCATTAACTGCGTTCTCAGTGTCAAAAATGATAATGCTTACTCACCACGTGATTGAATGTCTATCACCAATGCACTTCCTTGCATCAATGACGTTGGACATCTCCTGCACTTAACCTGTTGCAAAAGACGACATCCTAGGGAGGATGCGCTTCAAGAAGGTTTTGTGCTATTGTGAAGACACCACATTTGGTATACAAATTGATCAAATACTACCAAGCATGACATTGTACCCCCAACAAGCCCTGACTAGAAATCTCATTGTAAATTCTGATACCCATGTGAAAGTCTTCAAGGTGCAAGTATAGGTGAAAACAACCTACAACTTTTTGGCAATGCTGTTGTTGTGCGCATTCTGCAATCGATGCATTCCAATGCTTTGCATCCGCTGAAAACAGCCTAGAGCTTTTTGGCCCTTCTCTTGTTGTGCACATCCCACAATCAATGCATTCAAAGAGGTGGCATTTTGGGCAAGAAGCTCCTCAAGCACTTTTTGTACTTTCTCAAGCACTCCACATCTAGCATACATATCGACCAAGGCATTGCAAAGCACGACATCTTTTTTGATCAACAGCCCCTGACTAACAATATCAGCCTGAATTTTTGTGCCCATATCAACATCTTGCGTAGAGCCACATGCCTTCAAAATGCACGCGTACGTGATTGCACCTGGTGGAAATAGACTAGAGTTTTCTCCTATGGCAAATCTTGCAATTAGTGGAATCTAAGAGTCCACTCTTTGTGTAGGAACCGAAAAACATTCTCGACCTTTCTGGCCCTGCTCCTATTGTGCATATCCTGCGACCAGTGCATTCCCATACTTTGCATCCCTTAAAAATAGCCTAGAGATTTTTGGAGCTGCTGCTCTTGCACACATCCTACAATCAGTGCATTCCAAGAGACAACATTCTGGATAGGAAGCTCCTCAAGCACTTTTTGTGCTTTCTCTCAAGTGCACCACATTTGGCATACATCTTGACTAACACAATCCCAAGCATGACATCTTTTCTCAACAGCCTCTTGAGCTGCCCTTCTTGTGCACATCCCGCAATCAGTGTTGGCAGACAACAAGCTCATCAAGCACTTTTTGTGCTTTCTCAAGCGCACCACATTTTGACGAAGACAGTGCCAAGCACGACATCTTTTTTCAATAGCCTCTGACTAGCAATATAATTGTGAATTTTGTGCCCATATCAGCATCTTGCGTAGAGCCACATGCCTTCAAGATGCATGTGTAGGTGATTGCAGCTGGAGAGAGGCCCTCGCTTCGCATACATATCAACCAAGGCAATGCCAAGCACATCATCTCTTTTCAAGAGCCTCCGACTAACAGTATAATTGTGAATTTTTGTGCCAATATCAGCATCTTGTGTAGAGCCACATGCCTTCAAGATGCATGCGTAGGTGATTGCATCTGGAGAGAGGACCTCGCTTCGCGTACATATGACATCTCTTTTCAAGAGCCTTTGACTACCAATATAGTTGTGAATTCTTGTGCCCATATCAGCATCTTGCATAGAGCCACATCTTTCAAGATGCATGCTTAGGTGATTCCATTTGCAGAGAGGCCCTTGAGCCCTCGCTTCTCATACATATCGACCAAGACAATGCCAAGCACGATAACTTTTTTCAACACCCGCTAGCATTGCTCTTGTTGCACACCTTCCACAATCAGTGCATTTGTCACAAACGAGAGCGCATAACAATATAAAATACATTCGGATAAATAGACTTTATCACTTAGTACCGAAGCCAAAGGATATAGAGAGAAATAGAGAGAGAGAGAGAGAGAGAGAGAGAGAGTGAGAAGATCGACACAGAACTGGGGACCAAAAGATGGGTTGGTCCCCCCCCCCGTAATAGTATCTTTATTACTGAGGAGAAGTCTATACAAGCACTTGAACCAAACGTATTACCACATTCGTTCTAGAATAAGACTTGATGGTTCCCGGAAGCCTCGACTTCCGATTCCTAGGGCAAAACCCTATTCCGAGGAACTTCCGTTCCTTATTCCAAATCCTTGAGAACCAAGGTTCTCGCCTCTGGATCACACCTTCCAAACTCAGGGCATGGCATCCCTGCAACTCTTTTCCGACTCTGTTTCCAGAGTCCTGTTCCTGCAGAATAACTCCGCTTTCTTGGACACGAAGTCCTTTCCTTGGGAATTTCAACTTCCGGATCACATCTCGAGAGTCTACCTCTCTTCAATCCGTGGATCTGCTTCCCAAACTTGGGTACGAAACCCTTGGGCTGATCTAGCTCTAGTTCCTCAGAGCGCTTTCTCCTACAGAGGCTCATGCCTTCCTCTGCTCCTACTCCCTCACGAAGAGGAAGTACACCTGCAATCAGATACTCAGAGATCATAACATGAAAATCGTTACCTTCAAAGTCTCGACGCTCGAAACGCAACTCGGTTCTCGAAAAAGCAATTCCCCGGAACAGATCTCTGCATAGAAAATCCTCTCTTCTAATCCTACACACAAAAGAGGTGTGTTCTCGGGTTCCTTCTCGTAAATCAGCCCCGTCTAAGACGTTTATGGGCTGAAAACAGAGAAAAACAGCAGCTTGTCGCGATGGAAACACGCTCCGTAGGCACTTCTTCGCGAGGGAACTCGCGCATTGGGTCTTGACGACATCTGGTACACTTGGGGCAGCCATGGGCATCATCGGCAACATCTTCTTTACGGCTGAAATCTGCAGCAGCATCTCCTCCTTGCAAAGATTGGTCTTCCCTATGAGTGAGGGCATGTGATACTTTTATAGCTCCTAGCCACAAGCACGAATAGCTACTCGCGTAGAGATCGCGGCCGTTTTTTTTTTTTTTCAAATTTTTTTTTTCATTTTTTTTTAAAAACCGTTCTGCCAAAAAAAGAGAGAGAAAACGCTGGCTGATCTGTTGCCTTATTTATCAGATGGCTGCCCACTTATTAAATGGGCGACCGGCGTATTTTAAAAACCTGCCCAAAAACTCAATAAAACCTTATAAGTTAAAAACAATGCTTTCACAGCACTTCCCAGGCGTCCCTGGATGCAATCACACGCACAATTGCAATGCAAACATAAACTTCCTCGCGGGAAAGCATTTGCTTTCCTGAAAAGCAATCCGCTTTCTCAGAAAGCATCTGTTTTTTCCTCAAAGTTTCCTCTGAACCCATCTTCATTCAAGTGCTTGTTTTTCCTTGTGCACAATTCTAACACAGTTCGGAATATCCTCCCGACTATGGATATTCCCTTTCCGATGCACCCGTCACCCACCTTGTGACGCATCAGGAATACCCATCACCTAGTCCTTTCCTACCGAACTTACGATACTATCTCCTTCACGATGCTCTATGTCACACATCCTATGACGCATCAGAGATGTCCGTTCCCGGATGGTCGGATACTTCTTTCCGATGCTCCCTGTCACCCATCCGATGTGACACATCAGAAGTACCCGTTCCTCGTGGCCTTACAGATATTCCCGTTCTCAGTGCTCCCGTCATTACTTTGAATGACGCACTAGGAATACTCTGTACTCGGATGTCTCCAGTGAGAAAAGCCCTCTCACTTAAAATTCCAATAATTCATTTAGAATTATTTTTCCTTGGTGTTCCAAGCGAGAAAACCCTATCACTTATAAATCCAATAATTCATTTAGAATTATTTTTCTGTAAGATAAAGCCAATTTAGCAACAGCATTCCAAGAGACGACATCTGCTGAAAACAGACAAGAGCTTTTTGGCCATTACACTGTGGGGAAAATCTTGCAATCAACGCATTCCAAGAGTCCATACTCCGTACAAGAAGCTCCTACAGCACTTGCGAGAGCCACATGCCCAAAATGTAAGCATGGCCTTCAAGACGAAAGTATAGGTGATTGAATTTATGGAGATACACTTGCTTGCATCCGCTAAAAACAATCTCGAGCTTTCTGGCCCTGCTCTTGTTGCGCACATCCCGCAATCAATGCATTTCAAGAGGCAACATTTAGCATTCATATCGACCAAGACAATGCCAAAGACGACAACTTTTTTTAACAGACTCTAACTAACAATATAATTGTGAATTTTTGCCCATATCAACATCTTGTGTAGAGCCACATGCCGTCAAGATGAATACGTAGGTGATTGCATGTGGTGAAAACAAACTAGAGCTTTCTCCTGAGTCCTATGGGGCAAATCCCACAATCAGTACATTCCAAGAGTCCATACTCTTGGTAGGAAGCTAGAAATAGCCTAGAGGTTTCTGGCACTTCCCATGTTGTGTGTATCCTACGACCACAGCATTCCAATGCTTCGCATCCATTGAAAACAGCCTAGAGCTTTTTGGCCCTGCTCTTATTGCACATATCCCGCAATCAGTGATTTCCAAGAGGTGATATTTCGTGACAGTACCACATTTGGCATACATATCAACCAAGCACTACCAAGCATGACATCCCTTACCAACAACGTCAGACCAGGTATCTTCTCGTTAATTATCTCACCCATGTCAACAGCTTGCATAAGGTCAATAGCCTTCAAGGTGCAAGCATAGGTGAATGCATTTGTAGAAACGCCTTCCGTTTGCATCTGCTTCATGTTGTGTGTATTATGGGAAAAGTGCATTCCAATGCTTTGCATCCACTGAAAATATCCTAGAGCTTTCTGGCCCTGCTCTTGTTGCACACATCCCACAATCAGTGCATTCAAAGAGGCGACATTCCTGGCAAGAAGCTCCTCAAGGACTTTTTGTGCTTTGTCAAGCGCAACACATCTGGCATACCTATCGCCCAAGGCATTGCCAAGCACCACGTGACTAACAGTATTAGTCTCAATTGTTGTGTCCATAAGAGCATCTTGTGTAGAGCTACATGCCTTCGAGATGCACGCATAGGTGATTGCATCTGAAGAGAGGTGCAACTGGAAAGAGGCCCTCGCGTCACATCAGCTGAAAACAGCCTAGAGCTTTCTGGCCTGCTCTCGTTTGCGCACATACCGCAATCAGTGCATTCCAATTGTTGTCTTTGCCTACTGCTCCAGAGATGCCGCATGCTTTCAAAAGAAAGGTGAAGGTGAGACCGACCATCTAGAGAGATTCCCTGCCGTTGCATGCCTTCAAAGCCACAATCTTCAAGATGCATGCATAGGTGATTCCATCTGAAGAGAGGCCCTCACTGGTTGTTTTCAAAACCACATTTGACATACATATTGACCAAGATAGTGTCAAGCACGACATCTTTTTTCAACAGCCTCTGACTAACAATGTAATTGTGAATTTTTGTGCCCATATCAACATCTTGCGTAGAGCCACATGCCTTCAAGGTGCATGCATAGGTGATTGTAGCTAGAGAGAGGCCCTCGCTTTGCATACATATCAACCAAGATAGAGCCAAGCATGACATCTCTTTTCAAGAGAATCTGACGAACAATATAATTGTGACTTTTTGTGCCCATATCAGCATCTTGCGTAGAGTCGCATGCCTTCAAGATGCATGCGTAGGTGATTGCATCTGGAGAGAAGATCTCTCTTCGCATACATATCAACCAAGACAATGCCAAGCACGACACCTCTTATCAAGAGCCTCTGACTAACAACATAGTTGTAAATTCGTGTGCCCATATCAGCATCTTGCGTAGAGCCACAATCTTCAAGATGCATGCATAGGTGATTCCATCTGAAGAGGCTTCACATGGCACTCAAGCCTCCAAGGAAGTGCCAAGCACAACAACTTTTTTCAACAGCCTCTAGTGGCCGGGCTACGACCTCTCTTCGCATACATATCAACCAAGACAGTGCCAAGCACGACACCTGTAACAGACTTGGACACTCCAAGTCAAGAATCAACCGCGACAGCACCAAATAACCACTTCAAAACAATTCACAGATCACAATAGATTTGCACTGGCCCGGCGGAGTTCCGTGCCTAGAGATATTGGCCCCAAAGACTGGCACTCCTTTCCGTATTTCTTTTTGTATTAATCAATCATCAAAGTACAAGAGAGCGGTTAGGGTTTCACTCTCAGACTCTACGTCCAGATGCCCTGAGAAGTGAGGCCCTCACCACTAATTTAAAGGTTACAAGGGATGCCCAAAAGCAGAGCCCCAAAAGCTTTTAAAATCAAAAGCATCAGTTCTCTCTCTCTCTCTTAGAGAGTCTTTTCTCTTCTTTTTATAAAAAAAAAAAGCAAAAGCAAAATTCGCGTCGCTCATCATTTTCCAAAAAAAAAAAAATTAATAATCCGCCTCCACGATTTCCGGAAATTAGGGTTTCTGGCAAAAATTAGGGTTTGCAGGAATTTTAGGGTTTCTGGCAGAAATTAGGGTTTCTGCTATCCACCACGTTATCACTTTGTGACATACCCCCCTCTTGAAAGCATTGTAATCGACCGCGATTACGCCTGCAAAACCGACAAAAGCCATAAACCGTCTTAGCAGACACTGACTGTTAGTACCTACGTACTAGGAACACACATCTAGCACATGTACAAAATCGACGGTCACATCACACGACATCACAGGACATCACAAGACATCACATGACATTCAACATTCATTCGGATCTTAGACCATGATTTATCGGCAATGTAGCTGGCAGTCACATCTAGGTCCAATCAGGACCTCATCGATGTCCGATTGACTAACCCCTATTGCAACCATGTCTATTCGAGATCAATCAGACCAAAATGCTGCAGTCATTTCGGCTATCAGTTCCTGCACTCACAAGAAGTCAAGAACAAATCAGTATCATAATCAGGAATTCCATTTCATAAAGTCATCCAGCAGAATACTGTCAGCTCTCAGTATCCCTGAAGCTCAAAGAGACATCAGTGACTTTAGTATCAAAATCGAGGCATCTGTTGACAAAGGAGTGGAGTGACTCCCCTCTTGTGCATCCCACTGCACCAGATCTCCAGCCAAGCTGAATTCTGGGTTCCGTTTGGAGTAGACTATGCTAAACCAAAACATCGAGGTAAAGTTTCATAATCCGAGGAGTATCTGCTAGGTCCTCCTCCTCCATCCACTTCGCATCAAATGCAGGAAAGTTCTTGAACTTAACCAAGAACCGCCTTCGGACTTTACCATTCTTCGTATCATTATGTGCCAAAATCTGTTCAGGAACAAGGATCTCCTCGTTTTCTTCCACTTTGGGTTGCTCATCAGGCTCCCCATCATCAGGCACATCACCCTTAGCAGGTTTCAAGAGACTCACATGCAATGCATTATGAATCCTCTAAGTATCTGGCAGTTCCAATCGGAAGGAGACATCATTTATCTTGTCAGTAATCTGGAAAGGTCCGTAGTATCACATACTAAGCTTTGGAAAAAGCCTCTCCTTTCCCTTTTTCTTTCTTAGGCGTGCCTTCTCAAAAGTAAGAGCACCCAATCATCCTCCTGCAGTTTCCAGTCGCGACGATGGCGATCCGCTGCCTTTTTCTATCGTTCTTGAGACTCCTGCAAAGTCTCGCGAACCTTGGCAAAAGCCGTATCCAAATCTCGCGAATATTCATCTGCTTCAAATTTCTAATCTTTCGTGCTCAGGAAGGATGGAACCTTCGCAGCAGTTTCAACAATCTCCCATGGCGTCTTCCCCGTCGAAGAGTGTATCGTGTTATTGTAGGCAAATTCCACCAAAGGTAAGTTCTTTTCCCATTGAGTCTTCTGATGCGAGATACAAGACTTCAATAAATCTAAAATCACTGAATTGGCAATCTCAGATTGCCCGTCACTCTGCAAGTGGAACGATGACGAGAACTGCAACCGCGTGCCAATGCTCTCCCAAATTGCCTTCCAAAACAAACTCATAAATATGGGGTCTCTGTCGGAGACAATCGTCTCAGGCGTGCCATGTAATCGGAAAATCATCGTGATCATTTTGTATTCTCGGGAGATAAAAAAAATGAAATCCATTTCAATATTTTCCCAGGGGCAGGTGGGTATGGGTAAAGGCTGTAACAATCCCTGTGCCTTATGCCTGTCAATCTTGACCTTCTGGCATACCAAGCAACTACCCACAAACTCTTCCACATCCTTCTTCAGTCTCCGCCAAAAGAAATCTCTCTCTACCCCTTTCATGGTAGTAGCAATGCCGCGGTGACCCGTAAAAGGTGGACAGTGGCAATCAGTCATAACCTTTTTCCTCAACGGCTGTGTAACGCACAACATAGTCTTTTTCATCAAGTAGCCTTCCCGAAGGGAGTATCCAGCTATTGTCTCCCCATCTCGTATCCGTGTGAAAATATCTGCAAAATCTGTATCTGTGGCACACTGATCGACCATATCCTCGAAGCTTCTATGATGTATCGCGGAAATAGCCAGAACCAACGGTTTTCGAGACAAAGCATCTCCCACCACATTCTTCTGTCCCTGCACATGGACAATCTGGAAGTGGAACTGTGACAAGATGTTCACCCACCGCATCTGCTTTTCCGAAAGCTGCTTCTGTGACAAGAAGTAGTGCAAACTCTGATGGTCTGTAAAGACAGTAAAATCCGCTCCGAGTAGGTAATGCCGCCACTGAGTAAGAGCGTGGATAACCGCCAAAAGCTCTTTCCCATAGATCTGTGCTGTCATCTGCGACCTAGAGAACAAACGGCTCTCGTAAGCTATGACATGGCCTTCTTGCATCAAGACCGCACCCAGACTACGACCACAAGCATCACAATATACTTCAAATGACTTCTGCAAGTCCGACAAAGTCAAAATAGGTCCCGTAGTCAATTTCTCTTTCAACGTCTGAAAGGCAGTCACCTTTGGAGGTCCCCACGAAAAAGGTACTCCTTTCTGTGTCAAGATATGCAAAGGGGAAGCAACCTCTGCAAACTTTCGTATGAACCGCCTGTAGTACGAACACAGTCCCAAGAAGCTTCTAACTCCATGGACATTCCTCAAATCGGGCCAATCACGGATAGTCTCTATTTTGGCCGGGTCCATTTGCACTCTTGTTGCTGACACAATGTGTAACAAACTTGGACACTCCAAGTCAAGAATCAACCGCGACAGCACCAAATAACCACTTCAAAACAATTCACAGATCACAATAGATTTGCACTGGCCCGGCGGAGTTCCGTGCCTAGAGATATTGGCCCCAAAGACTGGCGCCCCTTTCCGTATTTCTTTTTGTATTAATCAATCATCAAAGTACAAGAGAGCGGTTAGGGTTTCACTCTCAGACTCTGCGTCCAGATGCTCTGAGAAGTGAGGCCCTCACCACTAATTTAAAGGTTACAAGGGATGCCCAAAAGCAGCGCCCCAAAAGCTTTTAAAATCAAAAGCAATTGCTCTCTCTCTCTCTTAGAGAGTCTTTTCTCTTTTTTATAAAAAAAAAGCAAAAGCAAAATTCGCGTCGCTCATCATTTTCCAAAAATAATAATAATAATAATAATCCGCCTCCGCGATTTCCGGAATTTAGGGTTTTTGGCAAAAATTAGGGTTTGCAGGAATTTTAGGGTTTCTGGCAGAAATTAGGGTTTCTGCTGTCTGCCACGTCATCACTTTGTGACATACCCCCCTCTTAAAAGCATTGTAATCGACCGCGATTACGCCTGCAAAACCGACAAAAGCCATAGACCGTCTTAGCAGACACTGACTGTTAGTACCTACGTACTAGGAACGCACATCTAGCACATGTACAAAATCGACAGTCACATCACACGACATCACAGGACATCACCAGACATCACAGGACATCACATGACATTCAACATTCATTCGGATCTTAGACCATGATTTATCGGCAATGTAGCTAGCAATCACATCTAGGTCCAATCGGGACCTCATCGATGTCCGATTGACTAACCCCTATTGCAACCATGTCTCTTCGAGATCAATCAGACCAAAATGCTGCAGTCATTTCGTCTATCAGTTCCTGCACTCACAAGAAGTCAAGAACAAATCAGTATCATAATCAGGAATTCCATTTCATAAAGTCATCCAGCAGAATACTGTCAGCTCTCAGTATCCCTGAAGCTCAAAGAGACATCAGTGACTTTAGTATCAAAATCGAGGCATCTGTTGACAAAGGAGTGGAGTGACTCCCCTCTTGTGCATCCCACTGCACCAGATCTTCGGCCAAGCTGAGTTCTGGGTTCCGTTTGGAGTAGACTATGCTAAACCAAAACATCGAGGTAAAGTTTCACAATCCGAGGAGTATCTGCTACGTCCTCCTCCTCCATCCACTTCGCATCAAATGCAGGAAAGTTCTTGAACTTAACCAAGAACCGCCTTCGGACTTTACCCTTATTCTTCGTATCATTATGTGCCAAAATCTGTTCAGGAACAAGGATCTCCTCGTTTTCTTCTACTTTGGGTTGCTCATCAGGCTCCCCATCATCAGGCACATCACCCTTAACAGGTTTCAAGAGACTCACATGCAATGCATTGTGAATCCTCCAAGTATTTGGCAGTTTCAATCGGAAGGAGACATCATTTATCTTGTCAGTAATCTGGAAAGGTCCGTAGTATCACATACTAAGCTTTGGAAAAAGCCTCTCCTTTCCCTTTTTCTTTCTTAGGTGTGCCTTCTCAAAAGTAAGAGCACCCAATCATCCTCCTTCAGTTTCCAGTCGCGACGATGGCGATCCGCTGCCTTTTTCTGTCGTTCTTGAGACTCCTGCAAAGTCTTGCGAACCTTCGCAAAAGCCGTATCCAAATCTCGCGAATATTCATCCGCTTCAAATTTCTAATCTTTCGTGCTCAGGAAGGATGGAACCTTCGCAGCAGTTTCAACAATCTCACATGGCGTCATCCCCATCGAAGAGTGTATCGTGTTATTGTAGGCAAATTCCACCAAAGGTAAGTTCTTTTCCCATTGAGTCTTCTGATGCGAGATACAAGACTTCAATAAATCTAAAATCACTGAATTGGCAATCTCAAATTGCCCGTCAGTCTGCAAGTGGAACAATGACGAGAACTGCAACTACGTGCCAATGTTCTCCCAAATTGCCTTCCAAAACCAACTCATAAATCTGGGGTCTCTGTCGAAGACAATCGTCTCAGACGTGCCATGTAATCGGGATCATTCTGTGCTCTCGGGAGATCAAAAAAAAAAAGAAATCCATTTCAATATTTTCCCAGGCGCGGGTGGGTATGGGTAAAGGCTGTAACAATCCCTGTGCCTTATGCTTGTCAAACTTGACCTTCTGGCATACCAAGCAACTGCGCACAAACTCTTCCACATCCTTCTTCAGTCTCCGCCAAAAGAAATCTCTCTCTACCCCTTTCATGGTGGTAGCAATGCCGCGGTGACCCGTAAAAGGTGGACAGTGGCAATCAGTCATAACCTTTTCCCTCAACGGCTGTGTAACTCACAACATAGTCTTTTTCATCAAGTAGCCTTCTCGAAGGGAGTATCCAACTACTGTCTCCCCATCCCGTATCCGTGTGAAAATATCTGCAAAATCTGTATCTGTGGCACACTGATCGACCATATCCTCGAAGCTCCTATGATGTATCGCGGAAATAGCCAGAACCAACGGTTTTCGAGACAAAGCATCTGCCACCACATTCTTCTGTCCCTGCACATGGACAATCTGGAAGTGGAACTGTGACAAGATGTTCACCCACCGCATCTGCATTTCCGAAAGTTGTTTCTGTGACAAGAAGTAGCGCAAACTCTGATGGTTTGTAAAGACAGTAAAATCCGCTCCGAGTAGGTAATGCCGCCACTGAGTAAGAGCATGGATAACCGCCAAAAGCTCTTTCCCATAGATCTGTGTTGTCATCTCCGGCCTAGAGAACAAACGGCTCTCGTAAGCTATGACATGGCCTTCTTGCATCAAGACCGCACCCAGACTACGACCACAAGCATAACAATATACTTCAAATGACTTCTGCAAGTCCGGCAAAGTCAAATCTGGTCCCCTAGTCAATTTCTCTTTCAATGTCCGAAAGGCACTCACCTCTGTGGGTCCCCACGGAAAAGGTACTCCTTTCTGTGTCAAGGTATGCAGAGGGGAAGCAACCTCTACAAACTTTCGTATGAACCGCATGTAGTACGAACACAGTCCCAAGAAGCTTTTAACTTCATGGACATTCTTCAAGTCGGGCCAATTACGGATAGTCTCTATCTTGGCCGCATCCATTTGCACTCCTGCTGTCTGGTGACACAATGTGTCCCAAAAAGTGTATCTCTGGTAGGAAAAATTCACTTTTCTTTGCATTAATCACTAACTTGTGATCTCGTAATGCCTGAAAGACCTGAAGCAGATGATCTCTGTGTTCTACCTCATTCTTGGAGAAAACAATGATGTCGTCAAAGAAAGTGCCAACAAATAGCCTGTACTCTCGAAAAATCCTATCCATCATCCGGTTAAATGTCGCAGGAGCATTGGTTAAGCCAAAAGGCATCACCAAAAACTCAAATAACCCAAAAGTCGACCGAAAAGCTGTCTTGTAGACATCTCCTGGTGCTATCCTGATCTGATGATATCCACTCTTCAAGTCAATCCTGCTAAAGCACGAGGATCCCTGTAACCTGTCGAGTATATCATCGATCCTAGGAATCGGAAATCTGTTCTTGATGGTGATTTCGTTGAGAGTGCTATAATCGATGCACATTCTCCAAGATCCGTCTTTCTTCAAAACCAACAACACTGGAGAGCACTACGATGAAGTACTAGGCTCGACAAGACCCTTTTCCAAAAGGTCTTTCACTGAGTTCATAATCTTTTCATTCTGTACTCGGCTCACACGATAAGGTGGCCGATTCGGTGGCGTGCTTCCAGATATCAGATCAATGGTATGATCTTCAAGCCCTCTCAAAAGCAATCGGCATGAGCGTAGAGAAAAAAAAATCTTGCCGTTCTTTTCTTCAGGTCAAAACATTTTCAACTTTTATCCATCGTTCAGTTCTCCCAAAAGAATGAGTAAGAAAACTGAAGTTCATCAAGTACAATCTCTAAACCCTTCATTTATCAAAGTCGCTTTCTCGGCCCGGTAGTCAACCACGGCGTAGTTCTTGTGGTACCAAGGGATCCAGAGTAGAACGTCACTCACGTGCCCTGAACACCCCTGTCATTGCAAACGAAGTTTGCCAATGCTCGGTGTAATGGCAACATCCCATCCGAGTGCCTGTCGAACTACCTCCGCCTGTGGCATCAGTCTGTCGGGCGTAGTTCCAAATCGAGCCGCCAATTCAAAGTGAAAAGAAGTTGGCCTTGGCTCCTTCAAAAGAGCTTCCTGATCCTTCGCTTTGCCCCGAAAGCGGCAAAGTTTGTACTTTCATTCATTAGACTCGGTGCAGGTCCCACGCCATATGGTACCAGTTCTGCTTTTCTATCTGCCTTTTCTGCCACATTCCTCAGCTGCTCTCGAACTCTCAGACCTGTCGTCGTCTTTATCATTCTGTTCTTTCTGTGCCTTATCAGGGCACTTTGCGGAAATATGTCCATGTTCCCCGCATCCAAAGCACTTCCCCTCTCTGATGAAGCGAGCTCTCTCCTCAGGAGTAAGCTTGGGTCGTGCATCCTTTTTTTTCTCTGGGTTGCTCTTTTTCATTCTACTTTCATTCCCAGAAGTCTGTTCGGCTCGTTGTGTCATGGCCTCATCTGTGGGGTAGGTCAGACTGCCAGAGTGAATGGCAAAGCCCCGCTTCGCATGACTCATCAACTCCTGAATAGAAGCTGACTTTTGTTCCAAGCAGTGATCTCGGATCTCTGTAGGTAGACCCAAGGTAAACCGCTCAATCTGTTCTCTGAACGAGATCTTCTTGAATGAAGAGGCGGGTAGAAAAGAGCTACAGAATCTTTCACAATAAGAATTCACTGTATCGCTCTTGGTCATCCGGAGATGGTTCCAAGCAGCTCGTATATCTCGCTCAAACTCTTGAGTCAACCAAGAAGAAATAAAAAGCCTCTTGAATTTCAGCCATGTAACTGGCACAGTCTTGCTTAATAGAAGCGTGGACCACCAAGTACGAGCATTCCCCTCAGAGTAAGAGACAGCTCTCCGAATCTTGGAGTGCTCTGAATAGCGTCCTCCCGCGAAAGCGATGTCAAACTGCTGTATAAAAGACACAGCCTTCGAAGCATCCGAGTATCCTGAAAAAGTATCAAACTTGATCAAGTGGCCACCTTCCTTAAACTCTCGGACTTTCTTGCTTTTATCTTCAAGAAAGTCATACTGGTTGGCTTTGTAAAAATTCTTCTTGTTCGCATAAAACTTTCCGTCATCGGAATCTGAGCTGTCTGTAGACGAGTCCTCAGTAGAACTGTCAGTCTCTGGGCGAGATTTAGCCTTCTTTGCCTTTCTCTTGCCCTTTCCAAAGCGTTGCTTCTTGCTTCGCTTTTTACCTTTTCTGTCTTCTTCGCTCGAATCCGAGGAGCTAGAAGAACTGTCAGAAGAAGAAGAAGAAGAACTGGGTACTCCTTCAAATCGAACACGCTTCTTCCGTTTCTTTGCCTTGTCAAATGTCAACCGACGACCCAAATATCCCGGGAAGTCAGTGCCTTTCTTCTGCTTTTTGCCGTGCTTTTTGTCTTTCTTTTGCACGTCGAAAAGCTGAGCAATCCGTGCATCAACCACGTTCTCCAGTTCCTACTCCGTATTTTTCTTGGAGGCAGAAGGTTTCTTGAGAGCGGGTTTCGGGAGTGGTGTTGTGGTTCTCTGCCACTCCGTCTGTAGCTCTTTCAAAGAGGTCTGGTTCATATAATTTGCCATCTTCGGATCCTTGGCAAAATTGAGCATCATCATTGTTGCATCGCTGATCAACTGGCGACGCTCTATCTCTCGCCGCTCCGCCTAAGTAGGCCAAGGCGGGCCAAACTCTCTGCCTGAATCTTCGTTGTGATCCCAGCCCGCATCTCCTGATGCAGAGGGAGTCGACTGATCATTGCCTGAAGCCATAGGTGCCGCGGAAAAAAATTCGGGGATCGGATTTCCCGTAGAAGAGATATCGGCCGTGCTCTGATACCACTGTAACAAACTTGGACACTCCAAGTCAAGACTCAACCGCGACAGCACCAAATAACCACTTCAAAACAATTCACAGATCACAATAGATTTGCACTGGCCCGGCGGAGTTACGTGCCTAGAGATATTGGCCCCAAAGACTGGCGCCCCTTTCGGTATTTCTTTTTGTATTAATCAATCATCAAAGTACAAGAGAGCGGTTAGGGTTTCACTCTCAGACTCTGCGTCCAGATGCTCTGAGAAGTGAGGCCCTCACCACTAATTTAAAGGTTACAAGGGATGCCCAAAAGCAGCGCCCCAAAAGCTTTTAAAATCAAAAGCAATTGCTCTCTCTCTCTCTTAGAGAGTCTTTTCTCTTTTTTATAAAAAAAAAGCAAAAGCAAAATTCGCGTCGCTCATCATTTTCCAAAAAAAAATAAATAAATAAATAATCCGCCTCCGCGATTTCCGGAATTTAGGGTTTTTGGCAAAAATTAGGGTTTGCAGGAATTTTAGGGTTTCTGGCAGAAATTAGGGTTTCTGCTGTCCGCCACGTCATCACTTTGTGACACAATGTGTCCCAAAAAGTGTATCTCTGGTAGGAAAAAATCACTTTTCTTTGCATTAATCACTAACATGTCATCTCGTAATGCCTGAAAGACTTGAAGCAGATGATCTCTGTGTTCTGCCTAATTCTTGGAGAAAACAATGATGTCGTCAAAGAAAGTGCCAACAAATAGCCTATACTCTCGAAAAATCCTGTCCATCATCCGGTTAAATGTCGCAGAAGCATTGGTTAAGCCAAAAGGCATCACCAAAAACTCAAATAACCCAAAAGTCGACCGAAAAGCTGTCTTGTAGACATCTCCTGGTGCTATCCTGATCTGATGATATCCACTCTTCAAGTCAATCCTGCTAAAGCACGAGGATCCCTGTAACCTGTCGAGTATATCATCGATCCTAGGAATCGGAAATCTGTTCTTGATGGTGATTTCGTTGAGAGTGCTATATTCGATGCACATTCTCCAAGATCCGTCTTTCTTCAAAACCAACAACACTGGAGAGCAACACGGTGAAGTACTAGGCTGGACAAGACCCTTTTCCAAGAGGTCTTTCACTGAGTTCATAATCTTTTCATTCTGTACTCGGCTCACACGATAAGGTGGCCGATTCGGTGGCGTGCTTCCAGATATCAGATCAATGGTATGATCTTCAAGCCCTCTCAAAAGCAATCGGCATGAGCGTGGAGAAAAAAAAAAAAATCTTGCCGTTCTTTTCTTCAGGTCAAAACATATTCAACCTTTATCCATCGTTCAGTTCTCCCAAAAGAATGAGTAAGAAAACTGAAGTTCATCAAGTACAATCTCTAAGCCCTTCATTTATCAAAGTCGCTTTCTCGGCCCGGTAGTCAACCACGGCGTAGTTCTTGTGGTACCAAGGGATCCCGAGTAGAACGTCACTCACGTGCCCTGAACACCCCTGTCATTGCAAACGAAGTTTGCCAATGCTCGGTGTAATGGCAACATCCCATCCGAGTGCCAGTCGAACTACCTCCGCCTGTGGCGTCAGTCTGTCGGGCGTAGTTCCAAATCGAGCCGCCAATTCCAAGTGAAAAGAAGTTGGCCTTGGCTCCTTCAAAAGAGCTTCCCGATCCTTCACTTTGCCCCGAAAGCGGCAAAGTTTGTACTTTCATTCATTAGATTCGGTGCAGGTCCCACGCCATGTGGTACCAGTTCTGCTTTTCTATCTACCTTTTCTGCCACATTCCTCAGCTGCTCTCGAACTCTCAGACCTGTCGTCGTCTTTATCATTCTGTTCTTTCTGTGCCTTATCAAGGCACTTTGCGGAAATATGTCCATGTTCCTCGCATCCAAAGCACTTCCCCTCTCTGATGAAGCGAGCTCTCTCCTCAGGAGTAAGCTTGGGCCGTGCATCTTTTTTTTTCTCTGGGTTGCTCTTTTTCATTCTACTTTCATTCCCAGAAGTCTGTTCGGCTCGTTGTGTCATGGCCTTATCTGTGGGGTAGGTCAAACTACCAGAGTGAATGGCAAAGCCCCACTTTGCATGACTCATCAACTCCTGAATAGAAGCTGACTTCTGTTTCAAGCAGTGATCTCGGATCTCTGTAGGTAGACCCAAGGTAAACCGCTCAATCTGTTCTCTGAACGAGATCTTCTTGAATGAAGAGGCGGGTAGAAAAGAGCTCCAGAATCTTTCACAATAAGCATTGATTGTATCTTTCTTGGTCATCCGAAGATGGTTCCAAGCAGCTCGTACATCTCGTTCATATTCTTGCGTCAACCAAGAAGAAATAAAAAGCTTCTTAAATTTCAGCCATTTAACTGGCGCAGTCTTGTTTAAAAGAAGCGTGGACCACCAAGTACGAGCATTCCTCTTAAAGTAAGAGGCAGCTCTCTGAATCTTGGAGTGCTTTGAATAGCGTCCTCCCGCGAAAGCGATGTCAAACTGCTGAATAAAAGACAAAGCCTTCGAAGCATCTGAGTATCTTGAAAAGTATCAAACTTGATCGAGTGGCCACCTTCCTTAAACTCTCGGACTTTCTTGCTTTTATCTTCGAGAAAGTCATATTGGTTGGCTTTGTAAAAATTCTTCATGTTCGCATAAAACTTTCCGTCATCGGAATCTGAGCTGTCTGTAGACGAGTCCTCAGTAGAACTGTCAGTCTCTAGGCGAGATGAAACCGGCCTGTTCAATCCAAAAAGGGCGGTAGACTTTACTTTAAACCTTGATTTAGCTTTCACCCATTATTAGTCGTCTATTTTACCTGTACTTTCAAGACACAACAAAGGGGAGAGGGATACAGGCTGCTAGATTGCACCTGTATGAGTAGACGGACACCAGATTGGCCCCTAACTTAGGCGCCCCTTTCGGTATTTCTTTATTGTTCAAAAGAGGGAATAAACGTTGTGGTTCCCTACAAGCTGCCCCGCACAAACTCGGCTGAATTTCCACTGTTCCAGCCTGATTTCGGCAGCATAACTGTACTAGAACCCTTCACGGTCAGTATTCCCACGCATTGACTGACTTTCCCGACGCATACGGGCACTTTGCAAAACCTGGCGAGAATCTGCAGCACGCTGAATTCTCTGTTTTCAGCCCTGAAAATGCGCCAGATCGCCTGTACAGCGGTCCCCTTGCGTCCCCGAACCTCCTGGGGGTATTAGGGTCCGTTTAGGGCCAAAACCCTAAACCTGCAAAAATACACAGCAGGCTGTAATTCACTGTTTCGGGCTCCGTTTCGCGTGCCGGTCGCATCCCTAGCAAGTCCTCGAGCTCCCGCACCTGTAGGGCTACTTGCCCTTTGAATCGGACGAGATTTCTGGCGTGAAACCTCTCCGAATTCACCTGTACCTGCGGGGGGATTAGCCGCTAGCTAATCCAGTACCTGTGCAAGAGGCTCTTGCCTCGGCAATCGCGCATGAACCCACACAACTGTACATTGGTCAAATGAAAAGCCCACTAGAGGGGCATAACATACTGCCAAAGGGGAGAGAGAGGGCAGTGCGTAGCGTGCAGGGCATCACTCCTGGCACCGCACTGTGCATAAGAGGGAAAGCAAGCACTCCATAGCTCTTAACCTGTGACAGAGACTTGCAAAATGAGCCTCCCAGCTATAAATCACGTTTTTGCCTTCTCTATAAGTAGTAAACTGGCCTCAGAGTGCCAAGTGTCACTCATTTGTGCATTTTCCCGCTTTAGACCCTCGGGTCTAAAAATATCTCACCTGCAGCCTCTGTTGACTTGGCCACAGAGTAACAAAATGATCCCCATGTCAAACTGCACGTAATGACGTGAAGACATTTTCAGGTCCCAAAATAGCAGTTCCCTAAATTGTAGGAGATGCTGCCATTGTATCTTTCTAGGTCATCCGACCCTCTTTGTACACTGCGGCCACATCCAGAACTGAAATGTAGCCTCTGTAGCAAAGGATTCCACTTTGGCTAGTCAATGACCCCACTTGGCTAACCATAGTCCTTGTCCAACCTTAGTGCTCTCTTGCCCTCAGGCCTGGACTCCCTCTGGACAGTTCCACACTAGCTATGCAATGCAGGGCAGTTAGATTTCCCGAGGGGTGTTTCCAAAAAGTGAAAGTAAATAGATAATAAGAAAGAAATCAACAAAAAGGATAGATAGTAGTCACACGCTGGTGACATACCCCCCTCTTGAAATCTCAAACGTCCTCGTTTGCATCTATGTCGTACATGCTTACTGTCAACACTGATGTATTCAACACCTGTCGACACATATACGACACATACATGCTCATTGTCAACCCTGGTGTATTCAACACCTCGTCGACTCATGTATTGCCTGCGTGTGAACCCTGTCCCAATGACATAGTGGTAGCTTCGCACTCTGCCATTGTTTTGAGTCACTAACTTTCCAATGACAAAATGGTAGCTGCACATTTTGCCACTGTCTTATAGTACACGTTGGATCCCGTAACACTTTCGAGCATACCCAAACCGACAGTTTAAGAATGCAGTTACACATGTACTCTTCAATAGAAGCAATCACTGTATCCTTGACAAACTGACAAGAAATACTCACTTCTATAGCACTAACCAAACTTTTGGACATTTCATAAGAGCAATTGCCAAACTGACAATCTGTACAGCTCTAACATTCATGTAACAGGTATTTCATTTGAGCTCACTTTAAATACCATGTACATCATTTGTTTCAGAAGCCATTGTCACACTGACAATCCATGTAGCTTTGAAACTCAAGGGGTCAAGGTAGGTTGCAAATCGAAGGCTTCCAGGTAAAGTGATAACACAGTTGGTGACTCTGCAAGTTCACCTTCTTCCATCCACTTAGCATCCATTGGTGGATAGTTTCTGAACTTTACCAAGTAACGCCTAGCAACCTTGCCTTTCACTTTCCTTTCTTTGTGTGCCAAAATCTGTTCAGGGACCAAGATTTCGTCAAGTTCCTCGACTTCCGGCTGATCTTCAGCTGGTATATCTTCTGGCACATCACCCACATAGGGTCTGAGAAGACTCACATGAAACGCATTGTGAATCTTCCAACTGTCAGGCAATTTCAGCCTATATGCAACATCACTGATTATGTCGCACACTTGAAAAGGCCCATAGTAACGCATGCTGAGCTTTGGAAACACTCTTTCCTTGCCCTTCATCTTCTTTAACCTTGCCTTTTCAAAGCGTAAAAGCACCCAATCACCAAGTGAATATACCACTTCACGACGGTGACGATCAGCTGCTTTCTTTTGCTTTGCCTGAGTCCTTTCTAAGGCCACTTTGACCTTCTTGTACATTTCATCCATGTCCTGAACATACTTATCTGCTTCAAATATCTTGTCCTTTGTATGCAGTATGGGAGGAACTTTCTTGCCACCTTCAACTATTTCAAAAGGTGCCTTGCCAGTTGATGAATGCACTGTATTATTGTATGCATACTCCACCAATGGCAAATACTGCTCCCACTTTCCTTTATGCTCTGACACATAGCACTTCAGCAGATCTAGGACAGTAGAATTTGCCTCTTCTGACTGCCCATCTGTTTGAGGATGAAATGACGAAGAGAATTTGAGCGTGGTACCCATATTCTCAAACAAGCCTTTCCAGAACAAACTAGTCATGCGTGGATCACGGTCGCTAATAATCGACTGTGGCATGCCATGATACTTGAAAATATTGCTCATAAACAAGCGTGCCATCTGATCTGGCTTTATCTTCTTCCTGACAGGAATAAAATGAGCCTGTTTGCTGAATCTGCAAATAATGGTCCAAATACCATCATTTCCTGTCTGCGTTCTTGGAAGATCAAAGATAAAATCCATAGCAATACTTTCCCATGGTTTATCTGGAATAGGTAGTGGTTGCAATAACCCTGGTGCCTTTTGCCTGTCAAACTTGACCTTTTGGCATATTAGGCATTCTCGCACAAAGGCATCCACATCCCTTCTCAATGTAGGCCAATAGAAGAATGTCTCTACCGCTTTAACTGTAGCATCAATACCACGATGCCCTGCATACGGTGGGACATGACTCTCTTCCATAACTTTGCGTCGCAATGGCTTTGTGACACACAATCTGCCATGCATCATCATGAACCCATCTTTGAGAAGATAGTGTTCATGACGTTGTCCATCCATTAGTTGCTCGAAGACCCTTGCAAAATCTTCATCATTTGCATACTGTTCTCTCATATCATCAAGTTCATGATGATAAGGAATCGACACAGCTGAAATTTGTGGCTTCCTTGACAAGGCATCAGCCACAACGTTCTTCTTGCCTTCCACATGCACAATCTGAAAATGGAACATGGACAAGATATTTGCCCATCGCATATGCTTTTCAGATAATTTTGTCTGTGTCAAGAAGTATCGCAAGGTCTGATGGTCCGTTTGGACAACGAAATCTGCACCTAGCAGGTAGTGTTTCCAACTTAAGAGCGCATAAATCACAGCCAGTAACTCTTTCTCATAGACCTGCATGGTCATCTCTGGCCCTTGCAAAATTCTGCTCTCATAGGCTACTACCCTGCCATCTTGCATTAGCACAGCACCAATGCTACTACCGCAGGCATCACATTGGACCACAAATGACTTCCTAAGATCTGGCAACACAATGACTGGATCCGAAGTCATCTTTTCCTTTAAGAGATTAAAAGCTGAAATCTCTTTTTGTGTCCATCTAAAGGTGACTGCCTTCTTTTGAAGAGCATGTAAAGGTGAAGCAATCTCAGCGAAATTTCGGATAAACCTTCTGTAATAGGAGCATAGTCCCAAGAAGCTTCGGACATCATGCACCGTCTTCAAATTTGGCCATGACTTGATCGCTTCAACTTTTGCAGGATCCATTCTGACACCATCCTTTGAGACAATGTGTCCCAGAAAGTGAATCTCTTCCAGAAAAAACTCACTTTTCTTTGCATTGATGAGCAACCTATGACTGCGTAGCTCTTTGAACACAATGGCCAAGTGATGCCTATGCTCCTCTTCATTCTTTGAGTAGACTATCATGTCATCAAAGAATGTACCAACAAACTGCTGGTGTGGACGGAAAATTCTGTCCATCATCCTATTGAACGTAGCAGGAGCATTTGTGAGACCAAAGGGCATCACTAAAAATTCGTAAAGGCCAAACGTCGTTCTAAAAGCAGTCTTGTGCACATCCTCTGATCTAATGCGGATCTGATGATACCCACTCTTTAGATCTATCCTGCTAAACATAGCTGCTCCTTCTAATTTGTCCATAATATCATCAATTCTAGGTATAGGAAACCTATTCTTGATGGTATTCTTGTTCAGTGCACGGTAGTCGATGCACATACGCCATGAGCCATCCTTTTTCTGCACCAACAACACTGGAGAACAGAATGGAGATGAACTGGGCTGAATCAGCCCCTTTTCTAACAGCTCCTGTACTTGGCCCATTATCTCTTTCTGCTGAGCCGCACTAACCCTGTACGGAGGCTTATTTGGTGGGCTACTGCCTGGCACCAAATCTATCGCATGGTCCTCGGGTCTCTCTGGCGGTAATTGAGACGGTAATGAATCGGAAAAGCAGTCACTATACTGTTGTAAAAACATTGACCTTTCTTTATCTAGCACAGATAAATTTGATTCATCACAATCTGACACTTCACGTGCAAAAACCAAGTACACAGAAAGATGCTTTTTCATTACAGAAGTAATAGCAGAAGCTGATACAGTAGGAATAGACTCCCCTTTAAGCTTTACATCCAGAATGTGAGTCTTTCCCCTGCTCTGTACAGTGATCTTTTTGTTGTAGGCATCCATGATTCCCTGTACACGAAATAACCAAGGAATACCTAACAACACATCACATCCGTCCAGTGGCATGATGTAAAATTCTTCAGCATCTACATAGGACTGGATATGTAGACGCAACTTTCCGATGATGGGTGTCACAGCCTCTGTATGGCCAGGACATGCCAAACCTGCCTCTGCTGTATACCCCATCTCTTCAGGTCTGATTCCCAACTTTGAAGCCAATTCTGGGGAAATGAAGTTGGCTTTGGCACCTGGATCAAAGAAGATAAGCACTGTTTGATCCCTAACCTTTCCCCATGCTCTGCAAAGCTCACTTGCATCTGAATTTGGCTTGTCGCCCACCATATCTGGCACTAGACCAGCCATGGGCTTCTTTCCTTTCTTGTCTTCCTTGTCTTCAGAATCAGCTGGCCTTTTCTTTGTAGGACAGTTGTAAGCGATGTGGCCAGGCTGCTCACATATAAAGCATTTGTTCTCTGTCCTCAGGACCTTCTTTTGCTCTTCTGACTTGCGAGGAAAACGTCTTTTCCATTTCTTTGCTGGTCCTTTTTCTGATTCAGCCGTAGCTTTGTCTTTCCCTGCGTTGGCTGACTCCTGAGTCCCTTTAGGAGCCTCATTGGGAACGTGCTTCTTGGCTGAATTTTTCTTGCCTGATCCTGCCTTGACGCCAGTGTTAAATTCACAATCTTCTCCCTTGAGCAAACCATTGCCAGTGTTTGCTACCTCGATGAGCTGCGTCAAAGTAGTGACTTTTGTCTTCGTACAGTACTTTCTCAATCCTTTAGGTAGGCCACAACAGTATTTTTCAATCTGTTCTGTCAATGGCACAAACCTATAGGAAGTTACTGGAAGTAGAGCTTTCCAAAACTTCCGATTGTAATCATCCAGATTTCTGCAAGTGGCAGCATTAAGCTGGTGCCATTCTGTCATGACATCTGCTTCGAAATCATCAGATAACCATGCTGCTGCAAAAATCTGCTTGAAGTAAATCCATGTGGACGGAGCTTGCCCTTGAAGCAATAAAGTTGTCCACCATTGTCCCGCATTCCCTGTCAAGAAAGTGGCTGCCTTGCGGACCTTTGAAGCCTCTGTAAAGTTTCCCCCTGCATAGGCCTTGTCAAACTGCTGGAGGAATGAAAGAGCCTTCTTCCTGTCATCAAACCCTGTAAAGGTCGTGAATGACACTCCTTTGCCACCTTCTTTGTACGGAGTTGGCCTCTCCAGCGGCGTTAAATTGTCATATGGAAGTGACTGAAACATGGGAACACTATTAGGGTTCATTTGTCTTCCTTGGCCGCTATTAACTTGACCTGGAAATGCCATATTTGGCTGCTGATTTGTAATTCCAGCCATACCAAAATTTGCTTGTGGCATCCCAAATTGTCCCTGAGTGCTTTGAAACCCTGGTTGCATACCCATGACACTGTACATGGGGTTAGGCATCATCGTTTGAGCACCCCCAAACACTGTTCCTGGCGTATAAAACTGATTTCCAGGTGCATGACCAGCCATGCTCTGAAATACCGATCCACCTCCAAAATAGCCAGGGTGTACTGAAGGTGGTGGGAAGACCTGTTGCATAGCCTGTAAGTTGCTTCCCTGCCCATTAGAACCAGCTATAGGCTGTTGAAAGGTGGCGGGCTGAATTGGTACAGCTTGAAAAACTGGCATCTCAGCCACCTGTTCTTGCACCTTAGGCATACGTTGTGGAGACTGCATGTTCTCCGTCAAGTGTACAGGTGTTTCCATTGACTGTGCGGTATGAATCACCTGTGTTCGAGCCTTAACAGGCTTTTGAATATGATCCAGTGACCCAACTTGCTGAGACGGAACAGGAGGTTGCAGAAAGGCTAAAAACCTTGGGTTCTGCATTACTTGTGTGAACATAGCCACAGCAGTAGCCAACTGGGTCCTGAATATATCATCATCAGTCTGTGGTGGTCTTGAGGACTCACCCACTTCATGTGTCTGTTGACCCTGTGAAGAGGAAACCTCTTCAGTCACATCATCTGGTCTGTCAGCCATAATTACAATTCCCTGTGTCTCGTCTATGATCCCCTGTGTCTTCAAGCCCAAAACTGCCCAAGGCTCACTTCTATGGGAAAAAGTGATTTAATCCCGTCGATGGAACCATGAAACCGGCCTGTTCAATCCAAAAAGGGCGGTAGACTTTACTTTAAACCTTGATTTAGCTTTCACCCATTATTAGTCGTCTATTTTACCTGTACTTTCAAGACACAACAAAGGGGAGAGGGATACAGGCTGCTAGATTGCACCTGTATGAGTAGACGGACACCAGATTGGCCCCTAACTTAGGCGCCCCTTTCGGTATTTCTTTATTGTTCAAAAGAGGGAATAAACGCTGTGGTTCCCTACAAGCTGCCCCGCACAAACTCGGCTGAATTTCCACTGTTCCAGCCTGATTTCGGCAGCATAACTGTACTAGAACCCTTCACGGTCAGTATTCCCACGCATTGACTGACTTTCCCGACGCATACGGGCACTTTGCAAAACCTGGCGAGAATCTGCAGCACGCTGAATTCTCTGTTTTCAGCCCTGAAAATGCGCCAGATCGCCTGTACAGCGGTCCCCTTGCGTCCCCGTACCTCCTGGGGGTATTAGGGTCCGTTTAGGGCCAAAACCCTAAACCTGCAAAAATACACAGCAGGCTGTAATTCACTGTTTCGGGCTCCGTTTCGCGTGCCGGTCGCATCCCTAGCAAGTCCTCGAGCTCCCGCACCTGTAGGGCTACTTGCCCTTTGAATCGGACGAGATTTCTGGCGTGAAACCTCTCCGAATTCACCTGTACCTGCGGGGGGATTAGCCGCTAGCTAATCCAGTACCTGTGCAAGAGGCTCTTGCCTCGGCAATCGCGCATGAACCCACACAACTGTACATTGGTCAAATGAAAAGCCCACTAGAGGGGCATAACATACTGCCAAAGGGGAGAGAGAGGGCAGTGCGTAGCGTGCAGGGCATCACTCCTGGCACCGCACTGTGCATAAGAGGGAAAGCAAGCACTCCATAGCTCTTAACCTGTGACAGAGACTTGCAAAATGAGCCTCCCAGCTATAAATCACGTTTTTGCCTTCTCTATAAGTAGTAAACTGGCCTCAGAGTGCCAAGTGTCACTCATTTGTGCATTTTCCCGCTTTAGACCCTCGGGTCTAAAAATATCTCACCTGCAGCCTCTGTTGACTTGGCCACAGAGTAACAAAATGATCCCCATGTCAAACTGCACGTAATGACGCGAAGACATTTTCAGGTCCCAAAATAGCAGTTCCCTAAATTGTAGGAGATGCTGCCATTGTATCTTTCTAGGTCATCCGACCCTCTTTGTACACTGCGGCCACATCCAGAACTGAAATGTAGCCTCTGTAGCAAAGGATTCCACTTTGGCTAGTCAATGACCCCACTTGGCTAACCATAGTCCTTGTCCAACCTTAGTGCTCTCTTGCCCTCAGGCCTGGACTCCCTCTGGACAGTTCCACACTAGCTATGCAATGCAGGGCAGTTAGATTTCCCGAGGGGTGTTTCCAAAAAGTGAAAGTAAATAGATAATAAGAAAGAAATCAACAAAAAGGATAGATAGTAGTCACACGCTGGTGACACGAGATGTAGCCTTCTTTGCCTTTTTCTTGCCCGTTCCGAAGCTTTGTGTCTTGCTTCGCTTTTTGCTTTTTCTGTCTTCTTCGCTCTAATCCGAGGAGCTAGAAGAACTGTCAGAAGAAGAAGAAGAAGAACTGGGTACTCCTTCAAATCGAACACGCTTCTTCCGTTTCTTTGCCTTGTCAAATGTCAACCGACGACCCAAATATCCCGGGAAGTCAATGCCTTTCTTCTGCTTTTTGCCGTGCTTTTTGTCTTTCTTTTGCACGTCGAAAAGCTGAGCAATCCGTGCATCAACCACGTTCTCCAGTTCCTACTCCGTATTTTTCTTGGAGGCAGAAGGTTTCTTGAGAGCGGGTTTCGGGAGTGGTGTTGTGGTTCTCTGCCACTCCATCTGTACCTCTTCCAAAGAGGTCTGGTTCATATATTTTGCCATCTTCGGGTCCTTGGCAAAATTGAGCATCATCATTGTTGCATCGCTGATCAACTGGCGACGCTCTATCTCTCGCCGCTCCGCCTAAGTAGGCCAAGGCGGGCCATACTCTCTGCCTGAATCTTCGTTGTGATCCCAGCCCGCATCTCCAGATGCAGAGGGAGTCGACTGATCATTGCCTGAAGCCATAGGTGCCGCGGAAAAAAAATTCGGAGATCGGATTTCCCGTAGAAGAGATATCGGCCGTGCTCTGATACCACTGTAACAAACTTGGACACTCCAAGTCAAGACTCAACCGCGACAGCACCAAATAACCACTTCAAAACAATTCACAGATCACAATAGATTTGCACTGGCCCGGCGGAGTTCCATGCCTAGAGATATTGGCCCCAAAGACTGGCGCCCCTTTCGGTATTTCTTTTTGTATTAATCAATCATCAAAGTACAAGAGAGCGGTTAGGGTTTCACTCTCAGACTCTGCGTCTAGATGCCCTGAGAAGTGAGGCCCTCACCACTAATTTAAAGGTTACAAGGGATGCCCAAAAGCAGAGCCCCAAAAGCTTTTAAAATCGAAAGCAACAGTTCTCTCTCTCTCTTAGAGAGTCTTTTCTCTTTTTTTTATACAAAACAAAAGCAAAAGAAAAATTCGTGTTGCTTATCATTTTCCAAAAAAAAAAAAAAAATTTAGTAATCCGCCTCCGCGATTTTCGGAAATTAGGGTTTTTGGCAAAAATTAGGGTTTGCAGGAATTTTAGGGTTTCTGGCAGAAATTAGGGTTTTTGTTGTCCGCCACGTCATCACTTTGTGACAACACCTCTTATCAAGAGACTCTGACTAACAACATAGTTGTGAATTCGTGTGCCCATATCAGCATCTTGCGTAGAGCCACAATCTTCAAGATGCATGCATAGGTGATTCCATCTGAAGAGAGGCCCTACCTTGGCTTTAGAAAGCTATAGAGAGCCTTGCATCTCCCTGCAAGCTTGTAAAAATAGCCAAGAGTCCACGCTTCGGCCCTTCTCCCTGTGCGTATCGCTATCCTAGGTGCATCGATAAAACAATGGAGCCTGTGTGAAAGTCTGCCACATTGGCCCGCCCTTGCTGAGCATATCCTCCTATAAGTGCAGCCCAAGAAACTACATTTGGGGAGAAACCCTCCCTCCGCATTCGTTGAAAACACCCCTTAGCTTCCTGGCCCTGCCCCTGGCGGGCATATACTATAATCAGTGCAATTAAGAGACTTCATTCCGGACAGAAAGCTGGTCAAGAACTTGTTGTGCTTTCAAAAGTACACCACACTTGGCATACATGTCAAGCAAAGCCTTGCCAAGCACGACATCTTTTAGTAACAGCCCCTGCCTAACAATCTCATCATGACTCCGCTTGCCCATGATAGCGTTTTGCATAATGCCACATGCCTTCAAAACACAAGCATAGGTGACCGCATCTGGAGAGAAGCCCTCACTTTGCATCCGATAAAAACAACGAAGCACTTCCTGGCCCTGATCTTGTTGGGCATATCCTACAATCAATGCATTCCAAGAGACTGAATCCCGGACATAAAGCTCGTCAAGAACTTGTTGTGCTTTGGAAAGTACACTACACTTGGCATACATGTCAACCAAAGCATTACCAAGCACGACAGTTTTTTGCAACAACCCCCGACTAACAACAAGCTCATCATGAATTTGTTTTCCTATGTCGACGTCTTTCAAAGTGCCATATGCCTTCAAAATGCAAGCATAGGTGACCGCATCTGGAGAGAAGCCCTCGCTTCGCATCCGCTAGAAACATCCCAGTGCTTCTTGGCCCTGTCCCTGTTGGGCATAACCTGCAATCAATGCATTCCAAGAGACCGCATCTCGATCAGAAAGCTCGCCAAGAACATGTTTAGCTTTCAAAAGTACACCACACTTGGCATACATGTCAACCAAAGCATTGCCAAGCATGACAGTTGTTTTCAACAGCCCCTGATTGACAATCTCATCGTGAATTTGTTTGCCCATATCATGTCTTGCATAATGCCACATGCCTTCAAAATGCAAGCATAGGTGACTGCATTGGAGAAACCCTCACTTCGCATACAATGGAAACAATTCAAAGCTTCCTGGCCCTGGCCTTGTTGAGCATATCCTGCAATTAATGCGGTCCAAGAGATGACATCTCGGGTGGGAAGCTCGTCCAGAACTTGTGCTTTCCAAAGTACACCACAATTAGCATACATGTATACCAGCGCATTGCCAAGCACGACATTCTTCTCCAACAACCTCTGACTGCATCCGGAGAGAGGCCCTCGCTTCGCAAGCGATGAAAACAGCCCATAGCTTCGTGACCCTGCCCATGTCGGGCATATCCTGCAATAAGCGCAATCCAACCGACGACATCCCGGACTGGAAGCTCATCAACAACTTGTTGTGCCCTGACAAGTGAGCCGCACTTAACATACATACTGGCCAACAAGCTCTGTAACCTACGAACTGCGTGTGGAGAAGATCGGGTAGCTTTTGACGACGTGGTTTTTAAGGGATGCTATTGGACAGCGAGGTTTGTTGAAGAACTTTCAAGCAGGTAATCTTCGTCATGTTTCTCGACGAGAAGAGAAGGCAGGAGGACCGAGGGGGTGATGCCTCGATATCAGGTAAGAGGCTTGTCTCCCACCCCAATTAAAACAAACCTCTCATGGCGGTCGACATACTCGATCCTTGGAGAACGCGTGCTTAATATGAGCATCTGTCTCATGAATTTCCTTTCAAAGGGGCCTGCCTGTAAGCAACAAGAGCTCCGCCAGAGTGCGAAGGCAAAGAGAAATTAGCTCAAGGATGGAGGTCAGAAGAGAATTCAAAAGCCGCACTCAAATAGAGGCAGAATATGATGGCGTAGCGCTGTCGAAAAGCATACGAGCCATATTAAACGGGAAAGTCGGACACGTGGGTTCATGAGAGGGCAGAGATTTGAAATTCGCTACTACGCTAATAAAGTAAAGAGGTGGTTGTTGGCCTAGCATTTGTTGCGGCTTTGGTTAAGTGCTACACCATAGAGTGGGACGATACCCTCCAAAAGTATTACATCTCCTCAATTAAGGTTGTCGTACATTTAGGTTTTGTTTGTAGCCTTGGTTTCTTCTAATCACCCCTTGGACCACTTGATCAATGATTGGTTCCCAAGGAGTTTAAATATCTCTCTTTGTTGTTGATTCGTTCTTTGAAGATGAGGCACTATTAGTCGCGTTGTCTATATCTTCAGTCACCTCTCTGTAGGCCTTGCAATTGTCAACTAAATAAAGAGCTTCTCTAGTGACTTGCTCGAACATCGTGCATCCTTTTAAATGTAGCTCCTTTATGAGAGTTTCATTCCTCAAGCCCTCTATGAAGAGAATTGATAATCTCTCATCTTACGGTAGCTGGGGATCCGCTGATTTCTTGTCAGGTATAGTGGAAGTGTTTTAAGGATTTAGCTCGGATCTAGTACTCCGTGCAAACACAAGGTCACTTCACTTGAAAAGAGAAATTGAACTAAACACAATGAAGAAGAGAGAGACGCAGAGAGAGAGAGAGAGAGAGAAAAGAGACGACACGTGTCACAAAGTGATGACGTGGCGAGCAACAAAAACCCTAATTTCTGCCAGAAACCCTAATTTTTGAAAATTGCGGAGGCTTTTTTTTTTTTTGGAAAATAAAGAGCGACGCGAATTTTGCTTTTTTTTTTTTATAAAAAAAGAGAAAAAGACTCTCTAAGAGAGAGAGAGAGAGAGAGAGAGAACTGTTGCTTTCGATTTTAAAAGCTTTTGGGGCTCTGCTTTTGGGCATCCCTTGTATCTTTAAATAAGTGGTGAGGGCTTCACTTCTCATGGCATCTGGACGCAGAGTCTGAGAGTGAAACCCTAACCGCTCTCTTGTACTTTGATGATTGATTAATATAAAAAGAAATACCGAAAGGGGCGCCAGTCTTTGGGGCCAATATCTCTAGGCACGGAACTCCGCCGGGCCAGTGCAAATCTATTGTGATCTGTGAATTGTTTTGAAGTGGTTATTTGGTGCTGTCGCGATTGATTCTTGACTTGGAGTGTCCAAGTCTGTCACAACACGGCATGTTGTATCCCAACCACCTTCAAGGGCCCCCCTTACTCTGTTGACAGAGCAAGTACTTGCTTCCTTTCTTGCACAAATGCTGATACAATGATGCTAAATGCTGAGATGCTAAAATGCTAAAGGGTATTGATGCTACTAATATTGGGTACCGCTGAGAAGTTGAGGGGTACTGCGAGCTTGGTACTTGGTATAGTGGGATACTTTGGGTACTGAAGGTACTTGGGTGCTAAGGACACGGAGGTCCTCATGATCCCTACGTTGAGCTAGGCAAGAGCCAAGCCAAAACGCAAGGGGAGCTAGATATTGGGGTACTGCGTCGACGACGATGATGAGTACTTGTACTATGGTGCTGCTAGGTGCTAATAGGTACTGCTAGAGATACAAGGTACTGCGACGACAACGACAACGACGAGGCTATGGACTGATCTGCTGTAACAAACTGCTGACGTGTCAAAGCCTAAAGAATGGAGCCAACTTACAGATGTGGCCGAGGGGCCTAAACCCTAAGAATTCAATAAATTCTTTATTATTGCTTCGCAAAGGTACACCTCTCAAGGGTCCAACTCTTTGTGAGACTGCATCCGGATGCTCTGCAGAAGAGTGGCCCAAAGGGTCCTTATAAACTTACAAGAGATGATCAAGAGCAAAGCCCCAAGAGCTTCACACCCAAAAGCATTGCGCAAAAGCTGCCAACTCAGCCAACAAAAATCACGGAAATCCATACAACAATGCCACGTGGCAGCTTAGAGCGATTTACGAATTGCAGCCTCACAGTTCAAGCTTTTGTCTTTTTAGGTTTTAGGTCCTTTCGCTTACAAGCTTTGTCATTTCGCGTGCACTTGCCTTTGGTTGTGGATTAGTCACCTGTACACCTATAAGATTGGGAATTCAAGTACACTTGAGGTTTGCACTTGCACTTTGCCCAATTCAAGCCTGTTTTGGCCATGTTTCATTTTTTGGATAAAGGCTTTATACACATCAACAAAATAATGGCAAGTGGCATAAAGCTAATAAATGTGCCACCTTACCAAAACTGGGGCAACCAAAAAAGGTGTCAATTGACTAAGAACCTAAAATGCTACCATCTGGTGATGACAAAACTAAGTAGAGTTTACATTTGTACTATTGTATCTTGGTTTATTGAACTAAACTACAAGGTTGCATTCCAAATGCCTAATTGTCAGTCTTCCCATACTGTACAATAGATACCAAACTGGTAATCACTACTTTAAGACTTAAGTACTAGATGTTATTTATACGTACACATGACATGTGTACGTGCATGGAACATGCATGTATCTAGGGTTGTGTACATATGATGTATACATACATGTGTGTATGTATGTATACATACATGCATTTACATGTATCCAAGCAAGGATAAGTAGGCGTGTATGTCTATTTGTATTCAATACCTAACACATTTTTCATATTGGTGGTGATTACCAATACTATAGAACGTTTTTTTCTGTTTTTTTTGTACGATACTTATCATACCTGTCCACCTTGCTACATTCTTGGTTTGAAAATATAGAAACTCCTAATAATATCTTCATTTGACAGAAAAGTATATTTTAGAAATTGCTTGAGCAATATAGTCTCTAAAATTGCTCACCCATCTCGTTCTATGGGTACAAATTCTACGTTGTCCAAGGATGATGATAGTCCTTTAGTGGATGCGAGGCAGCTTGTTCTCTACTATTCGTGGTTAACACTCGTCTCAGATTCTCAATTGATACAAGAATCTTGAGATAGTTTTCTAATCAACCACATTTCTCTCGTTGGGTACTTCAGGTTTGATTGGGCTGGACACAAGTAGATATAGTTCTGATTACTTCTTTGTCTTTGTTAATACATTTATATCATGGATATGTCAAAAGCAAAACAACACTACCTCTCAGGCCTTGAGTTCAAGGCTAATCGGATAGATCTTAAAAATATGTTGGAATTCTTCCCAAGATGTCAAAAGTTCTCTTCTTCTCTCTATCTCTTCTACAAAAGCTGAGTATCAACTTTGCCTTGACACTACAACGGGAAATTTGTGGCTTCAACACAATTTACATAGTCTTGCTACTCCACCTTCAGTCCTACCATCAGACTCTTGGATGCTATTGCTTTAAAATAAAATCTTATTGTTCAAGACAGATTAAGCAAAATGATATTTCCTATCATTTTGTTCAAGAATACATTGAGGATGGTTGTATCAGCTAGGAGTATTGTCCTGTTGTAGATAATCTTGCACGTCCTCTCACCAATCATCTCTTTTGATCACCACTTCATTACCTTCTTCATAGACCTGAGTTCGACCACATCCAACGCTAAAGAATAGGTATCGGAGAAATGAAAACTTAAGCTCGAATGCAAACACATATGTCTAAATCTCTTGTCTCCAAATTAAAGTTTTGAACCAGAATCAGTTAAAATCCATCTTTCTTAGAATATACACCATCCACATAAATCATCCTTGCCGTGCTCATTTGCAGTGCAAATCCACAAGACATTGGGAAAGGAATACAGCACTAAAAAATCAACAATTCTTGTGATACAAGTCATGGAGCATGTTAGTAGAGCAATTGACAATGTGTCCATACAAATATGAGACAGCGATGAAAACCCTTCTCTAGTCTACAGAAAGGACATTCAAAAATGTAATAGACCATACCTGTGAGGGAAAGTTTTCTGCTTCGTCAATGGAACCGTGACAAGATGTCGCCGAGCATCTGCAGATGACTTCTGCACAGCATTGATTACCTCTTTTGCCTTGCCTACACCCACCCCAACTCTGCCATTTTTGTCTCCCACAATGACAATAGCTCTGAAAGACAGCTGTTTACCCCCTTTAACAACCTTGGTGACCCTTCTTATCTGAACAACTTTCTCTTCCATGTTGTCTCTGACACTGCGTTCTTTACGACGACCAAAGCCCCCCTCCTCATCTCCACTCTTCTTCAGCCTTGAGAAAGCTGGTCCAAAAAGTTCCTCGTAAGCCTTCTTGATTTCATCGGGAGACAATTCGTGGTCAGCCATATAGGATGAAGTAGCGACCGGCGTGCAAAATAATGGCCTTCTTTTAACGACAAGCTTGCCAAACGAAGCTGAGGAGGAGGCAGAACGACTCCGCAAAGGGCCGCACAAGAACGAGGATTTAAGCTGCAGCTGTGAAGATGTTGACGGCAGCTGTGAAGCAGAAGAGAGGGAGAGAGAGGACATTGATAATGCGGCAGAAGATAGAGAGGCCGCCATAGTCAAGAGCTGTTCCTGGCGAAGCTCGCTGTGGATAAAAATGCTCTCTATTCTTTCTTGGATAGGAGCTGTGTAAGTCCACAACGGCCAAGGTTCTAGGCAGCTTTAGGCTGGGTTCACAAGGCGCGGCGGCAATAGGCGTCAACCAATTAATTTCCCCCAGGTGGAATTTCCCGTTCAGACGGCGCGGTGGGAGATTGTAAACTCTGCTCCACGTCACGGCAAAGGAACATGAATTTTCTTCCACCACCCCTATGTGATCTTCCGACCCCCCCCCCTCGCCCGAAGTTCCTTCCGCCCTCCAGCTCAACTCCCCACCCAATCTTCAGCATCCACGCACGCAAGAGCTTCTGATAGCCTTGAGCGATTCCGCCTCGCCTTGTGAACACCTGCCCGGTGGAAGCTTTCTTCTCTCTCACCTTCCGCCTGGAAGACTGTATGCTTTTGGCTTTCTTCCACCGGCATCGTCTGAACCCAGCCTTAGACCCGGTTCAGACTGCCCGCTCTATTTACTTCGTTAGCATAGGAGCCAATTTCAAATCCCTGCCCTCTCGTTAACCCATGTGGCATCGCTTTTCAAACGGCTTCAATATTGCATACTTATTTTTAATAGGTTGTGCGCGCTTTATTACAGGCAGCACTGCTCCCTCTTGGTTGCAGATGCAAAGCGAGGGCCTCTCTCCAAATGCAATCAGCTACGCATGCATTTTGAAGGCATCTGGCCCTATGCAAGATGCCTATATGGCCAAAAAAATTTACTCAGGAACAGCTCCCTCTCGGCAGCAGATGCCAATCGAGGGCCTCTCTCCAAATGCAATTAGAGGCCTATTATTAATTGCTACTCAATGCATTGATTACAAGATACGCGCAACAGGAGCAGAGCCAAAAAGCTCTCAGTTGTTTTCAGCAGATGGAGAGCAAGGGCCTCTCTCTAGATGCAATCACATACACGTGCATCTTGAAAGCACACAAGACACTGGTTTGGGCTTAAAAATTCACTCTGATATTGTTAGTAAGGGGATGTTGCAAAAAACTGACATGCTTGGCAATGCCTTGGTCGATATGTATGCTAGATGTGGTGCTCCTGTGCGGGATGTCGTCTTTTGGAACGCACTAATTGTAAGATATGTCCAACAACAGCTGGGCTAGCAAGCTCTGGACTGTTCTCAGGAGGTGCAAAGCGAAGACCTTTCTCCAGACAGTGTCACCTACGTGTGCATCTTGCAGGCATGTCGCTCTATGCAAATTTCTCTCGAAAAGAGATGGCGTGCTTGGCACTGCCTTGGTCAATATGTATGACAAATGTGGGACACTTCAGCAAGGGTTTTTTTATAAAACTTGTTGTGCTTGGGAATGCCTTAGTTGATACGTATGTTGAATGTGGTGCACTTCAGAAAGCCAAAATGAGCTTGAGGAGCTTCTTGGCCCAATGCATTGATTGTGGGATAAGGCATCAGGAGCCGGGCCAGAAATCTCTCGGTTGTTTTCAGAGGATCCGAAGCGAGGGCCTCTCTCTAGAAGCAATCACATACGCATGCATCTTGAAGCCATATGTGTGTACGCAAGATGCCAATATGGGCTTAAAATTTCGCTACGATATTGTTAGTCAGGCGTCGTGGCAGAAACCTCCGGAGCCTGGCAATGCCTTTGTTGATATGTACACCAAATGTGGTGCTCATGTGTAGGATGTCGTCTTTTGGAATGCATTGATCGCATGATGTGCCTAACAACGGTCGGGCCAGGAAGCTATGGGTTGTTTTGAACAGGTGCAAAGTGAGGGCCTTTCTCCAGACGCCATCACCAACGTGTGCAGGCATGTGGCTCGATGCAAATTGCTCTGTAAAAGAGATAGAGTGCTTGGCATTGCCTTCGTTCAAATATGGGACACTTCAACTAGGGCTTTTTCAAAAAGTTATCATGCTTGCCTTGGTCGATACGTCTAATGAATGTGGTGCACTTTAGAAAGCACAAAACGTGCTTGCGGAGCTTCCTATTCCCAATGCCGCATCTTGGAGTGCATTGATTGCAGGATACGTGCAACAGGAGCAGGGACAGAAAGCTCTCGGCTGTTTTCATCGGATCCAAAGCGAGGGCCTCTCTCCGAATGCAATCACATACTTGTTCATCTACAAGGCATGTGTCTTAAGCAAGATGCTGATATGGGCCTAAAGATTCACTTTAATGTTGTTAGGTATGGGTTGCTACAGAAAATTGTTGTGCCTGGCAATGCCTTGGTTGATATGTACGCCAAATGTGGTGCTCTTGTGCAAGATGTCGTCTTTTGAAATGCACTGATTGAAAGATATGCCCGACAACGGCCATGCCAGGAAGCTATGGGTTGTTTTGATCAGGTGTGAAGTGAGGGCCTTCTCCAGATGCTATCACCTACGTGTGCATCTTGAAGGCATGTGGCTCTATGGAAGAGGCTCTCTAAAAGGGATGGCGTGTTTGGCACTGCCTTGTGATACGTACGCCAAATGTGGGACACTTTCGCTAGGGCTTTTTCAAAAAATTGTTGTGCTTGGCAATGGCTTGGTCGATACGTATGATGAATGTGGTGCACTTTAGAAAGCACAAAACGTGCTTGAGGAGCTTCATGTCCTGAATTCCATCTCTTCGAGTGCATTGATTGCGGTGATGTATGCCAATTGTGGCACATTTCTACAAAAAATTGTTGTGCTTGGCAAACTCTAATATTGTTAGTAAGAGGCTGTTGCAAACAATGCCCATGCTTAGCAATGCCTTGGTCGATATGTATTCCAGATGTGGTGCTCCTGTGTGGGATGTCGTCTTTTGGAACGCATTGATTGCAGGGTATGCCCAACAATGGCAAGCTTCCTGCTTGAAATTTTGCCTCTTGGAATGCACTGAATACGGGGCGCACATTTGTAAGGCCCCCATTATGAGGAGAAGCCATCGTGCGTGAAGGAAAATCACTCACCGGAAACCAAAATTTTCACGGACGAGAATCAGGGGCAACTTTAAAGGCCTCGGGGGTGGAGGCCCCCGAGACTTTTTTTTTCGCCGGAATATTATGGCCGACCGGCGGTCGGAAAACAACCGGTCGGTTGGCCAGTGGCCGGTAGTCAATGGCCGATGGCCGGTGGTCGGAAGTCAATGGCCGGTGGCCGAATTCAATGGCCGGTGGCCGAATTCAAAAGCGGACTTGTCTTCTCAAAGGGCGGCCACACATGGGTGGATTGGAGGGTCCGATTTGGACTTATTCGCACAAGGGCGGCTACACATGGCTGTCTCTCATAAGAGAGGGCAGCCCTTTTGGCCTATAAAAGGAGGCCATTTCTACACACATTTCATAGTGTGAAGTTGATGCAACAAGGTGAGTGTGAGGTGGTGAGAGTGAAGCAAGGTGGGAGCTCCATTAAGGGTATAATCCCTTTGTAAACTACTTCTTGTTTTGAAGTACTAAAGCCATTGAGTGGCTGCTTTCCCGTGGACGTAGCCCACATTGGGTGAACCACGTATATCGAGTGTACTCTCTCTCTCTCTCTCTCTCTCTCTCTCTCTCTCTCTCTCTCTCTCTCTCTCTCTCTCTCTACTCTATAATCTCGTGTATATAAATCTGTCTCTCTCCATTAAGTAATCTACTCAATTATCTATTTAGCTACGTCTTATTTCCTAACAACTGGTATCAGAGCAAGGTTTGCTCGTAGCTAAATTATCTCAAGGAAAGGATTCCTTGAATTGAGTGGGAGTTATGGCGGAGGAAGGGAAGCTCAAGATTGAGAAGTTCAACGGCAAAAACTACCAACATTGGAAGATGCAGATTGAAGACTATCTCTACCAGAAGGACCTCTATTTGCCACTAGGCGGTCTTGCAAAGAAGCCCGCAACAATGGCAGATGAAGCATGGATTGTCCTTGATCGAAAGGCACTGGGAACAATCCGGTTAAGCTTGGCGTCAACGGTGGCCTTCAATGTTTCGGAGATGAAGACCACGGAGGACTTGATGAAGTCACTTGACGACTTCTACGAGAAACCATCGGCATCCAATAAGGTATTTCTTATGAAGCGCTTGTTCAATCTAAAGATGGCAGAGAATGGTTCAGTTGCAGAACACCTAAATGACTTTAACACAAACATAAGTCAACTTCGATCAGTGAAAATCAATTTCGATGACGAAGTGCGAGCTCTCCTTATACTATCATCTGTACCGGATAGTTGGGACAGCCTTGTGATGGCTGTAAGTAATTCTATCTCTGGCACAAATACTCTTAAGTTTGATGATGTTGTGGGTGTTCTCCTAAGCGAGAAAATGCGAAGGAGAAGCACAGGAGAATCATCAAGTGCTGCACTATCAGTGGAAACAAGAGGAAGGCTTAAGGAGAGGTTCAAAAACCAAAAGGGTCGTGATCGCTCAAGGCGGAGCAAGTCACGCACAAAGTCAATTCTTGAATGTTGGAACTGCGGCAAGAAGGGCCACGTCAAGAAGGATTGCTGGTCCAAGAAGAAGAAGGAGACAGAGTTTCAAAACAACAAGCCAACATCGGAGGCCAATGTGGCAAGTAAAGTAGAGCAAGATGCTCTAATTCTCTCATTAGACAATGTGTCTAATTCCTGGATAGTAGATTCCGGGGCTTCATTCCATGCGACACCACACAAGCAACATTTCCAAGACTACACCAAAGGTAATTTTGGGTATGTATACTTGGGAGATGATGAAGCTTGTGAGATTGTCGGCAAAGGTACACTTTCTGTCAAAACTGCTAACGGAAATGAATGGAAGCTTAAAGATGTTAGGCATGTTCCTTCTCTTCGCAAAAATTTGATCTCTACAGGACAATTGGACGATGAAGGTCACAACATTGCATTCGGAAACAAACGGTGGAAGATCTCAAAGGGATCTTTGGTGGTTGCCAAGGGTGAAAAAGTCGGTACACTTTACTTGTGTACTGTTAGCACGCAACCTTCAGCTTGTGCAGCAACTACAGAAGTTGACAGTGCGGTGTGGCACTACCGACTTGGGCATATGAGTGCCAAAGGAATGCAAATCCTTCAAACAAAGAAGCTTCTACCAGGTTTGAAAGAAGTGGACTTAGAGTTCTGTGAAGATTGTGTTTATGGTAAACAAAAGAGGGTAAAATTTCAAAAATCAGGAAATGAAAGAAAAAATAAAAAACTTGAGTTGGTTCATTCTGATGTTTGGGGTCTTGCAAGTACACCATCACTTGGTGGCTCATTGTACTATGTAACATTCATAGACGATGCGACTAGAAAAACATGGGTTTATGTCATGAAGAATAAATCCGATGTATTTTCCATATTTCAAAGGTGGAAAGCCTTTGTGGAGAATGAAACAGGTACCAAGGTTAAATGCCTCAGATCCGACAATGGAGGCGAATATTGCAGCCAAGCTTTTGAAAGCTTTTGTGCTAGCAATGGCATTCGGAGGCAAAGGACAACCCCAAGGACACCTCAAAAAAATGGGATTTCGGAAAGGATGAACAGGACAATCATGGAACGAGCACGAAGCATGCGGCTACATGCAGGCCTACCGCTTGAGCTTTGGGCGGAAGCTGTAAGTACGTCTGTGTACTTAATCAATTGGTCACCCTCAACGGCATTGGATGGGGGAGTTCCAAAAGAGGCATGGACAGGTAAACCGGTGAATTATGCATTTCTCAAAGTGTTTGGGTGTGAGGCTTTCATGCACATAGATAGAAGCCTAAGATCAAAGTTAGATGCAAAGTCCAAAAAGTGTTTCTTCATTGGCTATGGAGAAGGAGACTTTGGGTATCGCCTATGGAATCCTGAAGATGGTAAAATCTTAAGGAGTAGGGATGTAATTTTTAACGAACAAAATATGTACAAAGATTACTTTGAAAGAAAACAAACAAAAGAAACAGGTGATGAGTACATGGAGCTTGAGGACGGTGAAGACTCAAGGACTGCAAACGGTGACAATGTGCAACAACGTCAACCAAATGAGGAGCCTCAACCTATTCCCCAAAGATCTACAAGAGCAAGTAGACCTCCAGAAAGGTTTGTTCCTTCCTTCAACCATCTCTTGATCTCAGATTCTGGAGAGCCGGAATCATATGAAGAAGCTATGCAACATGAATCCAAAGAAGAATGGACGAAGAGCATGCAAGTGGAGATGGACTCACTACATCGCAACCAAACATGGGAGTTGGTTGAGTTGCCTAAAGGTAAGCGGGCACTTCAAAACAAATGGGTGTACAAGCTAAAGGAAGAAGAAGGTGGGACGAAAAGGTACAAGTCTAGGCTTGTGGTAAAAGGTTTTTCTCAAAAGAAAGGTATTGACTTCAATGAAATATTTTCTCCTGTTGTAAAAATGAACTCAATCAGGCTTGTCTTAAGCCTTGTGGCTGCTCATGATCTAAATCTCGAGCAAATGGATGTAAATATGGCATTCCCTCATGGTGACTTAGAGGAGGAAATCTACATGCTTCAACCAAAGGGGTATGAAGTAAAAGGTAAGGAGAAAATGGTTTGCAGATTAAAGAAGAGCTTGTATGGTTTAAAGCAAGCATCAAGACAATGGTACTTGAAGTTTGATCGATGGATGTTGGATCATGGATTCACAACATGCAACTCGGATCACTGCGTCTACACGAAGAATTTGGGAGATGGGAAATTCATCATCCTAATGTTGTATGTTGATGACATGTTGATTGCAAGTGCTAACATGCAGGACATCAAAGACCTAAAAGAGGAGCTGTCCAAATCTTTTTCAATGAAAGATTTAGGTGCTGCAATGAGGATACTTGGTATGAAAATATCAAGGGACAGGACGAAGAAGACAATAAAGCTATCTCAAGAAGATTACATCAAGAAGGTACTAGAAAGGTTTGCAATGCAAAATGCAAAACCAGTTTCTACACCTTTGGCTGGTCATTTTAAACTAACGAAGGATATGTGTCCAAAGACACAAGAGGAGATAGCCTATATGTCTAAAGTTCCATATGCTGCAGCAGTAGGTTCTCTAATGTATGCTATTGTCTGGACAAGGCCAGACATTGCACATGCAGTGGGAGTTGTGAGTAGGTTCATGGACAACCCAGGTAAAGAGCATTGGCAAGCTGTGAAGTGGATACTTAGGTATCTAAAAGGGACAACAACAAATGCTTTGTATTTTGGAGGAACTGATATTTTTCTAGAAGGGTATGCTGATGCAGATATGGCAGGTGACAAAGATACTCGAAGGAGCACTACTGGCTATGTGTTCACGGTTGGAGGCACAGCAGTAAGCTGGGCTTCAAAGCTGCAGAAAGTGGTTTCACTTTCTACCACGGAAGCAGAGTATGTAGCAATGACGGAGGCAAGCAAAGAAATTCTGTGGCTTCACAGATTCTTAGAAGAGCTTGGATTCAAACAAGACAATTGTGTCTTGTACAGTGATAGCCAAAGCGCTATCCATCTTGCGAAGAACTCAGCCTTTCATTCAAGGACAAAGCGCATTGAGGTGAGATATCACTTCATACGCACTCTTTTGGAAGAGGGACAACTAAAGCTAGGAAAGGTGCATACAAGTGAAAATCCTGCAGACATGTTTACAAAGGTAGTCAACAAGGAGAAGTTGAGCTTTTGCTCATCTTCAATCGGCATTCAAGGATAAGAAGCCAGAATGGAAAGCAGTCACAGGTTTGGTTTGGAGATCAGTCTCCAAGTGGGAGATTGTTAAGTATGGAGCCTGATTTACCCTTGTAATTTTCTGTGGTAAAAGCGCACATTTGTAAGGCCCCCATTATGAGGAGAAGCCATCGTGCGTGAAGGAAAATCACTCACCGGAAACCAAAATTTTCACGGACAAGAATCAGGGGCAACTTTAAAGGCCTCGGGGGCGGAGGCCCCCGAGACTTTTTTTTTCGCCGGAATATTATGGCCGGCCGGCGCACGGAAAGTGGTCGGAAAACAACCGGTCGGTTGGTCGGTGGCCGGTAGTCAATGGCCGATGGCCGGTGGTCGGAAGTCAATGGCCGGTGGCCGAATTCAAAAGCGGACTTGTCTTCTCAAAGGGCGGCCACACATGGGCGGATTGGAGGGTCCGATTTGGACTTATCGCACAAGGGCGGCTACACATGGCTGTCTCTCATAAGAGAGGGCAGCCCTTTTGGCCTATAAAAGGAGGCCATTTCTACACACATTTCATAGTGTGAAGTTGATGCAACAAGGTGAGTGTGAGGTGGTGAGAGTGAAGCAAGGCGGGAGCTCCATTAAGGGTATAATCCCTTTGTAAACTACTTCTTGTTTTGAAGTACTAAAGCCATTGAGTGGCTGCTTTCTCGTGGACGTAGCCCACATTGGGTGAACCACGTATATCGAGTGTACTCTCTCTCTCTCTCTCTCTCTCTCTCTCTCTCTCTCTACTCTATAATCTCGTGTATATAAATCTGTCTCTCTCCATTAAGTAATCTACTCAATTATCTATTTAGCTACGTCTTATTTCCTAACAAAGATGGTGATATGGACACAAAAAAATGTTATGCTGATATGGACACAAAAATCAATTATGTTGTTTGTCAGATTCTGATGGAAAAAGTTGTCATGCTTGGCACTATCTTGGTTGATATGTATGACAAATTTGGTGCGCTTGAGAAAGATGTCGTGCTTGGCATTGTCTTGGTCGATATGTATGCCAAATGTGGTGCACTTCAAAAGCACAAAAAGTGCTTGAGGAGCTCCTTGTCTAGAATGTCGCCTCTTAGAATGCACTGATTGGGGATGTGCACAACAATAGTAGCGCCAGAGTCTGGAGTGTGGAATGTAGAGCATGTGGCTCTATGCACAACAAGAGCAGGGCTAGAAGGATTTCGTGCTTGGCGCTACCTTGGTCGATATGTATGCCCAATGTGGTGCGCTTGAGAAAGCACAAAAACTGCTTGAGGAGCTTCCTGTCTGAAATGTCGCCTCTTGGAATGCATTGAATGTGGGATGTGCATAACAAGAGCCGAGCCATAAAGCTCTAGGTTGTTTTCAGCGGATGCAAATGCTTGGAATGCACTGGTAGTGGGATACGCACTACAGAAGCAGGGCCAGAAAGCTCTAGTCTATTTTCAACTTCCTATCCGGAGTGTGGACTCTTGGAATGCATTGATTGCAGGATTTGCCCCACATGAGAAAGATCTAGTTTGTTTTCAGTAGATGCAATCACCTACGCATGCATCTTGAAGGCATGTGGCGCAAGATGCTGATATGGGCACAAAAAATCACAATTATATTGTTTGTCAGAGTTTGTTGAAAAAAGATGTTGTGCTAGGCACTGTCTTTGTTGATATGTATGCCAAATGTGGTGCGCTTTAGAAAGATGCCGAGCTTTGCATTGTCTTGGTCGATATTTATGCCAAATGTGGTGCGCTTCAGAAAGCAAAAAAAGTGCTTGAGGAGCTTCCTACTCAGAATGTCACCTCTTGGAATGCACTGATTGTGGGCTTCCTTTTGTGAAGCGTTTCTAGCCATTTTCTTGCTTGCTGGCTCAATTCATTGCAATTTGAAGTTTCCTCAAGTTTTTGGGTTCTCTCTCTGTGGGTAGCAAAGCTAGGTTTCCTGCTTCTTGCAACATTGCCCACAAATTATTTTGATAGAGGTTCTCTGTCTTGAAGAGTTACGAGCTCGCTCTCTGCAGATGTCTCCGATCAGGTCACGGTAAGGATGCCGTTAATTTAATACCTTCCACCCCTTCTCGAGCAATATTGCAATACACAGGTGTTGAGGGTTCATTGCCATCATCTGGCTGTAGATTGTCAATTCAAAAGAATTTTTTTAGCATTTGGAAACAAATAAGTGAATGGTGTTGGCCTTCGCTCCAATGAGCATACATATCCTCATTTGTTTACCGACTGTTGACTCCTAGTTATCCCACATATCCAAGGAGATGCAATGATGGCCCGTGTGCTAGTCCAACAAGAGGAAGGTTCCTCAAATGTCATGCCAACTTCATCTTTCTCGTCCATGGATTCATCTTGCATGTGGCTCTATGCAAGATGCTGATATGGGAAAAAAGATGTTGTGCTTGGCACTATCTTGGTTGATATGTATGCGTCCTTGCAGAGCTTCCTACTGAAATATGCTCGAGGCTCTGGGATGGTATATGAGAACATGGCCATCGAGGCTTCAACACCAAAGGTCATGGATGTTAGTGAGGTTGTTGAAAAAAGATGTCGCGCTTGGCATTACCTTGGGTGATATGTATGCTAAAAATATTGTGCGCTTGAGATGATGATATGTCATGCTTGGCACTGTCTTTGTTGATATGTATGCATCCTTGCAAAGCTTCCTGGTAAAGTATGCTCAAGGCTCTAGGATAGCAGATGAGAACATGGCCATCGAGGCTTCAACATCAAAGATCATGGATGCTAGTGAGGCTGTTGAAAAAAGATGTCATGGTTGGTGTTGCCTTGATCAACAGTGTATGCTAAATCTGGTGTGCTTGAGAAAGCACAAAATGTGTCTGAGAAGCTTTCTATCCGAAATTTTGTCTCTTGGAAAACATTCAGTGCAGGATACACGCAACAGGAGTAGGGCTAGCTAGAAAGCTCTTGGCTGCTTTCAGCTGGGATGCAAAGTGAGGGCGTCTCTCCAAGTGCAATCACATAATCGTGCATCAAGATGCTGATATTGGCCTAAAAATCACTCTGATATTGTTAGTCAGGGGTTGTTGCCAACAACTGCCATTCTTGGCAATGCCTTGGTCAATATGTATGCCACATGTGGTGCAAGATGTTGTCTTTTGGAACACACTGACTATAGGATACGCTTGACAAAGGCACAAGAAGCTGTCGTGCTTGGCATTGTCTTGGTCATTATGTATGCTTAATGTGGTGCACTTGAGAAAGCACAAAAAGTGCTTGAGGGGCTTCCTATCCGGAATGTCACCTCTTGGAATGAACTAAATTGTGGGATGTGTACAACAAGAGCAGCGCCAGAAACCTCTAGGCTATTTTCAGTGGATGCAAAAGCAAGTGTATCTCTCAAAATTCAGTCACCTATACTTCTGTCTTGAATGCTACGCTTACATCTTAAAGGCATGTGGCTCTAGGCAAGTGCTCAAGGAGATTCCTGTCTGGAGTGTGCACTCTTGGAATGCACTAATTGCAAGATTTTTCCCACGTGGGCAGGGGCAGAAATCTCTAGTTTGTTTTAAGCATATGCAAATTGAGGACCTCTCTACATATGTAATCACCTATGCATCCATCTTGAAGGCATGTGGCTCTAAGCAAGATGCTGATATGGGCACAAAAATTCACAATTGTATTGTTGGTCAAAGGTTGTTGAGAAAAGATGTCGTGCTTGGCACTGTCTTGGTCGATAAGTATGCAAAGCAAGGGTCTCTCTCCATATGCAACTACCTTTGCATGTACCTTGAAGGCATGTGGATCTACACAAGATGCTCATATGTGCACAAAAACTCAGAAGTATATTATGAGTTGGAGGCTATTGAAGAAAGATGTCGTGCTTGGCAGTATTGTCTTGGTCGATATGTATGTCAAATGTGGTACGCTTGAGAAAGCACAAATGTGGCTGGGGAGCTTCCTATCTGGAATGTCATCTCTTGGAATGCGTTGATTCGAGATGTGTGCAACAAGAGCAGGGCCAAAAAGCCCTAGGTTGTTTCCAATGGATGCAAAGCAAGAATCCTTCATCCACGTAGCATCAACCATCCAATGGCAAGTGCTTGCTCGCTTTTTTTATGACCTTCATCAGTCGCCTTGTCAAGACGTGCAGCTATTGAGCTATTCCTGCTCTAAACTACAGTTTCAGCCCTCTGATGTCTTTCTCATCGTAAACTGAGAAATAGGAGATCGGCTCTCACAGAAAAACCACAAGATGGGTAATCACTTCAAATCGATGCAGGATGTTGGCAAGGAAGCTCGTCAAGGCTGTTCTAAGCATATGCAAGCAGAAAGCCTTTCTCCAATGCAATCAACTACGGAAGCAAGCACCTATGCTAGCATCTTGAAAGACTTCATAATATGCTGACATGGGCAAGAGAATTTATGATGAGAGTGCTAATCAGTCACAAGCTATTCAGAAACAAGTTGTTCTTAGCAGGGATTTTTCTTATATGTATGGCAAATGTGATGCCCTTACAATGTCCACAGAAAGGCAACAAATCCACTAACAACTCTAGGGAACAAGCAATACTCGTGAAACACATCAAGCAGACTCATAAAAGCATGAGAAGTTCTCATGTCTGATCTGTCATCACTATTAAAGATAAGCCCAATGTGGCTGTTTCAAGGAAGTAGTTTGTTGTTCTCATGGGATAGCGAAGGCCTCTTTCCAATTGTCCCAATGCAATTACTCATGCTTACACATTGGAGGTGTGTAGTCTCATGAAAGACATTGACATTGGTGAGAGAATTAATGATGAGATTACTAGTCACGGGCTGTTGCAAAAAACTATCATGCTTCCTATGATCTAGAGTGTGGACTCTTGGAATGCATTAATTGTAAGATTTGTCCCACGGGGGCAGGGCCAGAAAGCTCTAATTTTTTTTCAACAGATGCAAAGCGAGGGCCTCTCTCCAGATGCAATCACCTATGCATGCATCTTGAAGGCATGTGGCTCTATGCAAGATGCCCAACATCATTGATGCAAGCAAGTGCATCAACGAGAGACATTCAACCCCACGGTGAGTAAGCATTATCATTTTCTGATTTTTGACACTGAGAACGCAGTTAATGAATGCACTGAAAATTGCACACTGCCATGGGAATGGCACGTTCCCTCGTATTATAAAAATTGGGAAGGATTGTGCAAACTCCCCCATGTAAGGAGACTTGCATGTTTTTTTTTGAAGCATGAAAATGGAACAACAAACAATAAATAACATCGACATCTTGTATGGTCACGAACGTTGATCTTGACAAAATTCTAACCCTCCTTGTGGTTTTCTGCGAGATACCCCTTTGAAGCACTACGATCGGTATCCCATTTTTGCAAAGAACGCCTCTAAACCACGACAATTGGTATCCCAAACACTCTCAGGTAAAGAAATCTAACACGCTTTGATGAAATCTCTCTCCGTGCATCATTTCCTCTCAGATAAAAATTGTCATGTTTGACAAACTTCGATATTGTTAGTAAGGGGCTGTTGAAAACAATTGCCATGCTTAGCAATGCCTTGGTTGACATGTATGCCAGATGTGGTGCTCCTGTGCGGGATGTCGTCTTTTGGAACGCACTGATTGCAGGGTATGCCCAACAATGGCCCGGGCCAGCAAGGTCTGGGCTTTTTTTAGCACATGTAAAGCGAGCGCCTTCCTCCAACCTTTCTCCAACCGTTTGTGCTTGGCAATGCCTGGGTTTATACATATGCTAAATGTGGTGCACTTCATAAAGCACAAAAGGAGATTGAGGAGCTTCCTATTCCCACTCTTGTCTCTTGGACTGCATTGATTGCAGGATACATGCAAAAGAAGCAAGGATAGAAAGCTCTCAGCTTTTTCATCGGATCCAAAGCGAGGGCCTCTCTCCAAATGCAATCACATACGCATTCATCTACAAGGCATGTGTCTATACGCAAGATGTCTATATGGGCTTAAAAATTCACTCCAATGTTGTTAGTCATGGGTTGCTTCATAAAACTGTTGTGCCTGGCAATGCCTTGGTTGATATGCATGCCAAATGTGGTGCTCTTGTGCGGGATGTCGTCTTTTGAAATGCACTCATTGCAAGATATGCTCGACAACGGCTGGGCCAGGAAGCTATGGGTTGTTTTGAATAGGTGTGAAGTGAGGGCCTTCTCCAGATGCTATCACCTACGTGTGCATCTTGCAGGCATATGGCTCTATGCAAGAGGCTCTCTAAAAGAGATGGCATGCTTGGAACTGCCTTTATTGATACGTACGCCAAATGTGGGACACTTTCACTAGGGATTTCTCATAATATTTGCGTGCTTGGCAATGGCTTGGTTGGTACGTATGCTGAATGTGGTGCACTTCAGAAAGCACAAAACGTGCGTGAGGAGCTTCATGTCCCAAATGCCGTCTCTTTGAGTGCATTGACTGCGGTAATATATGCCAACTGTGGGACACTTCAGCAAAAAATTGTCGTGCTTGGCAAACTCTGGTATTGTTAGTGTAAGGGGTTGTTGTAAACAATTGCCATGCTTGGCAATGCCTTGATCGATACGTATGCCAAATGTGGTGCTCTTTTGTGGGATGTCGTCTTTTGGAACACAATGATTGCAGGGTATGTCCAACAATGGCCAGGCCAGCAAGGTCTAGGCTTTTTTCAACACATGCAAAGCGAGGGCCTTCCTCCAACCTTTCTCCAGACGCTATCACCAACGTGTCCATCTTGCAAGCATGTGGCTCTATGCAATTGCTCTCGAAAGATGGCATGCTAGGCATTGTCTTGGTCGATATGCATGCCAAATGTGGGACACTTCAGCAAGGATTGTTTCAAAAAATTGTCGGTCTTAGCAATGCATTGAATGGAAGATACGCAAAACAGGAGCACGGACAAAAAGCTCTCGGCTGTTTCCAGCGGATCTGAAGCGAGGGCCTATTTCCAAGTGCAATCACATATGCGTGCATCTTGAAGGCATTTATCTGTACAAAAGATGCCGATGTGGGCCTCTCTCCATACGTGTCCTCATTGCAGGCATGTGTCTCTATGCAAGAGGCTGATATGCGCACGAAAAATCAGCTTCATTATTGTTGTTTAGAGGCTGTTGAAAAAAGATGTCATGCTTGGCACAATCTTGGTCGCCACGTGTGTTGCGCTTCAAAAAAGTGATGGTTTCTCACCAGCCAAAGACTTGGAGTGCTTTTATATCGAGTTATGCCAAGCAAGGGGAGGTGAGGAAGCTCTGAAATTAATTTCAAAGATGCAATATGACATGGGCATGTTCTTCCTGAACATTTTGTCCGATTTTAATCAAATACGAAAGGAAATCCTTTCCTCTCTTCAAATGCATTCAAATGCATATGAACAAATTGGATGCAAATTGACGTTTTTCACTAAACAAAGTCTCTCGGAGTGCTCTTATAAGAGGGTAAAGGGCTCCATATTGCAATGGTCCTCTACCACTGTAAAAGAGCCCTCTCGGCTCTTCCATACCAAAGCTTGGTGACACAGCTTCAGGCTTTGCAATGTTCACTCCGCCTCAAGTATCATCTTTGTTCAGAGCAGTGCGGTGATACGGAAGGTTAAATACAATTTACGTGCATTGATGATAATCGCATGGTGAGTAAGCATTATCATTTTTTGATTTTTGACATTGAGAACGTAGTTAATGAACGTGTTGAAAATTGCATGTTGCCGTGGGAATGGCACGTTCCCTCATATTATAAAAATTGGGGAGGATTGTGCAAACTTCCCCATGCAAGGAGACTTGCATGTTTTTTTTTGAAACATAAAAATGGAACAACAAACAATTAATAACATTGACATCGTCTATGATTACAAACATTGATCTTGACAAAACTCTAACCCTATTTGTGGTTTTTTGCGAGGTACATTTCTGAAACACTATGATCGGTATTGCAAACACACTCTCAGGTAAAAACATATAACACGCTTTGATAAAAGAACTCTCTCTCTCTCTCTCTCTCTCTCTCTCTCTGCTTCATATTAATGTCTCACCTCCTAATTAATAAATATCATAATTAATAGCATCAAATAATAGAATTTGTCAATTTTTTTCATTGAAGAAATGTTAAAGTGGCATATACAAATGACAAGAATTCATACAATAGAGCGAGATTGATCAAGAATTGATACAATCTAGAATCTAAAAACATATTTAGTCATATCAACATTGAGACATGAAGATCAACGTATTGTCAAAATATGATTATGTCAACTCAAGGTAATAGGATTTGTGGAAAACAAAGCACACGCTCTCTCTCTCTCTCTCTCTCTCTCTCTCTCTCTCTCTCTCTCTCTCTCTCTCTCTCTCTCTCTCTCTCTCTCTCTCTCTCTCTCTCTCTCTCAGCATTTCTCTTGTAGGTTCTTATTTTCTCTTACCCTTGGACCCACTTCATTTCAATACAAATACGGCTAACAAAGCACTCTAGTTGTGTTCAGAAGGTTGCACAATGTGAAGTGAAAGGCTCAACAGCCGATGTCGTTTCATGAGAAGTTTGAACTAATATGCCTTCTGGAGATGGTGTGAACTAAAAAAGAGGAGCAATGTTGCACCTTTCACCTCATAGCATCTTTTATTTTGAAGGATTTATAGCATCTCTCCTCAAAGATTTCGCCAAGAACTCTATGACCTCGCATCACAAATAAGATTTTGCATTAAAAGGTGTGGATGTGAAAATTTGCACATTATAATAAAAACGGATGAAGATGTCCCAATCAGAGACAACATCCCGCTCAGGAAGCTCGTCAAATACTTGTTGCACCATGACAAGTGCACCGCACTTGACATACATACTAACCAACATGTTCCTCAAGTATGTGTTTGTTTCAAGTAACCCACTATCGCGAATACCAGCATGAATCCTACTCCCTTGGTACAAATCCTTCTTCTCAGCATAGTCTTTAAGTGAGCTTACAAAGAAATACTTGTTTCTTGGACCTGCCCTTATTGGGCATATCCTACAATCAGAGACGACATCGCACATAGGAATCTCGTCAAAGACTTTTTGCACCTTAACATGTGCACCGACCAACATGTTCCCCAAGTGTGTGTTCTTTTCACTATCGCAAATATTAGCACGAATTTTACTGCCTTGGTACAAATACTTCTTCTAAGCACAGTCTTTAATAAGTGATCTCACAACAGAAATACTCTTTTCTTGGCCCTACCCCTGTTGGGCATATCCTACAATCAGAGACAAAATCCCGCACAAGAAGCTCGACAAAGACTTGTTGCATCATGACAGGTGCACCACACTTGACATACATATTGACCAACATGTTCCCCAAGTATGCATTCTTTTCAAGTAACCCACTATCACGAATATCAACATGAATCCTACTACCTTGGTACATATCCTTCTTCTCAGCACAATCTTTAAATGAGCTCACAAAAGAGATACTCGTTTCCTAGCCCTGCCCTTGTTGGGCATATTGTGCAATCAGAGACGACACCTCGTAACAGATGCAGTGCACTTGACATACATACTGACCAACATGTTCCCCAAGTATGCGTTCTTCTCAAGTAATTCATTATTGTGAATATCAGCATGGATTTTACTACCTTGGTACATATCCTTCTTCTCAGCATAGTCTTTAAGTAATCTCACAAAAGAAATACTCGTTTCTTGGCCCTGCCCTTGTTGGGGATATCATGTAATCGGAGAACATCCTGCACAAAGAGCTCGTTAAAGACTTGTTGTGCCATGCCAGGTGCACCGCACTTGACATACATTCTGACCAAAATGTTCCCCAATCATGCGTTCTTTAACGGTAAGCTCTCTCATGACATTTTTTTTTGATACCCCCTAACTAAGAGTATCAACGTGAATTTTTATGCCCATAGAAGCATCTTGCGTAGAGCCACATGCCTTCAAGATGCACGAATATGTGATTGCATCAGAAGAGAGGCCCTCACTTTGCATCTGCTAAAAATACCCTAGGGATTTCTGGACCTGCTTCTATTGCGCAATCAGTGCACTCCAAGAGAGGACATACCGGACAGGAAGCTCCTCAAGCACTTTCTATGCTTTCTGAAGTGCACCACATTTGGCATACATATCGACCAAGGCATTGCCAAACATGATATTTTTTTGCAACAACCCCGAACTAACAATATTAGAGTAAATTTTTGAAGTGCACCACATTTAGCATACATATTGACTAAGGCAGTGCCAAGAGACCCTCATTTCACATCTGCTGAAAACAGACGAGAGCTTTGTGCCCTACCCCTCTGGGGAAAATCCTATAACTAGTGCATTCCAAGAGTCCATACTCTCCTCAAGCGCTTTTTGTGCTCTTTGAATTGCACCACATTTAGCAGACATGTCAGCCAAGGCATTGCCAAGCACATCTTTTTTCAGCAGCCATAGCATGAATTTTTATGCTCATATCAGCATCTCGCGTAGAGCCACATGCCCTCAAGATGCACTCATATGTGATTGCATTTAGAGAGGCCCCCTCGCTTTGCATTTGTTGAAAACATCCTAAAGCTTTCTGGCTTGCTCCCATTGCACGTATCCCGAAATCAATGTACTCTAAAAGACAACATTAGACAACAGCCCCCTAACTAACAATATCAAAATGAATTTTTAAGCCCATATCAGCATCTTGCATAGAGTCACATGCCTTCAAGATGCATGCGTAGGGGATTGCATAGGGATAGAGGCCCTCACCTTTGCATTTGTTGAAATCAGCCTAGAGCTTTGTGTTGTGTGTATCCCGCAATCAGTGCACATTGTTCTGAATAGTAAGCTCCTCTAGCCTTTGTACTTTCTGAAGTGCCCTACATTTGACATTCATATCAACAAAGGCAGTGCCAAGCACGATTTCTCTTTTCAATAGCATCTTTTCATAGAGCCACATGCCTTCAAGATGCACGTGTAGGTGATAGCCTTTAGAGAAAGGCCCTCGCTTCCCATCTACTGAAAACAACCCAAAGCTTGTTAAGGACTTGGTGCGCTCAGAAAAGTCCACCACGCTTGACATACATACTAACTAACGTGTTGGCTAAGTATGTGTTTTTTTCAAGGAACACACTATCACAAATATCAACATGTATCCTGCTGCCTTGGTACAAATCCTTGGTCTTAGCACAATCTTTAAGTGAGCTCACAAAAGAAAGACCCATCTCTTCCTCTCCATGTTTGCTTGTGTAGTGGATATTGCTCTACCCTATGAAAAACAAAACTAGTGCTGCATAGAGAGAATGGAGTGTGTGTGTGTGTGTGTGTAAGTGTTAAGAGTTCTTTATGAAGTACATCACATCTAGCATACATGTCAACCAAGGCAGTGCCAAGTACAATGTTTCTTTTCTAAAACCCTTGGCTAGAAATATCATCCTGAATTCCTTTGCCCACATCAACATCTTGCCTAATGCCACATGCCTTCAAGATACAAGGGTACGCGATTGCATTTGGACAGTTTCTCTCTCTTTGCACTACTAAAAACAGTCCAGAGCTTCTTGGCCCTACCTCTGTTGGGCATATTCCACCATCAGTGCATTCCAATAGATTACATTCAAGACAGCAAGCACTTTTTGTGCTTTATGAAGTACAACATCTTTGGCATACATGTCGACCAAGGCAGTGCCAAGCATGAAATTTTCTATTAACAACCCTTGAATAACAATATCGTCGCTCATGAACTCTTTTGTTGATACCAACATCTTGCATGATGCTAGATGCCTTCAAGCTGCACGTGTAGGTGCTTGCTTTTCTCTCTTTGCATTTGTTGAAAACGGTCCATAGCTACCTGGCCCTGCATACCTTCGAGATGCACATGTAGGTGATTTCATATGGACAAAGGCCATCACTTTGCACCTGCTAAAAACAGCCTAGAGCTTTTCGTCTATGCTCCTCTTCTAGGGTATTTTGCAATCAGGGCATTCAAAGAGACGTCGTTTCAAACAATAAGCTCCTTGAGATGCTTTTGAAGTGCACCACATTTTGCATACATATCGAGCAGTGCCAAGCACAACAGCTCATCAAGGACTCGTTGCGCTTGGACAAGTACACCATGCTTGACATACATACTGACTAACGTGCTGGCTAAGTATGTCAAGTAACACACTATCGCAAATGTATCATGCTGCATTGGTAAGATTTGTGGCCCTGTTCCTATTGGGCATATCCCGCAATCAATGCACTCCAAGAGATGATGTTCCGGACAGGAAGCTCCTCAAAACACTTTTTGTGCTTTTTGAAGTGCACCACATTTGGCATACATATCGACCACACACAGGTGATGGTGATGGCAGAAGGACTGTAGCTTATGTGATTGCATCAGGAGAGGTCCTTATTTTGCATCCATTGAAAACAACCTAGAGCTTTCTAACCTTGCTCCTGTTGTGTGTGGAATTGCATCAGGAGAGGTCCTTGCTTTGCATCCGCTGAAAACAGCCTAGAGCTTTTTGGCCCTGCTCCTATTGTGTGTATCCCACAATCAATGCACTCCAAGAGACGACGTTCCAAACAAGAAGCTTCTCAAGCACTAGCTTTTTTGGCATGATCCTGTTGTGTTGGAATTAGGGTTGCAGGAAAACACACACAACTTTGAGAAGACGAAGGAAGCTAAGGCACACAACAAAGAGTGTATTACTTATTGTGCAATGGAAAGATTAGATAGCCCTAGAGTGATGGGCGTATATACAATGCACGTGGTAAAAAGCCTCCTTGCGAGGGAAAAAATGCCCCGATGGTCATAAGTGTGTTCACACACATCACTACCACATGTATATGGTAACAAATCCCCCCTGGGAGTGATGCAATGAGTGAGAGTTGGTGCACAAAGTATAGGGAAGTGCCATGCCCTGAGGACATGATCAGAACACAAAGGAGAGTAAGCCCAAAGATTTGTGGAAAGCTTCTAACTTCTCATGAGACAATGCCTTTGTGAAAAGATCTGCACGATTGTCCTGTGTTGGCACATAAGACAAGTTGATCTCTCATGTTGAGAGCCTCTCCCTGACATAGTGGTAATGCACCTCAATGTGCTTTGTGAAAGCATGAAAAGTGGGTTCCTTGCAACTGCCAATGGGCTCTGATTGTCATGTAGATAGTGTTGGCAGTGTCCTCTCTGTAAAGTGTGAGCTTTGTCCTAAGGTGTGAGTCAAGGAGAGGAGAGTGGATTTATCCCACATACTGTGGAGCAAGGCTGTAGGGCTACTTAAAGCTCATTTCTTGAATCAATAAACAACAACTTCATTTTGCACTACATGCTTGTCTATGGTGAGCTTGTGCTAAGCTAAGTCAATACTCAAGATTGTGTTTATGAGTCCAAGCTAATCTATCTTGGAACCTAATTCACTTGAGTGATAAGCTTGCTTACACACACTCACACACTTGCACCATGTTTCTCTTTCATCCACCCTAGCTAGCTCGATCCAAAATCCTAACATTTGGTATCAGAGCCATGGTGTACTAGCTAGGATGTCCTTGGCACACCCAAGAGGCCACTACCCTCCATGGCTAGGTAGACTTAATTAGGGAGAAGATTAGCATCATTTGAATTGCATTTTAGATTGCCCTTTTTTGCATCAATTTTTGCATCATTTGACCTTTCAATTAAACTCATTAAACTCGTTTTCTTTTTGTATTAGTCACCTCATCTCGAAGCTCTCCTCGCAAGCTTTCCATAGAGCCTGCAAGCACTCAAATCAGAGCTCAAGAACCCACCCCCTAAAACTCTTCCCCAATCTTGCCTAAAAATAGGTGTGTATGTGTGGTTTTGTGTGGGAAAGAGCCTGCCAATTTTAGCTTAATACCTTGATTTTCGGAGGATTCTTCACAACCAAGCCTTTGGGCTTGTTGGTTAGCTCAAATTGGGAAAGCTGTTCTTGGCTTCGTGGGGTCCAAGGTTCAACTTGAAATGGGCAAGCCCGACGGACTTGAAGAGGCGCATCAAACACGCCTTTTTTAAGCTAGGCGGGTCCGCTGGAGAATATTCCCACGCGCGCGTGCCTGTCTTCTTCTGCCGACTGCACGGCGCGCTGCCCGTTGCATGCGCTTGTGCCCGGAGATGCCCGCGCCTGCCTAGTGTGCCCCCGTCTGCCCGGCTTACCCGACCATGTAAGAGGTCTATCCCGCGGCACTGCCTCAAGGGCTTCAAGCTCGCTTTGAGCGTTGGTTCCCACAACCGTGAGCACCGAGATAAGCCCGCCCTTGTTGGGCCCCCCTTCCCACACTTGCTGAGGCCCGCCCTTGACAAACCTTGGAACTCATTCCCACGGTACTGCTCCTGTGCAAGCCTGCATAAGCCTCCGAGCACCTCCAAAAGGCCCAAAGCCCCAAGCTCATTACAAGGTGTTGTTCCCACTCAGTGGCCAGCTGCCTCGAACCTCCAAAGACCCCTTTAAGGGCTTGCTCCCACGAAGCTGTAGCAAAGACCTTGCCAAGCTTCAAGAGCTTCCCCAAGGCAAATAAACCAAAGTTTTCAAGGCCTTCCAAAAGACATTCAAAGGCGGATATTGTCGCGCTTCAAAAGGCATCTCCAGGCCAAATACGCCAAGGTAAAACAAAGCTGTGAAGGGTGACTTCACCTCGAGTGAAGAGGTACTTCACATTTTATTAAGAAGACATTAAAATTGGAATCTTGCAGCCAAGCACAACACTTTCTTGCAATGTATGTAATTATATTTGTCTACATGGATGACATTGGGTGGTTTTGTAATGGGATAGAAATTGGCATTGGAGAGTCTCCAAATCGCTAAAATCTCTCCATGTGTGAAGAATTTGTGACAAATTGTATGAGAAATTCCGCATGCTTGGGCTCTCGGAGTATAACCAAGATGGAAGAGAGCATTAATTTTTGCATAAACCTTTTCATAGGATATTTTCACATATTGTTGCATGTCATTATGACGCATGGAATAAAGCTTGATTGTACCACAAAAAAAGGGGGACAGAAGTACTCATTCGAGGGGAGGATACGAACTCAGACCATGAAGCAGTTGAAAGCAACAACAGAAGCAACGAAGGCAAGAGACCTGACAGAGGACCAACTCACGTAGTAGAAGACAAAAAGGACGAAGACGAAGGTAGCATTTGGGAAGACCCATTTTGAAGATGCAGACTCTCTACTTGTAGGGGAGGATTTTTTTCCTGTGTGGATACCAGCTTATCATCCTGTGTGGACATCACCATCCTTTGTGGATATTTCTTGTGTGGATTTTACCATCCTGTGTGGATATCACCATCCTTTGTGGAATTTATTTTCCTGTGTGGATATCACCATCCTATGTGGATTTTGTTAGCATGTGTGGATCGTGCATCTTCAGTATCTTGTCTTAGTCCAAACCTCAAGGGGAGGATTGTAAAGTGTGAGCTTTGTCCTAAGGTGTGAGTCAAGGAGAGGAGAGTGGATTTATCCCACATACTGTGGAGCAAGGCTGTAGAGCTACTTAAAGCTCATTTCTTGAATCAATAAACAACAACTTCATTTTGCACTACATGCTTGTCTATGGTCAGTTTATGCTAAGCTAAGTCAATACTCAAGATTGTGTTTATGAGTCCAAGCTAATCTATCTTGAAACCTAATTCACTTGAGTGATAAGCTTGCTTACACACACTCACACACTTGCACCATGTTTCTCTTTCATCCACCCTAGCTAGCTCTATCCAAAATCCTAACACTCTCCAACACCCAAATCAGCCATAAGGCGTCTGAGCCATACACACTCAATCGTAGCTATGAAGACTGCCATGTACTCACTCTCGCAACTGGAAGTTTCTTCTTGCTCAACCATGATATGCATGAGCTGCCAAGCATGAAACAAAAACCACTTGTGGACACTCATGTGTCAAAACAACCAGCCCAACGTGAGTCCAAAAAAGCATGTAAATCTGGCGGCAACGATCTCCCCCTTGGGATAAAACAAGACAAGATGTACAGTGCCACTCAAGTAGCAAAAAATCCTCTTGACATCCTGCCAATGCTTAAACCCTGGGCTATGCATGAATCTGCTGACCTGTGAGACTGCAAACTAATTATTCACCCTCGTGTTGCATACATACATGAGGTAGCCAACATCAATTTGGTAAAGAGTGACATCGAAAGAATCATTAGCATCATGAAGACTCAATTTCAAACCTGTTTCCATGGGAGTGGCAATAGGTTTGCAATCCTTAAGTCCAAACTTACATAGCAATGTCTCTATGTAACTTCTGTGACAGAAGGCAATACCACCATCATTCTGCTTAAACTACATACCCAAGTAATGATGTAACAACCCCAAATCTTTCATCTTGAAAGTAGCATGCAAATCAGCCTTAAATTCAACAATATGACTCTCATTTGGTCTAGTGATTAGCAAATCATCTACATAGAGAACTACAATGAGAAGTACATCACCTCACACTTTACATACAATGTGTTTTTTGTTGGACTGTCACAAAAGCCTCGTTTGACCAATGAGTGTCAACCTTCTCATACCAAGCACGAGGAGATTGCTTTAATCCATACAAAGCTTTCTTACATTTGCACACTTTAACCTCTTGTACTTTCTTGACTAAACCGCGAGGCTGTGTTACATAAACTTCCTCAAATATGTCACCAATCAAGAAAGTAGTAACAATGTCTGACTGATGTACATCCCAACCAAAATGAGTTGCCAATGCACATAGAAAATGCACAGTAGTAATACGACAAGTGGGATCAAAAATCTCTTCATAATCTCTGCATTTTTGTTGTGCATAACTTTGCAACAAGTTGAGCCTTATTAGCGATCACTCTCCCCATTCGACTTGCGTTTCAACTTGTAAACCCACTTTGTACCAATGGCCTTTTTGCTAGGAGGCAAATCACATACAGTCCATGTGTCATTTTCTATAACTGCATCATATTCAGATTGCATGGCAACCATCCAATTTTCTAAATTCTGTGCTTCATCAAAAGACAAAGGTTCCTCAACATCATGCAAAAGCATAACAATCTGATGCATAAGATGCATGGCAAGAACCTAAACGAGTACCACTAGACAAAGGTGCATCCAATTTATTGTCACGCAAAGTATGCACCAACCATTTAGGCATACCTCTAGCTTGCTCATTCTCAGGCCTTTCCTCATCAGGTACATCATGTACATCTACATCAACAATAGGCTGATCTGTAACATTTTTAGAAACCCCCATAGGTTGTACATTTGCCTCATTGGAATTTACATTCGAACTTCCACCACTTAAAAGAGGCAACAAAGTGTCATAAATGTCATGTGAGCGTATATTACTATCTCTAATACATGACAGCAAGGGCTAAACAGAATCTTCCACAAACACAGCATCCCGTGAGACCAAGATACACTTTGTTTGCGGATGATACAACCTGTAACCTTTGCTTTCAACACCGTAGCCAACAAAAATACATTTGACAGCCTTATCATCCAATTTCTTGTGCTACGTTTGTGGCACCAAAGCATATAAAAGCACGCATGTGCTCAATATAAGGCTTTCTATCATGTCAGGCTTCATATGGAGTCATAGATTGCAAAGCTTTTGTAGGACACCTGTTTAGTACATAAGTGGCACACATGATGGCCTCAAGCCAAAACAAATGTGGCAAAGCTTGACTCTTGACCATACATCGTGCCATTTCCATAAGTGACCTATTTTTCCTCTCAAAAACACCATTTTGTTGAGGCGTATCAGGCACTATACATTGGTGTTTAATCCCACGACCACCCACAGAAATGCATTAAACTCATGAGACATATACTTCCTGAACTGGATAAGAGGCATTGTTGGCACAAGTGACTGAATTCCCATGAGGGACATCCTCGAGAGAGGTAAAAAGGTCACGATGAGAGGTAATGTGCTTTGCACCACCACTATCAAAGTACACTTGAGCATCTGCAACAACTGACAAACATGCATCATGGACATTAGGATCATAAGTGCACTCTACACTAAAAGCCCATTCTGCACTAAAAGTGCATTCTGCATCAACATTAGCATCAAAGTCCCCTTTCACAGAAGAATCAACAATAACTACATTTGTAGTGGAACCAACCTCTTTCTTCTTAGCCTCTTTGGAATTCAACTTAGGACACTGCTTGATCAAATGATCATTAAGCTTTACAAAATGGAAACACACCTTCTTTTTGCCCTTATCACCAGAATTCCAAGACGAATTGTTGCCAGCAGAAGCATTAGAAACATGTGATTTACCACTCATAGAAGAACTATGAGAAGTGGCTACATTGTTGTTACCACCTTTTCTTTGAGCAACAATAAAGGCCTATTCAACTGCACGCTGTCTAGTCCTATTTTTTTCTGGAAAGTGACTCTTGCAACAATAATGTGCATAATGCATCAAACTTGACAACTTTAGGATTTCCTTGGGTCATAAGTCTCCAAGTACTAGCAAAAGTCTGGTAAGAATTTGGCAAAGCATCAAGAACAATCTGCACAAGGGAACTGTCAGAAATGACTTCACCTGCAGAAATAAGTTGCTCATTGATATCCTTGACACCAACAAGGAAAGTGTCCATGTCATCTTCTTTATGCATAATATTTGATTCCAGCTCTTTACGCAACAATGCAATTTTTGCCTCTTTGCGACTTGCATAAAGACCAGTTAGAATATCCCAAGCCTGTTTTGCAGATTTCACTGAACGAATGTGAGGAGTAATAGTGTGCTTCACAAAAAACACAATCAATGAATGAGCTTGTGCATCTTTTACATCCCAACGAGCTTGCTCAGCCGTAGGCAAAACAACTTTTACAATAGCAACCCTGCCACCAAAACCTGCAACATCCTCAACATCACCTACATTCTTAGAACCAGGACGTACATCAATGCCCTACACAATATTCCAAATGCCCTTTGACACAAGGACATGTTGCATCATGTAAGCCCACATAGCGTAATTGTCCCCATCTAACCTATCCTCAACAACAAACATCTTGAACACATATGTGTTGTTGTTAGCCATGGCGAATGCTGCACCTGATGTGAAAATTTCTTGAAAAGAGAGGAAATAGAGTGGGAACAATATGTGCTATATAGCACAGACCGTAGAAGACTGTACGGTAGCTGTTATGCAATTAACAGCACTGGCAAAAATTCTGCACAAAATGACGAATAGCCTACGCAGTACTACTTGTAGTTGTTAACCCTCACGCACATTCCTATCACCTAAGACGGACACCGTACTATTTATTTGGTAGAGTCAAGGTACCGGGCTTGTCGGTCCAATAGGAAAAGGGTAAGAGTGATTGTCGATGAGAGGCACACTCTAGCTGGAACGTTCAAGGGATTAGTTGGCTAAGCATGGGCGCCCAAGTGTGAATGGGGCGAGCTCATATAAAAGTCAACTAAACCTAATATTCACTTATTCTTTCATGTGTGCAATTGAAGAGTGCTCTTGCTCCATCTCCTTGTGTGTGTGTGTGTGTGTGTGTGTATGCGTGAGAGAGAGAGAAAGAGAGAGAGAGAGTGTGTGTGTGATCGAGCATTGCGACGACGGCACGGCGGTGGTGAAGCGGTTGAGCCCGACGCAGCGGCGATTCCTTCTTGAACCTCTGGATGCAATTCTAAAAGCTTACGAGGCAAGGCTAAAGCCTAACCAAACCCAAGAGGATAGGTGGTTAACGTGCCCTCATCCAAGCTATGAGAAAGAGAGGCTAAAGATCTACAAAGAGCTCATTCAAGCCGCTCAAGCGCTTATGGAACCATCAATTCCTACGACTCCAAAAACCGAGGTACTTATACGAGAAAAGATTTGAGAGTTAGATGAGAGGGGAATTGAAGCGAATAACCTACCCAATCTGGTCAATGAAACACCTTTGGATACGAGGGTCGTAGCCAATACAACAGATGGAACGCATTCTCAGGTACCATTGCCAATCCCGGAGGTAGAAGAACAATGGCCTCAAGAGCTATGGGAACAGATTAGGAATAGGAAAAACAGAAGTGCCACATTTGTGTCAGCTCCTATCCCGAAAATCCACCTGGAGCATGAGCTCTACCCAAATGACATCCAATCATTGTATGAAGATGCAGGCACATCGATATTGGGAGACAGTAAACCATAGTCGTTGAAGACTTTACCTTCATTTATTGGTAACTCTGAAACTCGATCTGAGGTAAGGAAAGTTCCATCTCAATGGAAAAGCAATCCTAAGATGATGGATACTAAAACTCTTCACAAGCTGATGTCATCACCTATACGTTGTACACTGACTTTGTCAGATTGCTGAATGTTAGACCGCATCTTTGGGATGAGGTCGCGAAAAATTTGGAAAAAATAGGGCTTGTAATTCCTTCACCCGAGGCCTCTCAAAACATGCTAAAGACACAACCCTCGAAGCAAACTAAACATGAGCCAGTGCCAGTAAACAAGGTAGGGGACTATTGTGAAGGTGAAGAAGGAAATACTACCCTACCGATAGAGTACAAGGATGTAAAATCGGTAGCGATATTGGATAGTGGAGCCGGAATTGCCATAGCCGCCAAAGCAATGTGGAAAAAATGGGGAAAACCTGCTCTAAGAAAGACTAGAATGAAACTTCAACTAGCGGAATGGTACCTGGAGAGACCTATTGGCATCTTGGAGCAGATTGTAGTAATCTCTTGTGGAATTGCATATGAACACACCTTCACTATTATGAATTTCGATGAGAGCAACAATTTCGACATCATTTTGGGCATACCATTCATGCGTCAGCTCAAAATGGTTCAAGATTGGGGTTACAACTATATCTATCTTAGGAATAAGGATGTCACTATGAAAATTAGTGTCACAGATCATAGCTATAAAGACGTAGAAAGAGCCCTAGGAGAAGACTTGCATTCCACAATTGACCAGGAAGGAGGAATACCGGCTTGGCTCCAGAACAAATCTCACCAATGGACAGGAGAAGCTTCGGATTGTGGAAGTCTAAAAAAGGAAGACTGCATTCTTGATAGGACTGCACAAGATGAAGCGTACATACCAAAGCCTTTTCCAAAAGAGATGATCGAATCGTTTGGATGGCAACAAATACTAGCTACTCTTGATGTTCGTGCCAACGAAGTGACCCTCACCAACTTTTGTGATGAGGAAGGGTATGATATCATTCCATTCTAGATGATGAATGTCCGCTATATTATTGCCCTTAACTCTCCCATTTAAACATCATTCAACTCTGACAAACAGTCTGACAAACACTCTGAACATTCACAAAATTTCGCCATCGCTACAAACTTCAGTACATACTCACAGACATACTCTGGAAAGACTCGCTGCTTCCATTATACATTTAGAATACTACATTGATGAGAATACAGAAAGAGAAAGAAGACAATAGTGTTGACAAAAAATTCTGCACTTTCTTGATATTGCAGGAATTTGCCATCACATCCTCTTCATCATCGTAACGTAAAACCTGCCTATTGCGGAACACACCTTGACATAAATAAACATCCCTACACTTAAGATCCCAAAAGACACACCCCATATTAAGGTTCATTACATAATCACTTTTAAAGTCAAAATTCCACTCCACCGAGGTGTAGCCTTAACACTTGGCACAGCCCAATGGCTTGAGCCATAGGCTGACCTCGGACCCATGATCCCTTGATCCATGTTCAGCCACTTTGATTTTTTGCATTCAGTCCCTGCTTCTGCTCCACTTCAACAATTTCATACTCTACCACATGTAATTGTACTGCCAACGGTTTTGCATCCACATCAACCACAAGAAGTGAACCTTCTGCAACTGTCTCCATGCTACTCTCATGTAGTTCCCTGCACATTTGCAGCTTGTGCTCCCATTTGAATATTAGTCTGCAGGAATTCGCAGTTTCTCCATGCTACTCTCATGTAGTTCCCTGCACATTTGCAGCTTGTGCTCCCATTTGAATATTAGTCTGCACTTTCTTGATACTGCAGGAATTCGCCATCACATCCTCTTCATCATCGTAACGTAAAACCTGCCTATTGCCGAACACACGTTGACATAAATAAACATCCCTACACTTAAGATCCGAAAAGACACACCCCATATTAAGGTTCATTACATAATCACTTTTAAAGTCAAAATCCTACTCCACCGAGGTGTAGCCTTAACACTTGGCACAACCCGATGGCTTGAGCCATAGGCTGACCTCGGACCCATGATCCCTTGATCCATGTTCAACCACTTTGATTTTCTGCATCCAATCCCTGCTTCTGCTCCACTTCAACAATTTCATCCTCTACCACATGTAATTGTACTGCCAATGGTTCTACATCCACATCAACCACAAGAAGTGAACCTTCTACAACTGTGTCCATGCTACTCTCATGTAGTTCCCTGCACATTTGTAGCTTGTGCTCCCATTTGAATATTAGTCTGCTGCTCCATCAGCTCCTTGCGGATCGATTCCAATTGCATTTCTAATTTAGCATTCCGCTCACGCAGTGCGACATTCTCCTCGTGGACCTTATGCTCTCTAGCAGCTTCAAACCACGACTTGTACTTATCAATCGGCTTCGCCATGTGTTCTTGAAAAAGCCCTGCTGCTTTGTGCCACAATTCCTTGGTGTAATCAAACACCTCTTTCTTCAAAACATCCACATTTGCATGAGAGATCAACACACCTGTGACACCCTGGCCATCCAAAGTGGCCCTCTCCAGATCCACCAATTGAGTTAAGCTATTCATCAAGAAATTGTTATCTGCAATAAGATGTGCAATCTTATCCTCCACTTCATGAAACTGCTTCTCTGTGGCCTCCTTAAGCCCATCTGCCCATATCTAAAACTCTTCTACAGTTCCTGCCATCTCAGAAATCCGGAGTTAGACCTTAGGAGGATTACTTTTGACAAAGGTGTGAACCATAGTCTATTTTAAGTGACTTTTGGGATGTTGGAGGTTAAGGGTCATTTTTTCTCTTTCATGTGAGGAAGAAAGACATTCAGTTATGTAGCGTGATGGGATGGGTAGATTTTCTGTGTAATGGTAGATTTCTAGTTGTCAGATGCAGTATGTCAGATGCAACAGTTTGTCGAATGCAAAATTCAGATTAGTTGTCGTATTTCTGTTTCATTCTCTCCGTGTATTCCATGTTCTGAGTACAATATAAGTGCAAAAATGTTCAGTTCGAAGTGTGTGTGTTGCTGAAATGATGCATGTGCAGTAGGCTAAATTTGTATGGTTGTCAGAGTGAAATGTCAGACGAATTGTCAGAATCTGTGTACAAAACTGCTCGGCTAAACAAACCATTAACACTAGCGATCACGGTGCTTATGAAGCGTCTTCATGGTCGGATTTACTCTCTCTTGTGGGATTGACGAGTACCAAGAAGATTACCGAGTAGCAATTATGATGACAATTACAAGAAGGCAAACAATTTGCAAAGCAGAACTAAGAAGATGATCAGAATACAAGGAGAAATCTGAATTGTAGAGATGGAATCTGATTTGCAACCACAAGAAGGTAACATTTTATCACAAGGTTTTCGAGAAGAATCGAAGTAATGGGAGGTAAAAAGAAGAAGAAGAAGTGGAAGATTTGTATGAGTAGGAAGCATGAAGCGGATGACTCTCCATGTGCGGTTGATGAATGCTCGATGAAAGATGCATGTAGGATATGGTGTATGGTTGATTTATGCACAAAGTTTCTTAGAATAATCCGTAAAGTGCATAAAGCATTAGATTTGGGGAAAATGAAGAATGCATTACAAAGGCTAATTGATTTTGAGGATGACTTGGAGAATGCATATGAATGGTTGGATACTCATAAAGGGGACAAGCGAAAGTCATGTTCAAGCAGGAAAAGCATTGGGCGATTACAAAAAGCATGTGAGAAGTTGAGCGAAACATTTGAGGATCCGTTTGAAGGGGAGTCCAGGGATGATGATGACATTTGGATTGGCATGGAGTTTGAAAGTCACCAAGTGGGAGTAACAAAGATGGAGGAGAAGGAAGTGCAGAAGGAGCTTTGCCAAGAGAGCCTCAAAGAGCCCTTAGCTACTCCTAACCTACCACTAGAGTATGCTCACGCAGTGACTGTGGAACTTCTACCAAACATATTCACACAAGAGGATTTGCAGCCGGATGATGTTGTGGAATTGATACATGAACCCCATAAGCAAATTTTGAAATCAGGATCCCAGTGCGTTGAACAAACCATAAAGGAGTTTACATATGCTGATTGTGATGGTTTACAGATTCCAACAAAAAGTCATTTTATTGTGTCTGAATTTACAGTTTGTCAGGAGAACTCAAAGAAGTCATCTGATAAGTCAGAGAATGTAGGTGCAGATTAGAATTTAATTCAAAAGTCAGAAAATGTAGATGCAGATCAGAATTTTAATTCAAAAGTCAGAGAATGCAGATGCAGATCAAAATCTAATTCAAAAGACAGAAGTCAATCAGAGGTCAAATGTGAAGGAGGATTTCAACAATTTGGACGGGGATATTGCAACAAAAGAAGCAAATACAAGAGTTGAGTGCTTGTATGACAAGCTGATGGAGATAGTTTCAAAGGTGAAGAAGGATGCTTTGCAAGAGCTGAATTTGGGATCTAAATTGAGTTCAAAAGTTGTCAAAGTTAGTGTTCATCTTGATGACATATTTATATTGAATTTGAAGAAGTTATTGCTGGAGTTCATTCATGTCAGATTTATATTGAATTTGAAGAAGTTATTGCAAGAGTTCATTCATGTATGTACTTGGGATTATTCAAATTTGAAAGGTATGGATTCAAATGTGTACAAGCATCAATTTAATGTGAAAGAAGATGCAATTTTAGTAATTCAACAGAGATAGAGAATGAATGCAAAGCTGAGTTGTCATCATGGAAGTCAAATCCTGATGCAAATTAAGCTAGAGAGAAAGGATGCAATGATGCAGGGGAATAGTTTGTTGGTTGAAGCTTTGGATACACAGGTTATAGATGATAGAGAGCGTGGAAAGGAATGTGATGGGAAAATAGAAAATCTGATTAGTGATGTGGATGCAAAGCAGAAGTCAACAGTGGAATGTCAGATTCTTATGTGGGAAGTCACAAAAGTTGTTGAGGGTGAAAACTTCGGTTTTGAAGTATCTAAATCTTTGATGTGGATAAAAAAAGTTCAGTTTAACTTTCACGATGTTTTTATTGTGAAGAAAGTTGGTGATCAAATCAACTATTTGGCAGATTTCGGTTCAAATTTATTTACAAAAGTTGTTATGATAGCATTCAGCTTGGAGGATGTCAAATGCAGATATTTGAAGGATCTGAAGCAGGTTTTACAAGTCCAATTATGTCAAAATAGGTGTGGAGGATCAAATTGGATTCAAGGAGGAAGTATGATGCGGAATATCAGAATAAGCCACATGCGAAATATCAAAAAAGGAAGCAAGTGGAAGATCAACAAAAACAAGAGGATATACAGCCAAAGGATATTGCAGAAGTGATATCTGAATCCTATAAACAGAAGTTGGAATCAGCTTATCAATGGGAGGAATTTTCAACAATTGAATTTCTCCATGATGAATATGGAGGAACAAGAGGCAAATCCATTCTAGGTCGTCAAAGCATGTTTGTTGCAGATAATTGCTATGGTTACATTGCAGGTGATACAAGAATACCAAAAAAGTTTATGCAAGCTTATCTTGATGCTTGGCAGATTCAAGAGCATATTTTGATGTCAAAGATTGAGTATGTGAAAGGAGAACATTCAGTTGCAAAGAATGTAGCTGAGCGGATTGTTTTATGGTCAGATTTTGATAAGAATGGACCAGATAGAATCCTCACAGGTGTGGATGGCGGATTATCAGAATTCAAATTTTCATGTGTTCCAGATTTTGGAGTTGTTGATTTGTGGAAGAGGAATGTGTTACAAGTTTGCATGGATGCTCAAGAAGTTCAAGAGGAATCAATAGATGGATTCAATGGAATGTGCTTTACTCAGGAGGATGATCCGATGGAGTTTATGCGGACTTTCTTCATCAAGGCAAAAATTTTGAGTGTTGTAAAAGTGTTGTCTGATTTGACAGTCAAGTTTCTTTCATTCAGTTTGATAAGGGAGTATGGTCCAATTTTCAAAATGTGGAGGAAGGATTTATTCAATGACAAGGCAAGAAGTCAGAGAAGCAAAAAGTCAGCAGTGTGGCATATTGATCAAAAATTAGTGGAGGATTATATTGCAGAAGAAAAGTCAGAGCATTTGCAAAATTTCAAAGAGGAGGATATTCAGATTGCTGTTATGCTGATTTTGTTTTATCTTTGCAAGTTTCTTCTTTTATCTAGTTTACGGATCAAGGGATTGTGGGTCCGAGGTCAGCCTACGGCTCAAGCCACTGGGTTGTGCCAAGTGTTAGAGTTAGACATTAGGAGGATTACTTTTGACAAAGGTGTGAAGCGTAGTCTATTTTAAGTAACTTTTGGGATCTTGGAAGTTAAGGGTCGTTTTTTCTCTTTCATGTGAGGAAGAAAGGCATTTAGTTATGTAGCGTGATGGGATGGGCGGATTTTCTGTGTAATGGTGGATTTCTAGTTGTCAGATGCAGTATGTCAGATGCAGCAGTTTGTCGAATGCAGAATACAAATTAGTTGTCATATTTTTGTTTCATTCTCTCTGTGTATTCCATGTTCTGAGTACAATACAAGTGCAAAAATGTTCAGTTCGAAGTGTGTGTGTGTTGCTGAAATGATGCGTGTGCAATAGGCTGAATTTGTATGGTTGTCAGAGTGAAATGTCAGACAAATTGTCAAAATCTGTGTACAAAACTGCTCGGCTAAACAAACCATTAAACATCCGCCTAACTCCGAAGACCGAGGAAGACGTACCTGACAAGGAAGGGATGATCGAATGCTGATGCATAGTGGACGAAATCTCTGTAAGGGACCTTGTCCAAACGAATGACGAAGAAGATTTTCAAGACTCGACTGATAAGATGCTAGAGGATAACGCGGATGATGAGCTGTCTAGTAGCTCGAGCCAGAGCATCAAACGGAAGGATCACCGAGTGATCTACTATGATTTCCCAAACCAAAACCCTCGAAGACAACGCAGGTATCGGGATAAACGCAAAAATAACCACAACAAGCACAGCGAGGACTCAGTACCTCAAGTGACTGACAAAACGCAGTACTTGAGATAAGTTGAAGTGACTGACTGGCTCAAGGATAGGATTTCAGGGTGATATATAAAACCTGACTCAACCAAAACAACATCAAAACAAAAACCAAAAAAAGAGAAAGATACCGAAAAACCGTTTAAGTTGTCCAAGATGGAGTGCAAGGCCAAATACAATGAGTTGAAACGGGCGTTGAAAGAAGTTTGGACAACAGAAATGGAAACTGACGAGGAATCAAATGATAATAAATTCAATGCACCATCCCACTATAAGAAGTATACCATTCAGGATAGGAAGATAGTGGTGCAAAAACACAAACGAGATCCCAAAGAACTAGAAACTTCTTATGATGGGCTTGAAAACACGAAAAGCATTAACTTAGCAGAACCAGGTGAGGAGCCTAAACCGGCATATATTGCCACAGACCTTACTGAAGAGGAAGAGCAACTTCTAGTCGATACGCTCAGGCAATATAAAGATGTCTTTGCATAGTCATACAAAGATCTAAAGGGGATAGATCCGGAGATATGTCAGCACACTATTCCCCTTAAGAGTGATGCCAGACCACGCAGACAACGTCCTTACACGTACAATGAAACTTTTGCACAGAAAATCAAGGAGGAAATAGACAAATTGAAGGACACCGAGTTTATCTACGAGATTGAGCACACAGAGTGGGTGTCCCCGATTGTGGTCGTACCCAAAAAGAATGGTAAACAACGTGTTTATGTAAACCTCAAGCAAGTACATGTAGCTACCATCAGGGATAACTATCCACTTCCAATAACTGATCATGTTATTGAGAGGGTAGCAGGGAAAGAGGCCTATAGTTTCTTGGATGGGTTCTCAGGATACAACCAGTTGACGATTAAGGCGGAAGATCAGCATAAGACAACTTTTGCGACAGAGTCGGATATATTTGCTTACAGGGTAATGCCTTTCGGCTTGACCAATGCCCCTGCCCCATTTCAAAGACTAATGACCCACGCATTCAAAGAATATCTCAGACAATTTCTGGAGATCTACATGGCATGGGGGATTCACTCTATATACAAAATGAGACGCCACCTACGAGCGAATAACTTTGATAAAACCCCTTTATACGACTGATATTAGGGAATATGACCCCCCCTTATTAAGCTTATACAACAATCAATGAAGAAAATTAGCATACCCCTATCTTACATATAAAATTTAGGTCTCAAATGATCTAACTGAGTAAAACTAGTAAAGAGTGTGTAGCATAGTGATTGGCAACGTAAGGAACCACTTCTGTTGATAACTAGATGTACCCTCAATGTTTCTTAGTTTGACTTTGAAACTATATGCCCGATTAGCCTGCACTCTGGATACTCGTCCAATTATGATCCATCCAAAGATGGTGTAAATCAACCACTTACCTGCTCCAAATCAGCCCTTATCTATGATAGGCTTGATGCAAAATTTGATGTGTGAGCTGATAAAAAACTTCCCCTAAATTCATCCAAGTTCTAGTACACACCGGTGACCAATTGTTACAAGTTATCAACTCAGGTCAAGTCCCCCCCCCCCCCCCCCCCCCCCCCCCCCCCACATAAATATGATACCTCTCTCCCTTATTTTTAAGCTTGGAAGATAAATTATTGGGGGCATGTACCTAACTTATACGCTTATGTAACTTGTAAAAAAATCCCCCTCCCTTGCACTTACGTGGTGCGGTAAGTTTTCCATGGTAAAATACCCCGGGCTACATGGATGATCTTTGTCTTCATTCCCATCGACGAACTGACCACATCACTCATCTGAGTAAAGTCTTTGTGAAGGAGTACGAGCGGAAGTGCGACGCGAGAGAGAGTGCGAGAAGAAGAGCACAACGATATGGTGAACTCGCTCTACTGTAATGTGTAGAGCATAGTGAGTTCTTATTAGGTTTTTACAAAAGAATATGTGTACATACCTGGCGGCCCGCCCACTTACCTGGGCGACCACATTGGGCTTTATACCCCAACAACCTCCCACTTAAAGTCCAATGTGGTACTTTAAGTGTGAGAGAAGCTACTATACAAGCTAATATACAAGAGATGTAGAGAAGTGACGTACTACCCTACACCTAATTGCTTGCGAAAATACGCAAAGCTCTCTGAGGGAAGTCCTTTTGTAAGTAGATCAGCAGGATTTTCTGTGGTGTGAACTTTGACAAGCTGAAGTTGCTTATCCTCGAGCATTTCCCTAATGAAATGATACTTCACATCCACATGCTTTGTCTTTGAGTGATAAACTGGATTGCGAGCCAATTGTATAGCACTTTGTCTATCACAATATAACACAGTCATCTCTTCTTTGATTCCCAAATCTGTTACTAGTCGATTAAGCCAAATTGATCCTTTGCATGCCTCTGATGCTGCAACATATTCAGCCTCTATAGTAGACTGAGTAACAAAATCTTGTAATCTAGAACGCCATGATACTTCTCCACCAGCCAATGTGAAGACATACCCTGACGTAGACCTTCGGTTGTCTAAGTCACCTGCATAATCTGAGTCTGTAAAACCCTTTACACTTAGCTCCTGACTCCCATAGCATATACACATACTCTTTGTAGCTTTTAGGTATCTCAATATTCCTTTCACTGCCTCCCAATGTTTCTTGCCTGGGTTTGACATGTATCGACTTACTACTCCCACTGCAAATGCAATGTCTGGGCGAGTAGCAATCATTGCATACATCAAACTACCCACTGCAGACGCATATGGAATCTTATCCATTTCAGCCTGTTCTTCCTCAGACAGGACACTGTTTGCTAAGTTTCACATATGGTGGCAACGTTGCAAAACCTTGTCAATATACTCTGTTTGAGATAACCAAATCAACTTCTTTGATCTGTCTCTCTCAATGCGCATACCAAGTATATGACTTGCCTCACCCATGTCTTTCATGTCAAACGATTTTGCCATCTTTGACTTCAAAGCTGAAATTTCTTCCAAGTTCTTGCCAGCAATCAACATGTCATCCACATACAAAATAAGGATCAAGCAACTGCCATCCTTAGCCTTCTTTGTATATAGACAGTGATCGAACTCACTACGTTTGTAGCCTTGAGAAAGCATAAACTTGTGGAATTTATGGTACCATGCCCTCGGTGATTGTTTTAAGCCATAAAGACTCTTTAACAATTGGCATACCCAATCTTCCTTGCCTTTCTCAACAAACCCTTCTGGCTGCTGCATGTAAATTTCCACATCTAAATCACCATGCAAGAACACTGTCTTGACATCCATTTGGTGCAACACCAAATCTAATATGGCAACCAATGCAAGAAAGCATCTCAATGTAGTCATCTTGACCACCGGAGAGAAGACTTCATCAAAGTCAATGCCTTGTTCTTGCTTAAAGCCCTTGGCAACAAGCCTTGCTTTGTACTTTGGCTGACTATCATGAGCGGTGATCTTATACCTGTAAACCCATTTACAAGGTAGAGCCTTTTTGCCCCGTGGTAATTTAACTAGCTTCCATGTCTGGTTTTTATGTAGAGCTGTCATCTCTGACTGCATGGCCAATTGCCAATTCCCGAAGTCCTTCATTTGCACTGCTTCCTTGTAACATGAAGGCTCATTGCAATCAGTCAACATGACATAGTTCATAGATGGAACAAACCTATCAGGAGGTCGCGTGACACGTCCAGATCTATGCACAATAGGTGGCTCAGGCTCAGCCACAACCTGTGGTTCCACTCTATCCTGTCCTTGCTCCTCTTGAGCCCTGACATTTTGTCTTGCACGTGCAGGTCCATCTTCTTGGAAGACAACTCTTCTAATCTCCTCAACCCTCTCTGGTTTAGAATGATATTTGGATTCATTAAAGTGAACATCATTGCTGCAGACAACCTTTCTGGATTCGGGATCCCAAAGTCTGTACCCCATCTCACCAGAATTACCATAGCCTAGAAAGATGCACTTTCTACTCTTTGGCTCAAGTTTGTTCCTAAATTCCTTTGGAACGTGAGTATATGCCTCAAAGCCAAAGACTCTGAGATGCTTGTATGAGGGCATTTTGCCTAACCATACCATCTTTGGCACTGAATCCTTTTGCAAAACCTTGCTAGGAGATCTATTTACAAGAGGAACAACTGTTGATACAGCTTCAGCCCAAAACCCATTTGGCAGCTGTGCATTAGAATACATACTTCTGACCTTCTCTTGTATGGTCCTATTCATCCTCTCAGCAACACCATTTTGAGGATGATTGTAAGGAGCAGTAAGTTCACGTTTTATACCTTTTGACTCACAAAAGTCCTGAAAGGCCTTTGAAACATACTCTCCACCATTGTCAGTGCGTAAGCATTTAAGCTTCTTGCCACTCTGATTCTCCACAAGTGTCACAAACGTTTTGAAAACACTAAACGCTTCATCCTTGTGCTTGAGAAAGTAAACGCATACTTTCCTCGAGTAATCATCTATAAATGTCATAAAGTAAGAAGCCCCCCCTAGAGATAGGTTAGGCATAGGTCCACACAACTCACTATGAACAAGTGCCAACTGTGTATCTCTTCTACTGCTTCTATGCTTATGTGGCTGCTGTGTTTGCTTACCATACAGACAATGTTCACAAAATTCAAGATCATTAAATGAAAAGCCAGGCAAATAAGCAGAACGAGACAAGATTTCCATTCCCTTCTTGGACATATGTCCTAACCGGCTATGCCACAAAGAAACGTTCGGCTGCTCGGTTACATCGATTACATTTTTAGAGACATTTGATACATAAATCATGTAAAGTCCTCCAGACTTTACTCCATGTGCTACTGTCATAGAACCCTTGGATATCTTCCACATGTTCTGTCCAAAAGTGGTGACGTAGCTAGCATCATCAAGTAAACTTGTGCTGATCAAGCTCTTTGTAATTGCGGGAACATGTCTCACATTCTTCAGCGTGAAAGAAGAGCCATTCTGAAACTTCAATTGAACATCTCCAACACCTAAGATCTCACATGTCTGCCCATTGCCTAGCTGAACATGATCTTTAGTGGTCACATAAGAGGTAAACCACTCCTTGTTTGGAGACACATGAAGTGATGCCCCTGAGTCTATAATCCAGTCACTCAGTGCATTTCCATCAGATGCTGTAAGAAGAGCTGAGTCCATTGTATTCTTCAAGAAGTAGATGTCTCCTGACACTAGGCTGTCATCCTCTGCAACAGTGTTTGTCACATTTATTTCTTGAATCTTCACTGAGGACTCGTTCTTCTCACCATGGTCTTCAGCTTTCTCTTTGCCTTTTTCTGCTTTCCATTCTCTGCAGTCTCTTTTCATGTGACCCTTCTTGCCACAATGGTAGCATTCTATGTCACTCTTGCCTTTAGCACCGTGGGACTTGCTACGAGACTGATTCCTCTTTCCACCTTTGTACTTTTCTTTGGTCCTTCCCCTGACAACTAAGGCTGTTCCTTTGCCTTTGTCCATTGTCTTTCTATTGGTTCTTCAGTAAGCAGACTTCCTTCTACACCTGCTATGTTCAAACCATCTGTAGGTGCAGAATTACTCAAAGCTGTGCGAAAAGTGTCCCAACTTTCCGGCAATGTGATCAACAGGAACATAGCTCTAACAGGTTCATCAAACTTGACACCTTGAGCTGACAACTGACTGTAGATTGTGTTGAATTCATTCAGATGATTGGACATAGGTGTCCCTTCTTTCATCTTCAAATCAACAAGCTTCTTAAGCCAGTATACCTGTGAAGCTGCACTCTGCTTCTCATAAAGATCACTCAGCTTTAACCATGCTTGATAAGCCGACCATTGGCAAAATAGGGCCCTCATTACTACACTGTGCCACCGACTTTGGTATGGGACAAAACAATAAGGACTCTTTTATGAAAGAGCAAGAGGAAATCCTCAGCTATCATTACAATGGGAAGGCGGCTCCTTCCACCCTCGGACCATGTACTGGCGCTCTCTCCCCAAGCAATAATATCTTCTAACGCCTGAGGGGCTCTCATAGCAAGGGGTAGCTCTGCTCTTTCACTTCAGGCTCTCAGGAGGCGTGCAAACCAACCTATAAATACTAAGATGAGGGCACTCCTTAGCCCTCACTTAGCTTGAGATTCAGTTTTTGGTTGTGGTTATCCCGCTCTGTGTCATTACTACTTGAACTTCCTAAAGCTATGGAGCTTGCAGCTTAAACTCCTCAGGTACTATGGTTTACCTAAACTCTCTTTTGCCTCCTTTATGACTTACTGTCAGAGACCGACTGGTTTTTTTGGGATTGACTGGCTCCTCTTGAGCCGGGCAATGAAAAGGAATAGAGGTAATACCATGGCATATACTGATGATTAATGGGTGTTCTGCTGCTTTGTGGAAGAAAGTACCTAGGAACTGTCGAACTCATTAACTACATATAAACATAGGAAAGGATGTTTTTTTAATTCATGTGCAGGAGAATACCATATACAGGTTCTTTCCGCAGTGTTTTTTTCTGCATAAATAGCCGGGTCTCGCCACAGGCTTTTTAAAAAAGCGGTCGAATGCTTAAATGAATAAGTATGTGGATGGAAGCATGATGGGTGGTTTGGCTTATTGGCTATTCTTAAACATCAACTACAACATGTTATTTGCATAAGAGTTGGTTGCTAAAAAGAATTGATATCCACTGTTGGATTACAATCGAGGTGTTTTTGCGTACTGGTTTTCTGAAAAGAGACTGCATGCAACACATACATCTCTCTGCTATGTATTTTTTTGGGTAAAATAGTGATGCTGATTAATTTGGTAAACTGTCGGGGCCTATCGGCTCTTCATATTATGTATAGTTGGCACATAATAGGCCAGTAAAAGAGGAATTGGTTGGAAGGATTTGGCATACATTGATAGATAGGCTTTTTTTGTTATTCTTTTGGAAAGGAACTATGAGCAGCAGGGCTGGAAAGCTGCGATATGATATGGGTCTCCTATTAAAACACTGCAGGGCATCACCATTTGCATGCTGTACCTTATTTCGGCATAACTGGTTTTTTTTCGCATAAAAATGGGGTTTTAAGGCGTTGTTCAAAACTGCTTTACTGTGGGTTCTCACATTCCCTAGTATCGGCATAACTGTTTTTTTTTTTTTAAATGATGTGATTCCTAGATTTTATAAAAACCGAGGCACTAAGTACTCCTTATCTCGGTGCTTGCTCACATTCTGAGGAAAGGATCATCATCTATATTTGAAAATAAAGATTGGATATAACCCAACGTTTTGGGTTTGGTTATGGTTTATGAAGTGGTTCTCTGTTCATACGGTTGATGAAGGTAGGTATATGGCAGTTTTTTGGTTTCAAGAGAAACTCGAAAAAGAGTATACCTAGCAGTCATGCTAACATGTTATGCTAGCACCTTATTGATAGCTTGTTTAAAAAAAGTGAGGTAGGTATCACCCTCATTTGGTACTATTGATAGACAAAAAGTCGGATTTCACATGTCCTTAGCTAAAGGAGTACCTTTGATACTATTTGTTTTAAATATGAAGGTAAGTATATGGTTACTGAGATATGGATCTCGAAATAGTTTTGACTCTTAATGGACTTCACCATGTAAGAAAGTACACATTAAAAAAGAATAAGAAAAGATTGCTAAAATACCAATAACCTAGCTTGTCTAAAGTAACTAAAACCGATAAGATGGACATGGATAACAACTGATATGGTCCATTAATACTTGTAAAACACATCCAAGGCTAACTGAATTGTTGTTTTGTTTGGATGGATGCAGGTAAGGACTCTATTTTATCTTGGAGGGTTTCTTTTCTTTGGCAAGCAACATTACTGTTATGAAATATCCACTGAAGAACGGGGAAGGTTTTTTACTACCAACCCCACTGAAAGAGGATCTCTTTCTTACAATCATTGTACTTAGATAATTCTGATACTGAGTTATTTTTGTACAAATCAGTGCATTGTTCCTTGGCCAGTTGTTTTTTGAATGTAGAAGTTCAATTATGTCTTATTAAGTAAGATTTAAAACAACTACACACACATACATATGTTGCCACCTCCAAAGAAGGTGAGGGAGGAGAGTGCCACAATTACTTCTTCACGATCACAACAATGCACGGGTCACATACTACTGTATATATGTACATGTCGCCACCTTTGGGGGAAGGTGAGGGAGGAGAGTGCCACAATTGCGTCTTCTTAGCTGCAGCAACATGCGGGTCACATACTAGTAGGGACAATTTGTAGACCATTGGGCAGGTTTCTTAACTAATGGAAGAATCTTTTTCGTGGACAAAAAACCAAGAAAAAGATCTCTCTTTCTCTCTCTCTCTCTCTCTCTCTCTCTCTCCAAGCTTTGGCCGAAGTTACTTGGTGTTTGCACACACATGTGTGCCGAGTCGAAAGTCGCTTAGGCTATGGTCACGCGAGGCTTAGTTTCCTGTGACACTCTCTGATGGCAAACAACTTTCCACTGGCATAGTTTTTTAAAAAGGCACAATTACAAAACTATGCCTTTCCACTGCCGTTCAACTGTCTCATGTTTGCGCTTTGCTTTCCCTCTCTCTTCCTTTGCCTCATGGTACGCCCTCAGCTCCTGTCAGATGTTGTCGCAGCCTTATAGATAAACTAAGCATCGCATGACCATAGCCTTAGACTACTGGTTGTTGAATGGAAGGAAGAATTTGAAGTTTGAAAGTTATATGAAAGGATGAAAAAGTCTCTCCGACTGCCTGACGGCGCCAACCTCCAGGAGGGTGAGGTGGCCTACCATGCGCGACTCGTTTGTGAGTGTCTGAGGGCAGCAGGACCCGATTTTTTGTTGGCGCTACACCCAGATCTGCACCCAATCCAATAGTTCTCGCATCATGGAGGCCCTCTCCACCTTCTTCCAGCATATGCACACGGCTCAGCTGTAGCAAAATCTTGATGGCTCTCGCGGATCCCGACCTAGCCACGATGTTGTCCTTCAAAGTTAAAGAGAGACTCTACGCCCGCCCTTCAGAGAAAGAGAGAGATGGCGATGAGAGAGAGAGAGAGAGAGAGAGAGAGAGAGAGACTCTGCTCAGCATACCACCAGTGGCAACTGCCACTTCTTCACATCGACCTCGGCCCATCCCCAAGGCTTCACTGCCTCCAGCATTGCTTGCACACCTACCTGGCTCCACGCCCTCCCATTCCTCACTCACAGATCTCCTAATGTGCCATTGATGGCTGACGCCCAAACACCTTAGCCACCACACCTCTCACGTCAGTGCAGGTCCTGTGCAATTGTCTAGGAGGGAAACGACAGAGTCAAGCGCCCTTATCTTGAAACGGGCAATCAAATTCAAATGTTTTGCATGCTCCAATATTCCTGTTCACTTCCCCGCACGGGATCAGAGACAGTGGAGGGGCAACGGTCAGGACAAACAATTTTCTCTCTCTCTCTCTCTCTCTCTCTCTCTCTCTCTCTCTCGGTTGCGCCTGTTCACCTCCCTCCAACAAATAACCCTGCTCGATCGCTCCCCATTTTTTCTAGTTGCCACCACGTGGCATGCCGGAATTCCCTTTTCCATAATAGAGTAGTATAGATTTGACCTTTGGGGCCAATGAGATAGATAGCATTGCTTTGGACATTCAAGACCTCCCAAATATGCGAAGCCAAATCCTAGGCTTGTGGCATTATGCAAGACACCGATTTGAAAAAAAGGGGGGGTTGGAGCCCCCCCATCATCGGCGTGCGTGCGGACGATGGGGGGCTCTAGTCCCCCCCTTTTTTAGATCAACACGAACAAAGCTAAGAGTGTTTGCCTATTTCCAGGCAATGATAGCTCTCCAAATGCAATCACCTAAAATTGCATCTAGTAGGCATTTCACCTTTGGATCCAATGAGATAGCTAGCAGTGCTCTGGACATTAAAGACCTCCCTCATATGCGAATCCATCTCCTATAGGCTTGTGGCATTATGCAATACGCTGATTTGAAAAAAAAAGGGATCAACACGACAAAAGCTAAGAGCCCTACGCTATTTCATGGGTGATGAGAGCTCTCAAAATGCAATCACCTACACTTGCATCTTATAGGGATGTTGTAATGTTGATGCTAAAGTTTTTATACTGCTCGGGTAGACATGTATGCCAAATGTGGTGTTCTTGAGGAGATTCCTCTCAAATATTTCCTCCCTTGGAATGCATTGATTGCCAGGTATTCCCTAAAGGCCTAAGAAGCTCTCGGTTGTTTTTAGTGGATGACATGGGAGGGAGTCTCTCCAAATGCAATCGCCTATGCTTACATCTTGATGACATGTGGTATTAGGGAAGATATTGGTATGGGCATAAGAATTCAAAATGCTATGGTTAGTTAGGGGCTTTTGAAAACAAACCACAATTTGTCCTAAATCTTGGACGAGTTGTATGCCAAATGTAATGTACATCAGAAAGCACACAAAGTGCTCGAGGAGGTTCGTCTTTGGGATGCCGTGAGGATGCTGTCTCCTTACACATATTGATTGTTGCAGGTCTATTGGAGAAACAAATCAAGCTTGGCAATGCTTTGGCTATGTCAAGGAAGCTCTAGGATGTCTTATCCAAATGCAAAGAGAGGGCCTTTCTCCAAATGCAATCACATATGCTTGCACAACATGGATGTCACAAGGAATGTTTGGGCTATTATAAAAAAATGTAAATTGGAAGTTTTTCTCTAGATGCAACCACTTAGGTCTGCACCTTGAAGCATGAGGGGTTGCACAAACTTGTTGACATGGGCAATAGAATCCACATTGGGATTGTTAATGTGAGGATGTTGCAAAAAGTTATTGTCCTTGATGGGCTTTGGTTGACATGTATGCCAAATTCCACATCCTCACAAAATCACAAAAGATTCTTGACACTTCCATATCGAGCATATCACCATTAGGAACAAGTTGACTGCAAAATACGTTGAAATGTTTTTTGAAAGGCTACTTTGGGTTGTTTTCATATAAACAAAAAGTGAGGGCTTCTTGCCAAGAAAATATTGTTGGAATGCACGTATAAGATGTTATTCTAAACTGGGTTGCATGATTCATTATTCGACATTCGTTTTATTCATGAATAATGGTCAATTAATACGTTCTAAGATTTATTCGTGCGTATTATTCATTACCACATCAGCTTTTAAAAAAAAACGTTTCATTACTTGCATATCGATCGATAAACTATCGATCGATACTTAACAGATCAATAGGCTTTTGATCAATAGTTTAAATCGACCTATATGTTTTTGATCGGTATAGTAGTAGTATATACAACCCAAATTTGCGTGCCTTATCTACATTCCCTTCACCAAAGTGTCAAGTTATCTCCGACATAGAAAGGTTGAGTTGTCAACTTAAAAAATCTTTGATTTTTTAAGAAAATAATATTTTTAATGTTTATACATTAAAAATAAAATAATTATATAGATTTGAATCACCTATAATTCTTAACAATAGAAATTATTCTTTAACCCTATTGCTAAGCTTCAATAAATTACTCTAAGCAATAGAGACTATACTTTTAGCTCTACTTGTTTAAGAATAGATAAATAAATAATTGTAAGCATTAGAGGCTACTTTTCTAGCTATAGTGCGAATGTATAATCTAACATTAGAATCTATACTCTTAGCTCTATTTGTTTTAGAATAGATACTAAAAGTGATATTTGATGGTGAAAATCTATCATAGCTATAATATGTGCACAAATAATAGTGTTAGTTCATACATTTTGGAACATATACACATACATGTAGGGTCTTTTGGTTGTCATGAACACATGTTCTTACCTCCATATAGACATAGAATAGGTAAACTTAGTGCCTCTTGGTTGTTATGACTCTCTTACTTCCAAGTGAGGGTTTAAGGTATGAAGTAGGATTCACTTGGTTGCATAGAATAGGTCTACTTAGTGCCTCTTGGTTGTTATGAGATGACTCTCTTACTTCCAAGTGAGGTTTAAGGTATGAAGTAGGATTCACTTGGTTGTTATCGAGCTTTTGCTCTTACCTTTAAGTGAATATGGTGGATTACCTATAGAATTCACTAGGTTGTGATTGAGCAAAAGCTCTTACCTCCTAGTGAATATTAGTCATGCATAGTACTTGGGAGTCACATGGATGTTATCAAGCTCATGCTCTTACCTCTATGTTGATATAGAAATTAGAGACCTCAATTATTTTAGGGTCGATTGGTTGTGTTTGAGCAGTAGCTCCTACCTCCAAGAGACATAGATAGTGGAATGTGAGATGACTCCATCGCTCATCTAGGTTGCCTTGAGCAAACGTTCTTCACCACCTAATAGTCAAGAATGATATATCCATTGGTGATATTTCCTAAAGGATTATCTTAACACTATTCATTCATCATTTTAATTTAGCAAATCATATCTATAACCTTTTATCTTTGTCATTGCGCTATTATGGTGAAAAATTATAATCATAGTATATCTATTGATTGTAGGATATGCCATTGTTGAAGTCAAAAAGCATGGTGCGACGAAAAGAGTGGTCATATGTGGAGGAAAAAGAGAGAGGCAAAACAATTTCTTTTTTGGAATGCAAACATTGTGGGCATAACGTGCCACGCAACGCAACTCGCATCAAAGAACATTTATTCGGAACTAGTCCCAATGTGAAAGAATGTGGAGCACCACCTAACGACATATGGGTCCATTTTACAGGGTATGTAAAGAAATGCAAACATGCAAGACTTTTTCTTAAGACATAGAAGGGTATGACAGGTGCGTCATCTGTCAACATAGAAGAAGTGAGTGTAGATCAAGAAGACATGTGAGCTAACCAAGGACCTTCAATGTGATAGATGGAAAAATGTAAACATCTTTTCATGATAATGTATCTCACTTTTTCTCACTGTAGCTCCATATTGAGCTATATATATCACTTTTTTGATTTAGTAGCAACAAAGTCAAGTATTGAAGAGAATTCGCATAAACATAAGTATTGAGGGCATTGCTTGGGAATCAAATAAAAAGACATTGCTTGACTCTCAACAAAGTCATCAATTAGCAACTCCAAAAAAAATTCATTGCCATAAACATAGAGAGAATACAATGCGTCTCAAAAAAGGACGGGATAAATTGCCATTAAAATTTTCAACTACAGTCTACAATGTCTTTAAGAAATTGTGATATCCACCACTTCTTTAAGATCTGCGTTCAGTGCTGCCTCAAGTATATCCACCATTTCTTGAATATCTGCCTCATGACTTGGTCCTGCCTCCTCAGGCAAGGGAGAGAGAGGACCGTACCGCTCTTCGTATCTGGCAAGTTTTCTCTTTAAAACAACTACTTCTTCTCCTTTGACTACCAACTTCTCTTGTAGAGAGAAAATGCTCTCTCCCTGGCTGGCTAGTGTAGCCCCTTGAGACACAATATTAACAATTTGCTCATGCTCATCTGGTACGAGCACAAATGGCCTCTTTCGTGCAGGTGGATCTGCCTCCCCACGACGCGGTTGTGCCCTTTCTTTAGCTCTTCCAAGTCCGACACCAGCGTTGAAAGGATGGTTTGTCCAAAGGACGCGCTTCTTCATTATATCTTGCAGGAAGACTTGTTTGATTATTGTAGGTAGACTGTACTCCTTTTGATGAAGCGTAGGAGAAACACACACGCAAGCCCTTTGTGTTGCAAATCTGAGATTCTCAATGGTTCCGTTGCCTTGGCACCACCTGACCTCCTGAACAGTACATCTTTCACAAAAAAAGAGGGACAACACTTGCATACGTCTTCCAATTTCATTGGTTTGCCCTCCAAACCTTTGGGCTCCACGGCCTCAACAAAGAATGAGGAGAGGTCTTGAGCCGCGTAACTCATGGTCTCCTCTCTGAAGATGCATTGAGACTCTTCGTGATCGAGCTCACCATCGACATTGGGAGGAGTATATGGGGCTGCCATTTTTTGTCAAATCACACGACAATAAATAATTAGATCGAAAAAATAGATACACATTGATTAAAAAACTACAATCAATGGTACAATCAATGTTAACATTCACACAATTTTAAAATTCACATCTCTCTCATCAATTTATGTAATAAAATAGCATGAAATTTCAAATCAATGGACATGAGACAAGACAAAACTATATCATTGCAAAGTATAGACACGTCTTCAAATTACAAGGTATGATTTCAAATTTCAATCATTGGATGGCCTCAAGCCTGCACTATCTAGGAGTGTGCGACCAACACGCTTAATGCCTTGTAACATGCTGAGGAGATCATGTGAGGACTGTTGGGGTATAAAGCCCAATGTGGTCGCCTAGGTAAGTGGGCGGGCCGCCAGGTATGTACACATATTCTTTTGTAAAAACCTAATAAGAACTCACTATGCTCTACACATTACAGTAGAGCGAGTTCACCATATCGTTGTCCTCTTCTTCTCGCACTCTCTCTCTCACGTCGCACTTCCACTCGTACTTCTTCAATTGGTATCAGAGCTCAGATCGAGGCTCGGGGCAGCATTTGCAGGTAGCCAGAGTCACATGCTCAGATTGGAGTGAGATTCGACAGGCGAAGACACGGCCCCAAATCCTGTGGGACATCCCAAAGGGCTTGGTGCTCTCAAAATTTCATTCTGAGGTCATCTCGGCCACCGTTTGGCTTCGACAAAGTTCTACGTAGGCCATTTTCGACTACGTGGTCTCGACGGGTGCAGATTCGACTCTGCAAATTTGGGGTCTCGGCGTACGACTGCAGGTGCTGAGGATATCGACACTCCTAGAGTGTTGATTTGTGGCTGTCTACACATCGAAGGATGGCTCACAGTTCTTGGAGGCGTGTCACATACGACACGGGCGCATCTACACACAGACTGTAGGCGACATCCACTAGTTCATCAGGTAGCTTGTGTTTGCTGCTTGATATTCCAGATTTCATCCTGACATTGCAGGTACTCCCACATGGGATGTATTGTTAGAGATGATGTATGTCTATTAAGGGTTTGCTGGCTGTGAGTCACGCAGCAAACAACCACCGCAGTGGTTACAACATATAGTGGGAAATTTGTGGATGTATGACTTTGTGGGAAGTCTATGTATTGTCAGATTTACTGCAGCCTTTGTTGAGGGTCGAGTGACGTTTTATTGAGCTGGGGGATTCTCGAATGTTGAGATCCTTTCGGTGATACAGGTCTTGGAGCGATCCCTCGAGCACCCTTAGATAGGCAGCTACGATGTATTGACTGTGAGTTAGACAGTTGGGATTGCATCTTTGCTTTACTGCCGTTGAGGCATTGTCGCAGTCTATGCTTACAAGACAGTGACACGATAGTACAAGTGCAGGACAGGTTGAAGGAGTACGAGCGGAAGTGCGACGCGAGAGAGAGTGCGAGAAGAAGAGCACGACGATATGGTGAACTTGCTCTACTGTAATGTGTAGAGCATAGTGAGTTCTTATTAGGTTTTTACAAAAGAATATGTGTACATACCTGGCGGCCCGCCCACTTACCTGGGCGACCACATTGGGCTTTATACCCCAACAACCTCCCACTTAAAGTCCAATGTGGTACTTTAAGTGTGAGAGAAGCTACTATACAAGCTAATATACAAGAGATGCAGAGAAGTGATGTACTACCCTACACCTAACTGCTTGCGAAAATGCGCAAAGCTCTCTGAGGGAAGTCCTTTTGTAAGTAGATTAGCAGGATTTTCTGTGGTGTGAGCTTTGACAAGCTGAAGTTGCTTATCCTCAAGCATTTCCCTGATGAAATGATACTTCACATCCACATGCTTTGTCTTTGAGTGATAAACTGGATTGCGAGCCAATTGTATAGCACTTTGACTATCACAATATAACACAGGCATCTCTTCTTTGATTCCCAAATCTGTTACTAGTCGATAAGGCCAAATTGATTCTTTGCATGCCTCTGATGCTGCAACATATTCAGCCTCTGTAGTAGATTGAGTAACACAATCTTGTAATCTAGAACGCCATGATACTGCTCCACTAGCCAATGTAAAGACATACCCTAACGTAGACCTTCGGTTGTCTAAGTCACCTGGATAATCTGAGTCTGTAAAACCCTTTACACTTAGCTCCTGACTCCCATAGCATATACGCATACTCTTTGTAGCTTTTAGGTATCTCAATATTCCTTTCACTGCCTCCCAATGTTTCTTGCCTGGGTTTGACATGTATCGACTTACTACTCCCACTGCAAATGCAATGTCTGGGCGAGTAGCAATCATTGCATACATCAAACTACCCACTGCAGACGCATATGGAATCTTATCTATTTCAGCCTGTTCTTCCTCAGACACAGGGCAATCTTGTTTGCTAAGTTTCACATATGGTGGCAATGGAACACTCAGTGCCTTTCCCTTCTCCATATTGAAACGTTGCAAAACCTTGTCAATATACTCTGTTTGAGATAACCAAATCAACTTCTTTGATCTGTCTCTCTCAATGCACATACCAAGTATATGACTTGCCTCACCCATGTCTTTCATGTCAAACGATTTTGCCATCTTTGACTTCAAAGCAGAAATTTCTTCCAAGTGCTTGCCAGCAATTACCATGTCATCCACATACAAAATAAGGATCAGCCAGCTGCCATCCTTAGCCTTCTTTGTATATAGACAGTGATCGAACTCACTACGTTTGTAGCCTTGAGAAAGCATAAACTTGTGGAATTTATGGTACCATGCCCTCGGTGATTGTTTTAAGCCATAAAGACTCTTTAACAACTGGCATACCCAATCTTCCTTGCCTTTCTCAACAAACCCTTCTGGCTGCTGCATGTAAATTTCCACATCTAAATCACCATGCAAGAACGCTGTCTTGACATCCATTTGGTGCAACACCAAATCTAATATGGCAACCAATGCAAGAAAGCATCTCAATGTAGTCATCTTGACCACCGGAGAGAAGACTTCATCAAAGTCAATGCCTTGTTCTTGCTTAAAGCCCTTGGCAACAAGCCTTGCTTTGTACTTTGGCTGACTATCATGAGCGGTGATCTTATACCTGTAAACCCATTTACAAGGTAGAGCCTTTTTGCCCTGTGGTAATTTAACTAGCTTCCATGCCTTGTTTTCATGCAGAGCTGTCATCTCTGACTGCATGGCTAATTGCCAATTCCCGAAGTCCTTCATTTGCACTGCTTCCTTGTATCATGAAGGCTCATTGCAATCAGTCAACATGACATAGTTCATAGATGGAAAAAACCTATCAGGAGGTCGCGTGATACATCCAGATCTACGCACAATAGGTGGTTCAGGCTCAGCCACAACCTGTGGTTCCACTCTATCCTGTCCTTGCTCCTCTTGAGCCTTGACATTTTGTCTTGCACGTGCAGGTCCATCTTCGTGGAAGACAACTCTTCTAATCTCCTCAACCCTCTCTGGTTTAGAATGATATTTGGATTCATTAAAGTGAACATCATTGCTGCAGACAACCTTTCTGGATTCGGGATCCCAAAGTCTGTACCCCATCTCACCAGAATTACCATAGCCTAGAAAGATGCACTTTCTACTCTTTGGCTCAAGTTTGTTCCTAAATTCCTTTGGAACGTGAGTATATGCCTCACAGCCAAAGACTCTGAGATGCTTGTATGAGGGCATTTTGCCTGACCATACCATCTCTGGCACAAAATCCTTCTGCAAAACCTTGCTAGGAGATCTATTTACAAGATGAACAGCTGTTGATACAGCTTCAACCCAAAACCCATTTGGCAGCTGTGCATTAGACAACATACTTCTGACCTTCTCTTGTATGGTCCTATTCATCCTCTCAGCAACACCATTTTGAGGAGGATTGTAAGGAGCAGTAAGTTCACGTTTTATACCTTTTGACTCACAAAAGTGCTGAAAGGCCTTTGAAACATATTCTCCACCATTGTCAGTGTGTAAGCATTTAAGCTTCTTGCCACTCTGATTCTCCACAAGTGTCACAAACGTTTTGAAAACACTAAACGCTTCATCCTTGTGCTTGAGAAAGTAAACCCATACTTTCCTCGAGTAATCATCTATAAATGTCATAAAGTAAGAAGCTCCCCCTAGAGATAGGTTAGGCATAGGTCCACACAAATCACTATGAACAAGTGCCAACTGTGTATCTCTTCTACTGCTTCTATGCTTATGTGGCTGCTGTGTTTGCTTACCATACAGACAATGTTCACAGAATTCAAAATCATTAAATGAAAAGCTAGGCAAATAAGCAGAACGAGACAAGATTTCCATTCCCTTCTTGGACATATGTCCTAACCGGCTATGCCACAAAGAAACGTTCGGCTGCTCGGTTACATTGATTACATTTTTAGAGACATTTGATACATAAATCATGTAAAGTCCTCCAGACTTTACTCCATTTGCTACTGTCATAGAACCCTTGGATATCTTCCACATGTTCTGTCCAAAAGTGGTGACGTAGCCAGCATCATCAAGTAAACCTGTGCTGATCAAGCTCTTTGTAATTGCGGGAACATGTCTCACATTCTTCAGCGTGAAAGAAGAGCCATTCTGAAACTTCAATTGAACATCTCCAACACCTAAGATCTCACATGTCTGCCCATTGCCTAGCCGAACATGATCTTTAGTGGTCACATAAGAAGTAAACCACTCCTTGTTTGGAGACACATGAAGTGATGCTCTTGAGTCTATAATCCAGTCACTCAGTGCATTTCCATCTGATGCTGTAAGAAGAGCTGAGTCCATTGTATTCTTCAAGAAGTAGATGTCTCCTGACACTAGACTGTCATCCTCTGCAACAGTGTTTGTCACATTTATTTCTTGAATCTTCACTGAGGACTTGTTCTTCTCACCATGGTCTTCAGCTTTCTCTTTGCCTTTTTCTGCTTTCCAGTCTCTGCAGTCTCTTTTCATGTGACCCTTCTTGCCACAATGGTAGCATTCTATGTCACTCTTGCCTTTAGCACTGCGGGACTTGCTACGATACTGATTCCTCTTTCCACCTTTGTACTTTTCTTTGATCCTTCCCCTGACAACTAAGGCTGTTCCTTTGCCTTTGTCCATTGTCTTTCTATTGGTTTCTTCAGTAAGCAGACTTCCTTCTACACCTACTATGTTCAAACAATCTGGAGGTGCAGAATTACTCAAAGCTGTGCGAAAAGTGTCCCAACTTTCCGGCAATGTGATCAACAAGAACATAGCTCTAACAGGTTCATCAAACTTGACACCTTGAGTTGACAACTAACTGTAGATGGTGTTGAATTCATTCAGATGATTGGACATAGGTGTCCCTTCTTTCATCTTCAAGTCAACAAGCTTCTTAAGCCAGTATACTTGTGAAGCTGCACTCTGCTTCTCATAAAGATCACTCAGCTTTAACCATGCTTGATGAGCCGACATCTCGTCTGCTACATTGAAGTAAACGCTTTCTGCCAAAGTCAGCATAATGGTAGAAAGTGCCAATTCATCCATTTCGCTCCATTCATCTTCGTCCATATCTTCTGGTTTTATCCCCTTGAGCTTTATAGGTTTTTTCTGCTTCTTTAGTACCAACACGTGCCAAATCTGCTTCTTCCAGAATGGGAAATAGGTTCCATCCAGCTTCTTGATATTGTAAATAGCAGTGTCCTGTGATCCAGCCATAGCTACGCTTCACAGTGGTTTACTTTCCTGGGAAAAATTCGGCAGAGTTTCCCCTGTAAACTGACCTCTGAACCAATATCAACCTGTCAAATGAACCAAGAAAGCTTCAGATTCTGCATGAATTTCGGCAGAGTCTCCTTTGTAAAATGGCTCTGGTGTACTCAAAAACAGACCAAAAAACAGCTCAAAAAACACTGTCTCTCTGACACTGTAAGCTGCGGGTAAACCTGTCCTGCACCTGTACTGTCTCTCACTGTCCTGTCACTGTCCTGTAAGCATAGACTGTGACAATGCCTCAACGGCAGTAAAGCAAAGATGCAATCCCAACTGTCTAACTCACAGGCAATACATCCTAGCTGTCTATCTAAGGGTGCTCGAGGGATCGCTCCAAGACCTGTATCACCGAAAGGATCTCAACATTCGAGAATCCCCCAGCTCAATAAAACCTCACTCGACCCTCAACAAAGGCTGCAGTAAATTTGACAGTACATAGACTTCCCACAAAGTCATACATCCACAAATTTCCCACTATATGCTGTAACCGCTGCGGCGGTTGTTTGCTGCGTGACTCACAGCCAACAAACCCTCAACAAACATACATCATCTCTGACAATACATCCCATGTGGAAGTACCTGCAATGTCAGGATGAAATCTGGAATATCAAGCAGCAAACACAAGCTACCTGATGAACTAGTGGATGTCGCCTACAGTTTGTGTGTAGATGCGCTCGTGTCATATGTGACACGCCTCCAAGAACTGTGAGCCGTCCTATAATGTGTAGACAGACACAAATCAACACTCTGGGAGTGTCGATATCCTCAGCACCTACAGTCGTAGGCCGAAAACCCCAAATTTGAAGAGTCGGATCTGCACCCGCCAAGACCACGTAGTTGAAAATGGCCTGCGCAGACCTTTGTCGAAGCCGAACGGTGACCGAGATGACCTCAGAATGAAATTCTGAGCACACCGGGCCCTACGCGTATGCCCACAAGACTTGGGGCCGTGTCTTTGCCTGTCGAATTTCACTCCAATCTGAGCTGGTGACTCTAGCCTCCTGCAGTGCTGCCCCGAGCCTCGATCTGAGCTCTGATACCAGTTGAAGGAGTACGAGCGGAAGTGCGACGCGAGAGAGAGTGCAAGAAGAAGAGCACGACGATATGGTGAACTCCCTCTACTGTAATGTGTAGAGCATAGTGAGTTCTTATTAGGTTTTTACAAAAGAATATGTGTACATACCTGGCGGCCCGCCCACTTACCTGGGCGACCACATTGGGCTTTATACCCCAACACAAGTTTACCCGCAGCTTACAGTGTTAGAGAGACAGTGCTTTTGAGCTGTTTTTGGTCTGTTTTTGAGTACACCAGAGCCATTTTACAAAGGAGACTCTGCCAAAATTTCTGCAGAATCTGAAGCTTTCTTGGTTCATTTGACAGGTTGATATTGGTTCAGAGGTCAGTTTACAGGGGAAACTCTACCGAATTTTTCCCAGGAAAGTAAACTACTGTGAAGCGTAGCTATGGCTGGATCACAGGACACTGCTCTTTACAATATCAAGAAGCTGGATGGAACCAATTTCCCATTGTGGAAGAAGCAGATTTGGCACGTTGTCATGCTGTGGCACGTATATAGTGGGGACGGGCATTAAACGATTTATCTTGTGACTTTTTGACGCATAAGTATACTTCATATAATACTTATATGCATAAATAAAAGCTTTCTACCATACCTTAGTATTACCTTTGAAGTAATATAAATGTACATTACTATTAGAAAGTACTGCAAGAGAAGTTTCAATGATTGTGCCTCTTTTTGTAAGGAGGAAAAGCAATTTTATATTTCTTCTAATATCTCAGCTATACCCTACCATATATAAATTATTTTCTTCTTTTCATATTTATTTAATAATATAACCCTTCAATAATGCATACCTTCTTGGATACATACAAGAGGGAAGGGCCTACTAGAAGACTTTATGAAAAGGAAGATCCAAAGCTTCTTGGACCATCCCAGTTTTAAAATCTCGACCTAAGGGCGTGGCGAAAAGGCCAAAACCAAGTCAAGCTCTTTTAGTAGGCCAATTTTGCCTTTTGAAGCATGTCAATCTGAGTTACAGGTCAAAAGTTACAGGGAAACCAGTGAAAAACTCTCTCACAACTACACTGCAAGAAGAGATGGTAAACAGGTGAATCAAGTGAAAAGAGGTAATCTTGCTCTTTTTTCATAAAATAAGATATTTGGAGGATAAAATACACAAGCATGTGAATGTGACACCTCAAAGATGCCTTGAAGGACAAGACACACAAGTTGGGACCCCCTGCTAGAGCCACACAGAAGATGCCTAGGTGGGGCCCACATACATCATGCACCCACATGGAGCCTCAACGAGCAAAAATACTGCATTTCATGATATTTTGAGTCCTAATATTTCCCATTTTAAGAAATATCCAAAGAACATTTGATTTGGGCTAACTCTTTAGCCTAATCAAGTGATTATGTAAAACATGGCTCCCTCACCTATAAAAAGGGCAACCTTCTCTTCATTGAGGCAAGTTATGAGTGAGTGAGAATAGCTCAATTCCATAGTGACACAGTCATCTTAGTGCCACACTTTCTCTTGAGGAAAGGCTGAATTCTTGCCTCATCTTCTCTCTCCATTAAGGTGGTGGCGATTGCTCTCATGTAAGATATATGTTGCTAGTTTTTCTTTCATTTGCATATCTAGTCCATTACTTGTCTTTAACTCCTTCTCTATCTCTCATTATTTATCTTTAATACCACCACCACACTTAGATCTATCTCTAATTCTATCTTTACTCCTCCTTTCATCTCTCTTGTTGTGTCCTAATTGTTTCATTTGAAGGTATTCAAGTAGCAATCTTGTCAATGTAACAGGCACAACCTTCTCTTGCGGGAAACAATTATGTGCACAAGGTTAGTAACCATATCTTCACCTTTCACTAGCACCTCTCTGTCTTAAGGTTCTCATTCTCTTCCACAAACTCTAGAATCTCCTTGCTATAGGTACTTCTCTCCTCGCAGTATCCTTATTGCCTAAGGGCAACAATAGGGCTTGGGAGAGAAACTCTCTTCTTCTTCTTCTTTCACTTCTTTCACACCTTTATCTTTGAACATACTAAGTATATCATCGATGAATAACCATAATCCACATAGAGACGATTTCTTTCATTTCCATTCTGTGCAATCTATTAGGGTCAACATTTGGATTAGTCGAAAGATTCACTTTCACTTTCAGCAACGCATAGTGTTTCTATTTGGTCCTGAAAGGCTCAATGAAATACTTCTCTCACCAGATCCCATCATACTACCTATTATTGACTATAACTTCTCTTTTGATGTGAGTGTGGTTATTTTATTATGAATCAAGAGGATTTGTACTCACAACTAATCCCCATTGCTAGACAAAACATATACATTATAGTAAGCACAAAGCTACAGTTCCAAAGAGCAATCCGTAGCTTATTTGGACAACAAAGTTTAAATATTATTAACTCATCCATTAACCCTTTTATCCTACCCATGATATGATATGATCGTAATCTCGATGTTTTCATTTTTGTTTTGTTCTTACTATCTTTCATCAGTTCTCTCCATCACGTGTGTGTTTGTAAGCCAAAGTGAGCGGCTTCTTTGGCTACATTTCTTCTTTAGCTTTAGAAGCTATGTTATCTACATCTTAGTTCCTTCTCATAACCCTTGAGCTTCCTCACAAACTCTCACAGCAAGAGGCCCGGTGCCTTCCTGGCAAGACCGCCAACTTCTTGACATATTTTTGGTGAACCTGACGCGAAACTGCCAGGGTGAGAGTTTGTGCGTAACCGTGGGTGATCATGTTGAGCAACAGGGTATGCATTTTGACCCAACAACAATGCAAATGTTTCAAGTATTTGCAATGTTCATGCAACAACAACATGCCACTGAAAGAAGGGATATTTCAGCAACGAAGGCCATACAAGCGGTCGTCAACAGAATAGATCAATTCAATGGCAAAGATGTAACCAAGTACTTACACGAGTATGTGAAGGAGATGGAGTTGCATCGCGTGTCAGAAGGTGAGATGATTCAAAGCTTTGAGCTAGTTGTTGCTCCAGAAATTAGGGAGCATGTTAGGGCAATTAAAGATGGGCATGGGAGAAATTGGGAAGAACTCAAAGTAGCTTTAAAGGAGGAATATTTCATGGAGGACTCGGAGAGAGTGACCAAAAGGAAATTCTTAGAATGGGTAGTCAAGCCAAAGCAAGGACTATCAATAACAGAGCTACTTAGGGAATTTGAGCGGCGCTATGCACAACTTACTAGGACAGAAAGGGCCACACTAGATGTAGAGAAGACATATATTTTCTTACAAGCCGCAGGTAAAGAGTTTCAAGAAAATTTGGAGCTTCTTCTTGAAGATAAAGATGCTGAGCAAGGACTAAAGACCGACTGGAATGAAGTTGAAGGTGCTGTCTCGTTGCTTACCAAACGACAAAGAAGAAGGGACAAGATGGCAGTAAACACTACAAGTCCTTCAACCTCAAGTTCTGACAAAATGGTAAAGCCTACTTATATAGCTCCTAAGTTTGATGAGTCTATGCTAGATGAACTTGTGAAGGGAATGAGTGACTTGAAGGTGAAACTTGCAAAGCTTGAAGAAAAAGGCACACCATTAGGGTCACTTCTTAGGCAAAGACAACAGCCCAAGGAAGGGTTTGTTAATAGATGTATTTGGTGTGATAGTACAGACCATGTAAGAAGGGATTGTGATGATTTTCGTGATGCTTTGTCAAAAGACGTTGTCTTTTTTAAGGATGGTAAAATCCACTTAAGAGAGACATGTCTACCCTTGAGAACTAACTTTGGGAAGGGGGGGAATGCAAAACTTAGTTGAAGATATGGCAACTAACCATGCCACCTCTTCAGTTGAGGTAGCTACGTATGGAGTAAAAATTGAGCATCTTACTGATGAAGAGGTGAGTGACCATCATGGTCAAATTTGGCCAAATGTCATGCAATTAGCTAAAAAGGGAAAGATTACAAAAGAGATTCTACATGAAGCAGGTGATTGCATACGTTTAGAAAAAGGATGGAATGATCTAGTGGACTCATTGTCAGTGCATGCCTACATTACAAAATGCCAACAAAATGAGGCGATTGTAGAAGAGAAGCGCAGGCGTGAGAATGCTGATGAAGGACCATCAAAAAGAGCTTCTAGAAGTGGGGGAAGAAGCGACTCAATGCCTTCTCAAACACCCTCAACACAAGGAGCATCTCCACCTGAAGTACTCATGGAGGAGTCTACAACAGTAAAGAAGAAAGAGCTAACAAAAGGTAAGACAAAAGGCCCAACTTATAAACTACAATCTGATATTGAGGTTGCTACAGATGTAAAGAAAGTCTTGGGGGAAAGGATCTTGAATAGCAAGATTGAGTTTACTCTGGGAGAAGTTCTTGGCATTGCAAAGCGTGAATTCCATCACTACAAGCCATGCTTTAACATTAGCGATGCTCATACTACAACGCTGAAATATGAAAATTGCCGGCGTCGCTATTAGCGTCGCTATGTCACTCTTGACATAGCGACGGTCATAGAGACAGTAATAGCGACGCCGACAGGGCTAAAAAAAAATAACCGAGGGCATCCGAAAACTCAGATCTCAGATCTGAGTTTTTGACGTGCGCTCAAGCAAGCAAGGTAACGCTCTCCCTCTCTCTCTCTCTCTCTCTCTCTCTCTTTCTTCTCCACACACACACACACACACACACACACACACACACACACACACACACACACACACACACACACACACACACACACACACACACACACGAGGAGAGGAAGGAGAGCCAGGTATGCTCCTTCCCTCTCCTCACTCTCATGTTCCCTTCCCCTCTTTCTCTCTCCTTCTCTCTCTCTCTCTCTCTCTCTCTCACACACACACACACACACACACACACACACACACACACACACACACACACACACACACACACACACACACGAGGAGAGGAAGGAGATCCAGGTATGCTCCTTCCCTCTCCTCACTCTCATGGTCCCTTCCCCTCTTTCTCTCTCCCTCTCTTTCACTCTCTCTCTCTCTCTCTCTCTCTCACACACACACACACACACACACATTGTGTTTTTGAGAGAGAGAGAGAGATAGAACGAGAGAGAGAGAGAGAGAGAGAGAGAGAGAGAGAGAGAGAGAGAGAGAGAGAGAGAGAGAGCACAAGCATAAACAAAAAACGCACACACACATGCATACACAAAGAAAACACACACACATTGAGAGAGGAAAAGAGAGAGAGCATGCATAAACCAAAAATGCGCACACACATGCATAATCAAAGAAAGCACACACACATTGAGAGAGGAAAAGAGAGAGAGAGCATGCATAAACGAAAAAAATGCGCATAATCAAAGAATGCACACACATTGAGAGAGGAAAAGAGAGAAAGAGAGAGATATATATAAAACAAAGAGAGAGAGAGATAAAAGAAGAAGAAGAAGAGAGTTTTAACATCGTAGGAAAGTATCCCAAGAGACCTTAAAGATCTAGTCGACATGAGTTGAACTCAAGACATGTTATTCATAAGGAAAATGGCATAACCAATCTATCACACTTCGGTGATAGAATAGTTATACCATTTTTCTCCTATTTTTATTGGCCTGCACACACACTCGAGAAGAAGAGAGTTTAATTTAACGTCGTAGGAAACTAATTAAAGAGACCTAAAAATCTAGCCGACGAGGAGTTGAAACCAAGACTTGTTATTCAAGAGGAAAATGGCATAACCAATCTACCACACTTGAGTGATAGAAAGGTTATACCATTTTTCTCTTTTTATTGGCACACACACACCCACACACACACACACACACACACACACACACACACACACACACACACACACACACACAAGAATTTCAGAGTTTGAACGTCGTAGGAAACTATCCCAAAAGACGTTAAAGATTAGGGTTTTGGTAGACTTAATTACGTTAAATTAGATCTAGGTTTATTTAAATTAAATTAGATTAGATTTAGGTTCATTTTTAGTTAGATTTACGTTAGATTAGATTTATGTTTATTTACGTTAGATTTAGATTTATGTTATATTAGATTAGATTTAGGTTTATTAATTTAGATTTATATATGTTATATTAAATTAGATTTAGAATATTTTATTAAGGTTAGAAGAAACGACGAGGAAATCGTTTAAGATAAGGTTAGAATAAATGGCGAGAAAATTTCTTGCACTCACAGCCTCGACAGTCCATGCGGACCAGCAATTCCACCTGCATGTTCGATTGCTGCTACCATACAATAAGCCGTCATGTTTAGCTAATGGAAGAGAAAATTGAGCATACACAAAAATTAGTGATGCAAGATGACGATTCCAAGGGTCACACACACACACACACACACACACACACACACACACACACACACACACACACACACACACACACACACACACACACACACACACCACATCCCGTCAAATCTAGAATAAGAATTAAGTGCCTTGAGCAGACATCAGCTACATTGCAAGAATGACGTACCTGCATGCTACAAACAAAGATCTACTATGAAAAGATGTTAAGATGCTGTGAAATGCTACAGCTAGAGAAGAGGCAAAGGGGTTTTGTCCACTACATGCAGTATCATGTAGACGTGGGTGTGTAGATTTCTTGTACCCACAAATATAGGCATTGACCAATAAAGACGAGATTATAACCCGGTGGTTCTGATCTCCGTGCACCTCTAGACCGAGGTGTGCGGGGATTGGACATGACTAGAGAATGTGAGGTAGTTTACAGTGTGAACAAAAAGAGAGAGAGAGAGAGAGAGAGAGAGAGAGAGAGAGAGAGAGAGAGAGAGAGAGAGAGAGAGAGAGAGAGAGAGAGAGAGAGAGAGAGATAAAAGAAGAAGAAAGGGAAGTGCCATGCCCTGAGGACAGGATCAGTCCACAAAGGGGAGTAAGACCAGAGCTTTGCGGAAAGCTTCAAGCTTCTCACGAGACAATGCCTTTGTGAAAAGATCTGCAAGGTTGTCCTATGTTGGCACATAAGCCAAGCTGATCTCTCCTGCTGAGAGCCTCTCCCTGACATAGTGGTAATGCACCTCGATGTGCTTTGTGCGAGCATGAAAAACTGGGTTCCTCGCAACTGCCAATGCGCTCTGACTGTCAGTGTAGATAGTGTTGGCAGTGTCCTGTCCAACACCCAAATCAACCATAAGGCGTCTGAGCCATACACACTCAACCGTAGCTGTGAAGACTGCCCTGTACTCAGCCTCACAACTCGAAGTGGCCACAGTAGGTTGCTTCTTGCTCAACCATGATATACATGAACTGCCAAGCATGAAACAAAAACCACTTGTGGACACTCGCGTGTCAAAACAACCAGCCCAATCTGAGTCCGAAAAAGCATGTAAGTCTGGCGGCAGTGATCCCCCCTTGGGATAAAACAAGCCAAGATGTAAAGTGCCACTAAGGTAGCAAAAAATTCTCTTGACAGCTTGCCAATGCTTAGACCCTGGGCTATGCATAAATCTGCAGACCTGTGAGACTGCAAACTGAATATTTGGCCTCGTGTTGCATACATAAATGAGGCAGCCAACAGTAGTTTGGTAAAGAGTGACATCAGTAGGATCGCCAGCATCATGTAGACTCAACTTCAAACCTGTTTCCATGGGAGTGGCAATAGGTTTGCAATCCTCAAGTCCAAACTTACATAGCAATGTCTCTATGTAACTTTTCTGACACAAGGCAATACCACCATCCCACTGCTTAAACTGTATACCCAAGTAATGATGCAACAGCCCCAAATCTTTCATCTTGAAAGTAGCATTCAAATCAGCCTTAAATTCAGCAATATGTCTCTCATTTGGTCCAGTGATCAGCAAATCATCAACATACAGAACCACGATGAGAAATACATCACCCTCACGCTTTACATACAATGTGCTTTCTGCTGGACTGTTACGAAAGCCTTGTTTGACCAAATGAGTGTCAGCTTTCTCATACTAAGCACGAGGAGATTGCTTCAACCCATACAAAGCCTTGTTACATTTGCACACTTTGTCCTCTTGTACTTTTATGACAAAACCGCGAGGCTGCATTACATAAAATTCCTCAAATATGTCACCATTCAAGAAAGCAGTAACAATGTCTGATTGATGTACATCCCAACCAAAATGAGCTGCCAATGCACATAGAAAACGCACAGTAGTCATACGACAAGTGGGATCAAAAGTCTCTTCATAATCTATGCCTTTTTGCTGTGCATAACCCTTTGCAACAAGTCGAGCCTTATGGTGATCGATCACACCATCCGGCTTGCGTTTCAACTTGTAAACCCACTTCGTACCAATGGCCTTTTTGCCAGGAGGCAAATCACATAGAGTCCATGTGTCATTTTCTATAAGTGCATCATATTCTGATTGCATGGCAGCCATCCAATTTTCTGAATTTTGTGCTTCATCAAAAGTCAGAGGCTCCTCAACATCATGTAAGCTAGACACAGCCAAAGCATAACAATCTGATGCATAAGATGCAAGGCGAGAGCCTGAACGAGTACGACTAGACAAAGGTGCATCCAATTTACTGTCACGCAAAGTGTGCACCAGCCATTTTGGCATACCTCTAGCCTGCTCATTTTCAGCCCTTTCCTCATCAAGTACATCATGTACATCTGCATCAGTAATAGGCTGATCTAAAACATTTTCAGAAACCCCCATAGGCTGTACATTTGCCTCATTGGAACTTACATTCGTATTTCCACCACTGAAAAGAGGCAACACAGTGTCATAAATGTCCTGTGAGCTTACATTACTGTCTCTAGTACATGACAACAAGGGCTGAACAGAATCTTCCACAAACACTACATCCCGAGAAACCAGAATACGTTTGTTTGCGGATGATACAACCTGTAACCTTTGCTTTCAGCACTATAACCAACAAAAATACATTTGACAGCCTTATCATCCAATTTTCTGCGCTGCACTTGTGGCACCAAAGCATATGCCAAATAGCCAAAAACACGCATGTGCTCAATAGAAGGTTTTCATAGGACACCTGTTAAGTACATAAGTGGCACACATGATGGCCTCAAGCCAAAAAGAATGCGGTAAAGCTTGACTTTTGACCATACATCGTGCCATTTCCATCAGTGACCTGTTTTTCCTCTCAGCAACACCATTTTGCTGAGGCGTATAAGGAACTGTACATTGGTGTTTTATCCCACGACTAGCCAGAAATGCATTAAATTCATGAGACATATACCCCCCCCCCCCTTCGATCGGAATGGAGGGTGCCCATAGTACATTTTGAGACATTTTCAGCCATAGCCAGAAATTGTTTGAAGCACATAAAAACTTCGGACTTCGCTTTAAGCGGAAATACCCATGCATGCCTGGAGTAATCATCAATGAAAGTCAGGAAGTACAGGTAATTGCCCAAGGACGGAGTTTGCATGGGCCCACAAACATCACTATGCACAAGCTGCAACCTACATGTGGCCCAAACTGAACCATCCTTTGGAAATTTAGAACGCTGCATCTTACCCAAAATACAGCCTTCACAAACATGTTTGACAGGTGATTCAAGAGGTGGAAAAGAAGCAACCATATCAGATTTCTGCAAACGCAGCAAACTGGCAAAATTCAGATGACCAAAACGCGCATGCCAAAGTTTTGCATCTGAAATAGCCCTTGAATCTGCAACAGCATTTGCAAAGTTTTGTCCACACTTGTCATACAAAGTGAGCTTATACAGCCCACGGCACAAAAGGCCAGATGCAACAATTTCATCACCAAAACTGAGATCATGAACTGTACATCTGTCATCCACAAATTTGACTACAAGTCCAAGTCTAGCAAGTGCGGATACAAACAAGAGATTCTTCTTGATCCTAGGTACATAAAGTGCATCAACAAGTGTGAAAGAACTGCCATTAGCAGCAGTGAGCACAATCTTTCCAACTCCCTGAACTGGATAAGAGGTGTTGTTGGCACAAGTGACTGAATTCCCATGAGGGACAGACTCGAGAGAGGTAAACAATTCACGATGTGAGGTAATGTGCTTTGTAGCACCACTGTCAAAATACCACACATGTGAATCTGCAGCAACTGACAAGCATGCATCATGGACAACAGTATTGTAAGTGCACTCTGCGCTAAAATCCCATTCTGCATCAACATCAGCAACGCAGTCTCCTTTCACAGAAGACTCAACAATGGCTGCATTTGTAGTGGAAGCAGCATTTGCAGTGGAACCACCCTCTTTCTTCTTAGCCTCTTTGGCCTTCAACTTAGGACACGACTTGATCAAGTGATCATTAGCTTTACAATAATGGCAATGCATCTTCTTTTTGCCCTTATCACCAGAATTTCCGGACGAAGTACTGCCAGAAGAAGCATTAGGAACAGAATTTTTTCCACTCGCAACAGAACCATAAGAAGTGGCTGCATTACTGTTACCACCCTTTCTTTGAGAAGCAATAAAAGCTTGTTCAACTGCACGCTGCCTAGTCCTGTTTTTTCTAGAAAGTGACTCTTGCAACAGCAATGTGCATAATGCATCAAACTTGACAACTTCAAGATTTCCTTGGGTCATCAGTCTCCAAGTACTAGCAAAAGTCTGGTAGGAATCTGGTAAGGCATCAAGAACAGTCTGTACTAGGGAACTGCCTGAAACGACTTCACCTGCAGAAATGAGTTGCTCATTGATATCCTTGACACTAGCAAGGAAAGTGTCCATGTCATCTTCCTCATGCATAATCTTCGACTCCAGCTCTTTACGTAGCAAAGCAATTTTAGCCTCATTGCGGCTTGCATAAAGACCTGCTAGAATATCCCAAGCCTGTTTTGCAGATTTTGCTGAACGGATGTGAGGAACAATGGTGCGCTTCACAGACAACGCAATCAATGCATGAGCCTGAGCATCCTTAACATCCCAACGAGCTTGTTCTGTCGTAGGCAAAACAACTCTAACAGCTATAATCCTTGCAGCAAGACTTGCAACATCCTCAACATCGCCGACATCCTCAAAACCAGGACGTACATCAATGCCCTGCACAATGTTCCAGACACCCTTTGACACAAGAACATGTTGCATCATATAAGCCCACATAGGGTAGTTGTCCCCATCCAACCTGTTCTCAGTAGCAAACATCTTGAACACATCTGTGTTGTTGTTGTCAGCCATGGTAAATGCTTCACCTGATGTGAAAACTGCCTGAAAATAGGAGAAATGGAGCGGGAACAAACTGTGCTATATAGCACAAACCGTAGAAGACTGTAAGGCACCTGTTATGCAGAAAACGACACGGATAGAAATTCTACACAAAATGACAAAATAGCCTGTGCAGTACTGCCTATAGTGGAAACGGAGGCCGAAATGAGCCCAAATCAAAATTCTGAGCAGACAGAGCTCTTTGAGCATACCCAAAATTTTTGTTGACCTGCAAACGCTCGCCAAAGCTCACTGAAATTGGAGAAAGTGAGCAGGCGTGTGCTGGAGCAGCTGGCGACTAAGTCCGGGAGGACGTGACCTGCTCTGATACCAATTGTTGGAATTAGGGTTGCAGAGAAACACACACAGCTTGGAGAAGATGAAGGAAGCTCAAGGCACACAATAGAGACTGTGTTACTTAGTGTGCAATGGAAAGATAGATAGCCCTAGAGTGATGGGCGTATATACAATGCACGGGGGAAAAAACCTCCTAAAGAGGGAAAAAATGCCCCGAAGGTCCTAGTGTGTTCACACACATCACTACCACATGTATATGGTAACAATCTCTATGGTACGAGTTACCATACTGGCCCCGACTCATGATCAATCACTTGCTCGATCCAATGAACAAGTAAGTATGTAAATAGTTAACGTGTGTTTTATAATTTATGTGCTTGGAAGCTCTCATGTAAGTTATGTGGATCTGGCAGGTGATATTTCATCCCACAAAGTCTGCATCAAACTGGTGGTACGTCATAGAGGTAGCTCCTTGTAGTGCACGGACGTATGAAGGCTACCATGTGCCAATCACAGTGGCATCAATGGAGGAGATCGGAGAAGATGCCCAGTCAGAAGCCGTGGAGGTGGTGCCAGACGAACATCAACCTGCTACTCTCTATGGGGTGCATGCAGAGGATCTACAAAATGAAACAGAGGACATTTGTTTAAACGGAGAGCTCTATATAGATATAGGAAGTTATGTTGAGCTATGCGAGGATGAGAGAGAGATCTCTTAAAGCCATAAATATTGTATTTGAACAAGTGTGCTCCGTTTTGTAAATTCAGAGTTATGCACTTGCCTCTTTCATCACTCAAGTTGAATAGAAGAAAAACGCTTTCTGTTGCTGCTAGCCTTTGAACATTCCAAAGCTACAAGCACTAGAGTGTTCTTGTATGATTCTCCGGCTCTTTAAGTATTTGCGTCATTGCGTCATTGTATTTATATATATCTCTCTCTCTATCTATCTACTTGTCCATGTTTTCTACTCCATTCATTCAATATTAAGTTTAAATGTTCGTGTGTTTAATGCAGGTATGGATGATGATGAGTTTCTTTCTTCTTTGTCATCCCAGCAGAGACAATGGTACGTGGAGCGTCATCGCTCAGGCGCACCATCGCGCATTCCTACTCCATCCGCATCTCCCTCTGTTTCGGAGTCCTTAGCGTGCTCCGAAGCTTTGGTGTCGACGAGACGATCTTCACACTCGTCTAGGCACCGACGCTCTAGTGGTGGCGGTGGCGGTGGCGATTGTTGTGGGGGTGGCGCCACCGATGCTTCCACACCGCCTCGTGTTCGACGAGGCTCTTTACCCTCCCCTTCTTTGCCCATCCCGACACCAGCCACGGCATCGCCATCGACACCAGGTTTTGCGCGGCTGAGTGCCGTTCCCCACAACTACACACCACTAGCTACTCCTCCAGGAGTCATTCCTATGGACACTCCTCGCTTCGGGGCTCAGACTCCATTTCGGAGACACCTGGCGTCCGTACCCCCGTTGACACGCCGCTAGAGACCCCTGCCGAGACACCCAGGTTCATGCGTCAGCGGCGAGAGGGCTTGCCTTACTCCGTCGACTTCAGCGGCGGCATCATCTTGGATGATGACGGCAAGAAGGTGATTTTGCGCATGCGCGGTGTTTGCTCTCAGGTGTTTAGACTTTACATACTAAACATCTGGAGTGAAATAACGAAAGAATTAAAAGACAGAGTTATCAGCATGCTTCATGACGAGTTTCCTGTTCCAACACGGGATGACCGCTTCAATGAAGATGTGATGAAGGTTCGAATGCGCGAATACTGCAAGCATAAGCGTTCCGAAGTGCAAAAAGCAATCAAGCATGGAGGGAATAGACCAGATTGGCTGGCCAAAGAAGATTGGAAGCATGAGAAGAAAGAAGCGCGCGAGAATCCTGACAAGTGGAAGCAACAAAAGGAGGCAGCCAGAGCACGAGTAGAGGCAGGGAGCTCGCACCACTTGGGGAGCGGCGGGTGGGCATTATTTGAGGCCGATTTTGTAAGTGTTTTCGCATCTATGTTCGATAGTTTAGGGTTTATGGGATTTGAAATTCTAACATAATGGATTCTTTGTATGTTTTGGCAGTGGTCGTTTACAGGACGTGATCCCACTCCGTACGAGCGTGAGTACGCAGGCAGGAAGGGCTTAAACGCCCTTATAGAAATCCTGACTTCTCGCGGTGGCATGGTTAGTATTAGGGATTATTCTTTTCTATTTATTGTATTTTTTTATAAACTTTGCTCGCTATATGTTTAATTATACTTACAAAAAGCTATCTTATTGTTTTTTTTTGCAGAATCTTACAGATACGCCGCTTGGACGCGATGAGACATCTGATTAGACGACGTCAGTTTAGCCATAGCTAGATAGCATTAGTTTCTTTTTGTCCTAGCTTATGTATCATGAGACCATGTAACTATGTATTTTTGAAAACCATGTATATTTTTAAAATAATGACAATGGTTTGTATCTATTACATTTGCAATGATTAACAATCAAGTGATTTTGCTGCTGTGTACAATTGTCATTTATTTACTTCCATCAATTCACGCTGGTCATTTTTGTATCTTTATTTTGCAAACAATACGTACTATGGATGATGGAGTTAATGATTATATTGTCTTGTGGCTGACTATTTTGGGTCTATATTTACCTTTGTACTTTTTTTCAAAGGTAAATTGACCAATGAAACATTCAATATGGTTGATGGGTGGCAGGGTATTCAATGCCCTGCCACCAAATTTTTTTAATCTCGGGCATCGCTACATTGTGCACTGCAACGTCGCTATAAGCGTCGATATTTACGGCCTTGCAGCGTCGCTATGAGCGTCGGTATTTACGGCCCTACAACGTCGCTATGTGCATCGCTATAAGCGTCGCTATATAGCGACGCCTGTAGCGATTTCTATAGCGACGTTCTCTTATCGACGTTGTTAGTGACGCTTTTTGCGACGCCGGGGGATTAAAAAACCCTATGTCTTTCCGTCGCTATGAGCGTCACAAGAGTACACAACCTCTTGTAGTGCATGAGGAGATCATTGACATCATCAAGAGGAAGAGGCAAACCCTTTCTGAAGTTTCTCATCCACAGGTTGAAGGGGAAACCTCGAAGACACAAGGGATGCAGCTGCAAAATAAGGAGGATGATGGAGCTGTGGTAGGATGCTACCAAACTAGTGGGAGAGTGAAGCAAGTGCATTTCTCAAATGATGATGAACAAGTTGAAGATATTCCTAGGAGCTATTATTCACGAAGTCACTGGGCAAGGGCTACTACAAAAAATTTGGTCAAGGTAGGTGATTTTGAAGAGCCATTTGTTGCCTTGATTGACCATGGTTCAGAAATAAACATAATGTCAAAGAGTCTCTACAACAAGTGCAAATGGCCAATGGACACAGATCATGGCTGGATGGTAAAAGTGGCAAACAATTCATCCGGTGAATTGTATGCAGCATGTCCAGGTGTGAAGGTGACAATAGGTGATGTAAAGATTGACCAAAACTTCTTTGTACATGATACATCTTCATATCATCTTATCCTTGGACAGCCCTACATTGTGGGAGTTTGAATGGAAACAAAGGTAATGGACGATGGTTCAACATATGCTAGGATACGTAGCAAAGATGGTAAACGTGCTGTCCAATTTCTCACAGTTTGTGTGAACCATGAAAGAAATCGTGACAACCTCAGAGAACATCCTCTACCAAAGGTGAGCAAAGAGTTTCATGACCATAGGAAAATGATGGGTTTTGGCTAAGTACCATTGTAAAGTGGGATTGCAGTGGTACAAAAAGAAAAAGGGTCTCGCCTGATCCAAAAATAGGTGAAGCTTTTTCAACGAGCTCCTTGGTAACAAAGAATGGATCAGTATGTTATACAAAACTTGAAGATTTGAAGAGATGTGAGAGGCAATATGTGCATAATGTAAAAATAGGCATGAAAAAGAGTGGATTGCTAGAGCCTACTGAAAATGTTTTGGGTTTGTGTGAACAAGTTTCTTTTGTAGATACTATGGGTGAGCTTGATGCTATAATGAGGTCTAGTTTGCATCTTGAAAATGAAGTTGTGGAAGTTTGCTCTATGGAAATGTATCAAGTAATAGAAGCCTTTAAAGAAAGCCAAATAGTTGGCCCAGAAGTCCATGTTGAAACTAAATACAAGAGTGTAGCAAAGAAAGTGAAACCAGTAGCTTCACCCTTACCACCCAACAATAGGGAAAAGATTGAGCAGGCTTCTTTACAACCAAGTTTGAGGAATCCTAAAAAGATCGGGCATACCTTTACAAAGGAGTCTTTTCAAGAGTTGCAGATTGGTTGCGAGGAGTTTCTAACACAAGAGGAGACAAAGTGCTTCAAAGAAATGCTTTCAAAGCATGGCAAGGCTTTTTCATTTGAGCCACATGAGATAGGATGTGTTGATCCTTCTATTGTAGCTCCTATGGTAATTTTCACAATACCTCATGTGCCTTGGAATCTGCGGCCTATTCTAGTTCCAAAGGCTCATTTGCCAAAGTTAGTGGAGCTACTAAATGAGAAAATCAAAATGGGAATCTTGGAGCCTTCTTGTGCTCCATACTCAAACATGTGGTTCACAGTTTCAAAGAAGAATGGTTCTCTACGCTTCATCCAAGATATGCAACCGGTAAACAAGGTGACAATTAGAAATGTAGGTACAGGTCCAATTGTGGATGAGTTTGCAGAGGCGTTTGGAGGGAGGGCAATCTACTCAATGGGGGATCTCTACTCAAGGTATGATCAATTTCGGCTTGCAATCGAAAGCAGAGACTTGACAACCATGAGGACACCTTTGGGTTTGGTAAGAATGTGTACCTTGCCACAGGGAGCAACCAACTCGGTTGCACATATGATGAATGGGATGAATAAGGTCTTACGTGACTTTATTCCTCAAATCACAATGCCTTTCATTGATGATTTGCCTATCAAAGGATGTGAAGAAAGTGACAAATATGAAGCTTTGGATCTCAAGGGATGTCGCAGGTTTGTGGTAGATCACATAAATGATTGTGATAAAATTTTGTCTAGGTTGGAAGAAGTGAATCTTACATTGTCAAGGAAAAAGTCTATGTTTGGTGTCAATGAAGTGCTCATTGTGGGGCACATGTGCGGGCCATATGGTAGGAAACCTTGTCCAACAAAGGTAGATCCCATCCAAAGAATGAAAGAAACGTGCACTAAATCATTGAGGTTAGAAGGTTTCTGGGAGCATGTGTCTTCTATGTTATTTGGATTCCACATTATGCACATGTAGCTAATCCTCTTTATCAGCTGCTTAGAAAGAATCAGAAGTTTAAATAGACAGAAGCACATGTAAAATCCATGAAAAAGCTAAAGGAGTTGCTCCAGTCAGCAACAACTTTGAGAAAGGTAGACTATGAGTGTCAAAGGCCAGTAATTGTGACAGTAGACACCAGTCCTACATGGATTGGATGGGCAATAGGGCAAGATGACAAAGAAGGACACAAGTATGTGGTAAGATTTGGAGCAAAGGTACTAAGTGCTTGCCAAAGAAACTATCCACAGATAAAGAGAGAGTTGTGGGGTATGGTTACAGCCTTGAAAAGTGGGAAGAGTACCTAATTGGTGCATGTGTGGTTGTAGAAACAGATTTTCTACCACTTCTTGGGATGATTACAAGCTGCTCAACGCCAGACATTGCTATGTTGCGGTGGATTGCCTACATTAAGTCCTTAAATCCTGAGTTTAAGCACATTGCAGGTAAAGACAATACAGTGGCAGATATGCTATCAAGGGCAAGGTATGAAGATGAGTCACAAATGATTGACAAGGGAGATGATGTAGACACAAAGTTCTATTCTATCTCTCATGTCAAAGGTAACAATGTCTGCATGACTAATCTACTTGAATCATTCTTGAAAGAGCTTTATGAAGGTGATTGGCTTTTTATTGGAAGCTACTTGAGTACTCGAACAAAACAGGATGATTGGTCTGAACAAGAATTCAAGAGGATACACAGGAAAGCATATGGGTACTTTTTGAGGGATGGTTACTTGTGGAAGCATCCTAAACAAAAGGGTGCTACACCACAACGGGTTATATGTAAAAAAGAGACTCAAGTAAAGCTCATGCAAGAGTTTCATGAGAGTCTATGGGCTGGACACAGGGGTGTGTGGGCAACCTTCTCCAAGTTGAAAGAAAAATATTGGTGGAAGGGTATGTATAAAGATGTATCTCAATTTGTAGAGTCATGTGTAACTTGTCAAATGTATTCAAATGTCCGACATCCTGATGGATTGCAACCTACATATCCACTAGCCATGCACTATAAATGGGTTGTGGATCTAATCACAATGCCTTCAGGACTCTGGCAGATGAGATACTTGGTTCTTGCACGAAAGGACCTAACTAACCAAGTTGAAGGAAGAGCATTAAGAGCTAAAACCACAGAAGCTGTGTGCAAATTCCTTCTTGATGAGGTGATTTGCCGTTATGGTTGTGTGGGAAAGATCACTGCAGATAGAGGTGAGCTGGATGCCGAAGAAGCAAGGGAGTTCTTTTCTAGATTAGGAATCAAGCTTTCTCTTACTACAGCTTACAACCCTGAAGGCAATGGAAAGAGTGAAAGAGGGCATCCTCCTATCATTAAAGCTTTGGCCAAGGCTTGTGAAGAAAGAGTTGGTGAGTGGCCAAAACTGTTACCATATGCTTTATGGGATGATCATAAAACACATAGCTCAGTAACTGGCTACATGCCTGTGGAGCTAATGTATGGTCAAAAGCTAGTGATGCCGATTGAAGATACAATTCCCACATGGAATGTACTACCTTGGCAAGAGGGGCTTAGCAGGGAAGATCTCCTTGCACTGCGTATAAGGCAACTAGAGAGAAGACCTGGAGACATTGAAGCTGCAAAAGAACGACTCAAAAATACAAGGTTGAAAAACAAGGACTACTTTGATAAGCGACATCGACTCAGGAGCAAAGCAATTGACAAAGGTGACTGGGTTTTAGTGTATGATAGTAGCCTTGATAACCAACACACAATCATGTGCAAGTTCTCAAAAAGATGGTTTGGACCGTATGTTGTAAAGCATGTGCATAAAAATGCTACTTACAACTTGTCTGAACTAGATGGTACAGAAGTAAAGATTCCCATTGCAAGAAATAGGATTAAAATGTTTAAGAGAAGAGGAGACAATGATCTAAAAGATGTTGATAAGGAAGAAGAGCAAAACACAGTGAAGATCAAAGTGAACATGAAGCTCTGGAATCATCCAGTGAAGAATAAAGCAAGGAAGATGTACAAGAGGTCTAATCTTACAAAGGGACAATGTGGCACATACCGGAGGATGTGCAGGTTTAGAGGGGGTGGATGTCGTGTTGTGGCACGTATATAGTGGGGACGGGCATTAAACTATTTATCTTGTGACTTTTTGACGCATAAGTATACTTCATATAATACTCATATGCATAAATAAAAGCTTTCTACCATATCTTAGTATTACCTTTGAAGTAATATAAATGTACATTACTATTAGAAAGTACTGCAAGAGAAGTATCAATGATTGTGCCTCTTTTTGTCAGGGGGAAAAGCATTTGTATATTTATTCTAATATCTCAGATATACCCTACCATATATAAATTATTTTCTTCTTTTAACATTTATTTAATAATATAACCCTTCAATAATGCATACCTTCTTGGATACATACAAGAGGGAAGGGCCTACTAGAAGACTTTATGAAAAGGAAGATCCAAAGCTTTTTGGACCATCCCAATTTGAAAATCCCGACCTAAGGGCATGGCGAAAAGGCGAAAACCAAGTCAAGCTCTTTTAGTAGGCCAATTTTGCCTTTTGAATCATGTCAATCCGAGTTACAGGTCAAAAGTTACAGGGAAACCGGTGAAAAACCCTCTCACAACTACACTGCAAGAAGAGATGGTAAACAGGTGAATCAAGTGAAAAGAGGTAATCTTGCTCTTTTTCCATAAAATAAGATATTTGGAGGATAAAAGACACAAGCATGTGAATGTGACACCTCAAAGATGCCTTGAAGGACAAGACACACAAGTTGGGACCCCCTGCTAGAGCCACGCAGAAGATGCCTAGGTGGGGCCCACATACATCATGCACCCACATGGAGCCTCAACGACAAAAAATACTGAATTTCATGATATTTTGAGTCCTAATATTGCCCATTTTAAGAAATATCCAAGGAACATTTGATTTGGGCTAACTCTTTAGCCTAATCAAGTGATTATGTAAAACATGGCTCCCTCACCTATAAAAAGGGCAACCTTCTCTTCATTGAGGCAAGTTATGAGTGAGTGAGAATAGATCAATTCCATAGTGACACACTCATCTTAGTGCCACACTTTCTCTTGAAGAAAGACTGAAGTCTTGCCTCATCTTCTCTCTCCATTAAGGTGGTGGCGATTGCTCTCATGTAAGATATATGTTGCTAGTTTTTCTTTCATTTGCATATCTAGTCCAATACTTGTCTTTAAATCCTTCTCTATCTCTCATTATTTATCTTTAATACCACCACCACACTTAGATCTATCTCTAATTCTATCTTTACTCCTCCTTTCATCTCTCTTGTTGTGTCCTAATTGTTTCATTGGAAGGTATTCAAGCAGCAATCTTGTCAATGTAATGGGCACAACCTTCTTGCAGGAAACAATTATGTGCACAAGGTTAGTAACCATATCTTCACCTTTCACTAGCACCTCTCTCTCTTAAGGTTCTCATTCTCTTCCACAAACTCTAGAATCTCCTTGCTACAGGTACTTCTCTCCCCGCAGTATCCTTATTGCCTAAGGGCAACAGTAGGGCTTGTGAGAGAAACTCTCTTCTTCTTCTCCTTTCACTTCTTTCACACCTTTATCTTTGAACATACTAAGTATATCATCGATGAATAACCATAATCCACATAGAGGCGATTTCTTTCATTTCCATTCTGTGCAATCTATTAGGGTCAACATTTGGATTAGTCGATAGATTCACTTTCACCAACGCATAGTGTTTCTATTTGGTCCTGAAAGGCTCAACGAAATACTTCTCTCACCAGATCCCATCATACTACCTATTATTGACTATAACTTCTCTTTTGATGTGAGTGTGGTTATTTTATTATGAATCAAGAGGATTTGTACTCACAACTAATCCCCATCGCTAGACAAAACATATACATTATAGTAAGCACAAAGCTAGAGTTCCAAAGAGCAATCCGTAGCTTATTTGGACAACAAAGATTAAATGTAATTAACTCATCCCCATTAACCCTTTTATCCTACCCATGATTCGATATAATCATAATCTCGATGTTTTCATTTTTGTTTTGTTCTGACTATCTTTCATCAATTCTCTCCATCACGTGTGTGTTTGTAAGCCAAAGTGAGCGGCTTCTTTGGCTACATTTCTTCTTTAGCTTTAGAAGCTATGTTATCTACATCTTAGCTCGTTCTCATAACCCTTGAGCTTCCTCACAAACTCTCACAGCAAGAGGCCCGGTTCCTTCCTGGCAAGACTGCCAACTTCTTGACAACGTGTTGGTACAAAAGAAGCAGATAAAACCTATAAAGCTCTAAGCGATAAAACTAGAAGATATGGACGAAGATGAATGGAGCGAAATGGATGAATTCGCATTTTCTACCATTATGCTGACTTTGGCAGAAAGCGTTTACTTCAATGTAGCAGACGAGATGTCGGCTTATGAAGAATGGACAAAGTTGAGTGATCTTTATGAGAAGCAGAGTGCAGCTTCACAGGTATACTGGCTTAAGAAGCTTGTTGACTTGAAGATGAAAGAAGGGACACCTATGTCCAATCATTTGAATGAATTCAACACCATCTACAGTCAATTGTTAGCTCAAGGTGTGAAGTTTGATGAACCTATTAGAGATATGTTCCTGTTGATCACATTGCCGGAAAGTTGGGACACTTTTCGCACAGCTTTGAGTAATTCTGCACCGCCAGGTGGTTTGACCATAGCAGGTGTAGAAGGCAGTCTACTTACTGAAGAAACCAATAGAAAGACAATGGACAAAGGCAAAGGAACAACCTTAGTTGTCAGGGGAAGGACCAAAGAAAAGTACAAAGGTGGAAAGAGGAATCAGTCTCGTAGCAAGTCCCTGAGTGCTAAAGGCAAGAGTGACATAGAAAGCTACCATTGTGGCAAGAAGGGTCACATGAAAAGAGACTACAGATAATGGAAAACAGAAAAAGGCAAAGAGAAAGCTGAAGACCATGGTGAGAAGAACAAGTCCTCAGTGAAGATTCAAGAAATAAATGTGACAAACACTGTTGTAGAGGATGACAATCTAGTGTTAGGAGAGATCTACTTCTCGAAGAATACAATGGACTCAGCTCTTCTTACAGCATCTGATGCAAATGCACTGAGTGACTGGATTATAGACTCAGGGGCATCACTTCATGTGTCTCCAAACAAGGAGTGGTTTACCTCTTATGTGACCACTAAAGATCATGTTCTGCTAGGCAATGGGCAGACATGTGAGATCTTAGGTGTTGGAGATGTTCAATTGAAGTTTCAGAATGGCTCTTCTTTCACGCTGAAGAATGTGAGACATGTTCCCGCAATTACAAAGAGCTTGATCAACACAGGTTTACTTGATGATGCTGGCTACATCACCACTTTTGGACAGAACATGTGGAAGATATCCAAGGGTTCTATGACAGTAGCACATGGAGTAAAATCTGGAGGACTTTACACGATTTATGTATCAAATGTCTCTAAAAATGTAATCAATGTAACCGAGTAGCCGAACGTTTCTTTGTGGCATAGCCGGTTAGGACATATGTCCAAGAAGGGAATGGAAATCTTGTCTCGTTTTGCTTATTTGCCTGGCTTTTCATTTAATGATTTTGAATTCTGTGAACATTGTCTGTATGGTAAGCAAACACAATAGCCACATAAGCATAGAAGCAATAGAAGAGATACACAGTTGGCACTTGTTCATAGTGATTTGTGTGGACCTATCTCTAGGAGGAGCTTCTTACTTTATGACATTTATAGATGATTACTTGAGGAAAGTATGGGTTTACTTTCTCAAGCACAAGGATGAAGCGTTTAGTGTTTTCAAAACGTTTGTGACACTTGTGGAGAATCAGAGTGGCAAGAAGCTTAAATGCTTACGCACTGACAATGGTGGAGAGTATGTTTCAAAGGCCTTTCAGGACTTTTGTGAGTCAAAAGGTATAAAACGTGAACTTACTGCTCCTTACAATCCTCCTCAAAATGGTGTTGCTGAGAGGATGAATAGGACCATACAAGAGAAGGTCAGAAGTATGTTTTCTAATGCACAGCTGCCAAATGGGTTTTGGGCTGAAGCTGTATCAATAGCTGTTCATCTTGTAAATAGATCTCCTAGCAAGGTTTTGCAGAAGGATTTTGTGCCAGAGATGGTATGGTCAGGCAAAATGCCCTCAAACAAGCATCTCAAAGTCTTTGGCTGTGAGGCATATACTCACGTTCCAAAGGAATTTAGGAACAAACTTGATCCAAAGAGTAGAAAGTGCATCTTTCTAGGCTATGGTAATTCTGGTGAGATGGGGTACAGACTTTGGGATCCCGAATCCAGAAAGGTTGTCCGCAGCAATGATGTTCACTTTAATGAATCCAAATATCATTCTAAACCAGAGAGGGTTGAGGAGATTAGAAGAGTTGTCTTCCAAGAAGATGGAACTGCACGTGCAAGACAAAATGTCAGGGCTCAAGAGGAGCAAGGACAGGATAGATTGGAACCACAGGTTGTGGCTGAGACTGAGCCACCTATTTTGCGTAGATCTGGACGTATCACGCAACCTCCTGATCGGTTTGTTCCATCTATGAACTATGTCATGTTGACTGATTGCAATGAGCCTTCATGTTACAAGGAAGCAGTGCAAATGAAGGACTTTGGGAATTGGCAATTGGCCATGCAGTCAGAGATGACAGCTCTGCATAAAAACCAGACATGGAAGCTAGTTAAATTACCATAGGGCAAAAAGGCTCTACCTTGTAAATGGGTTTACATGTATAAGATCACCACTCATGATAGTCAACCAAAGTACAAAGCAAGGCTTGTTTCCAAGGGCTTTAAGCAAGAACAAGGCATTGACTTTGATGAAGTCTTCTCTTCGGTGGTCAAGATGACTACATTGAGATGCTTTCTTGCATTGGTTGCCATATTAGATTTGGTGTTGCACCAAATGGATGTCAAGACAACGTTCTTGCATGGTGATTTAGATGTGGAAATTTACATGCAGCAGCCAGAAGGGTTTGTTGAGAAAGGCAAGGAAGATTTGGTATGCCAGTTGTTAAAGAGTCTTTATGGCTTAAAACAATCACCGAGGGCATGGTAACATAAATTCCGCAAGTTTATGATTTCTCAAGGCTACAAACGTAGTGAGTTCGATCACTGTCTATATACAAAGAAGGCTAAGGATGGTAGTTGGATGATCCTTATTTTGTATGTGGATGACATGTTGATTGCTGGCAAGCACTTTGAAGAAATTTCAGCTTTGAAGTCAAAGATGGCAAAATCGTTTGACATGAAAGACATGGGTGAGGCAAGTCATATACTTGCTATGCGCATTGAGAGAGACAGATCAAAGAAGTTGATTTGGTTATCTCAAACAAAGTATATTGACAAGGTTTTGCACCGTTTCAATATTGAGAAGGGAAAGGCATTGAGTGTTCCATTGCCACCATATGTGAAACTTAGCAAACAAGATTGTCCTGTGTCTGAGGAAGAACAGGCTGAAATGGATAGGATTCCATATGCATCTGTAGTGGGTAGTTTGATGTATGCAATGATTTCTACTCGCCCAGACATTGCATTTGAAGTGGGAGTAGTAAGTCGAAACATGTCAAACCCAGGCAAGAAACATTGGGAGGCAGTGAAAGGAATATTGAGATACCTGAAAGCTACAAAGAGTATGCGTATATGCTATGGGAGTCGGGAGCTAAGTGTAAAGGGTTTTACAGACTCAGATTATGCAAGTGACTTAGACAACCAAAGGTCTACGTCAGGGTATGTCTTTACATTGGATGGTGGAGCAGTATCATGGCGTTCTAGATTACAAGATTGCGTTACTTAGTCTACTACAGAGGCTGAATATGTTGCAGCATTAGAGGCATGCAAAGAATCAATTTGGCTTAATCGACTAGTAACACATTTGGGAATCAAAAAAGAGACTCCTATGTTATATTGTGATAGTCAGAGTGCTATACAATTGGCCCGCAATCCAGTTTATCACTCAAAGACAAATCATGTGGATGTGAAGTATCATTTCCTCAGGGAAATGCTCGAGGATAAGCAAATTCAGCTTGTCAAGTTCACACCACAGAAAATCCTGCTGATCTACTTACAAAAGGACTTCCCTCAGAGAGCTTTGCGCATTTTTGCAAGCAATTAGGTGTAGGGTAGTACATCACTTCTCTACATCTCTTGTATATTAGCTTGTATAGTAGCTTCTCTCACACTTAAAGTACCACATTGGACTTTAAGTGGGAGGTTTTTGGGATATAAAGCCCAATGTGGTCGCCCAGGTAAGTGGGCGGGCCGCCAGGTATGTACACATATTCTTTTGTAAAAACCTAATCAGAACTCACTATGCTCTACACATTACAGTAGAGCGAGTTCACCATATCATTGTGCTCTTCTTCTCGCACTCTCTCTCTCGCGTCGCACTTCCGCTCGTACTCCTTCAAGGACTTGCGCTGGGTGGGATTGGTAGATACACAAGTGCACAGGACTTTTGAAAGCATCTGAGGAAAGCGAGATAATTAGTGTCATCATCCTTAGGTAAATATTTAAGGAGTTCTTGAATGTATTTACAAAGGGAGTAGATATCTTGGCTGTGCTTGAAGACTGGAGGATTTGTCGATATACATTTGGGAGCCACCCACCAATATCACTTGCTCCAGGCTTCCCTTGTCTATGGGAGAAGATCTGGAAACTTTCAAAATGTGTTCTTTGTGGGGAACAAGGTTGCACTACCCCAATCACATATGCCTACATATAATCTAGCCCATTCAAAATGCAGCAAGATATTACTCCCATGAACATCATTGTGAGTGATGTTGTTCGCGTGTAAAAAGATGAGGGTTCGGAGAAATCCATTAATGATAGGCCATACATTCTTCTTGACACCTTCAACGGTCCCCTCGGTGTCTCTGAAACCCTTGCTCATGGCCACATTCCTCCCCTGATTTTGGAGTCTCTCTAGCCAGTGGTCGAGGTTTCCACCATTCCACATCTTGAAGATGAGGGTGGATGCTTGCGTGGCATGTCTTGCCAATCCCAGAGCAGCAATGATTCCACTATGAGTGATATTCATAACATGAGGCCATTGGCACTCTTCTGGCCGTCACCCTTGATTATCTTGCCAGCGTAAAATTCATTTGTGAAGGTTTCATGGTTGACTTTCACCTTCGTGACCATGAAGTATCTACCTTCTCCAATGCTTCTTGTTTGTGGAAATTCAATGCAAGCCATGCACATGATGATGAGGTTGCATGGGCGGTATTGGATCATTGCTAGAGATTGGTACTTCCAAAGCGGCAGGCACTTCGGGGACATCCTTGGGCTCTTCTTTGATCCTTGGTCTCTTTCCCTGTTTCTTCATGCTTTTGTAGAGGACCTCTACTTCCTTCAAGCGGTCCATGAAGCTAGACTTCCCTTTAATTTTCTTGTCAAGGATTTTTGCAACTCTGCAAACTTGCCCTATGATTTGACTCACGTCATGGCCCAACTGACCACCTGTAAGGACTTCAATCCCGCTTGAATCACCACAAAGTTTTTCAACTAGTGTTGCATATGTAGCACTACATAACTCATCCAAAAATGATTTATATGAGGAATCTTGCAAGACTTCCTGGAGGCGATCACTTTGTAATCCATAAAGATGAGTGCATACAAATTCTTCGACATATTTGCGCTCAACTTTTGTTATCTTGCATGTAGTACCCATAATGTGCGTAGAAGCTAAAACAAAAAAACAAAAATTCAAAACTTTTCATTAGTATAAGTGACATGTAATACAACACATTCTAGTCATTCTTTACAACACAACCATTGGGAAATCACCCTAAACCCTAAATCAGAGGTCTACATAAATGTAATTTATGATTAATATACACAAGAACATGCACACGATTATACATGATGTTATTATGATTTTTCATATCATAAAGAAATATGTTATGATTTTTTGAATCAAAAACCTCGCATGTATGAGACATTATCAATAGGAATGTGACGAAGTCATAGAAATATGCATTATTTTACAAATTACAAAGATTAATGTAAAATATGGTGTCACGTGTGTATCCTTCTCCTTGTAAGGATCTAAGAAAGTCCTAAGCACCAGAAGCAGGGGTTTTATTCCCGTTGTAAGAGCAAAGGATAAACATTCGATCCAGACATCGAGAACGATTACACTATAAAAATCAGTAGCTCATCAGATAATGGTTTTTTTTTCACAAATCGTGTCTGAGAGAAACTCCTCCGTTGTAAGAATCGAAGATCGTGACGCAGGGAGTAGTTTAAATATTACATTTTTCTCATTTACAGATCTACAATGCAGATCTGCGGAGCATGTGGTCCATGACTATGAATATTGAAAAGTGTATAGCTTAAAGACTCACTAGATAAAAAAATTATTCGCACAAATCGTGTCTAGGAGAATCTTTTTCCATTGTAAGAACCAAGGCTTAGACGCAGGAAGAAGTATGGTTTTTGTAAGCTCACATTTCATTGGAGCTTATTTTACCTAAATCATCGTACAAAGTAAGAGTGTCGTGGGACATATCAAACAAATGTACATGCTATCTAATGGTCTCCTAAAACACCGTAAAAAGTATGAGTGTTGACAAGCATATCAAAACAATGTACGGTGTTATCTAAATTCTTAAAACATTGACTCAAGTAAGAGTGCTGCAAAGCATATCAAAACAAGAGTCAATGTTTTCTTTTTTTTTTTTAGATTACTATGGTAGTAAGATATAAAATCAGACAAGCCATAGTAATTTTTATTCCTAAATTTTAAACTGTCATGTGACTAAGAGGGTCCGAAGGCGTATCAGAGACACATACAGTAATATAATCACATGACAGTAAAATTTAAATTACTTTTGATAAAAAACACAAATTTGAAGAGAAAGATGCTTACCAGTACACGAAGCTACTTGCTCGAGAGTATGAGGTAGAGAGTGTGAGTTGTAGACAACTAGAAAGCTCCAAAATCGAAATCGATCGAAAACGTATCGAACAACGACGCACGTTTTTTTATATAAATCTAGCGTCAATTGATACTGTATCGATCGATAAACTATCAATCGATACAATATTGATCGATAGATTATAAATTATTAAAAAATACCACGTATTTTACAATAATACGCGAATAATGACGAGTTATTTGATATAAATTGCATTATTCGATCGAATAAATGCTACGCAGATTCTAAACATGTGTTAGTTGAAACAACTTGTTTTTTCTTAATACAAAATGAGAAAATATTCCCACCTGCAATTGCTTTTAAAAGTGTGCTCAATGTATTTTGTGATTCATATGTAATGGATGAAGGATGTAAGCTTTTGGATAACATCAAGAAAAACATCATTGATCTATTTCCTGCCTTGAATATTCTCACTTAGAGCACTGGTTGAATGTAAAATATGTCCAACATTGTTGTGGAAGCTTTGGACTACTCTCAGTTCATTCTTTATTAATTTTGAACAGATCTTATGTTGTGCTTTGGTCGATATTTACGCCACCACATATGGAGCACATATGGCATCCTCCCAAAAGGACAAAGGTTTTGGGGAGCTTCTTGTTTGGAATGTTGTCTCTTGGAACACAGCAATCGTAAAATACAAAAGAAACTTTGGTCTAGATTCCACAGATAGAGAATGAAGACATTTTTCAATTGCTTTTACCTCTCAGGGGATGACTTGATAAATATGTGACTATCCAAAATGCTACAGATCAGCCTATTATTGATGGAAATGTACATGATGTACTTGATGTGGAAAGGGCTAAGAATGAGTAGGCTAGAGGTATGTTAAAATGGCTGGTGCACAATTTTCATGATAGTAAATTGGATGCACCTATGTCTAGTTGTACTCATTTAAGTTCTTGCCATGCATCTTATGCATTAGATTGTTATGCTTTGGTTGTTTCTAGTATATGTGATGTGGAGGAACCTCTTTCTTTTGATGAAGCACATAATTAAAAAAATTTGGATGGGTGTATGTACATTGTGTACATTCAAGTTTTAATTCTAAAACTCCTTATCTATGAGTTTTTAAAAAATAAAATACACCCTTTTTCACTTCAATCTGTAATATTTCTCCCCATTCCATTTTAAGGTACCCTTCTATATGTGAAAATTTGAGAAAAAATGATTTTAATAACCCCTTCTATTGCACTCATGAAAACCCCCCATAGGCTGTACATTTGTCTCATTGGAATTTACATTCAAGTTACCACCATTAAACAGAGGTAACAAAGTGTCACAAAAGTCATGTGAGCTTACATTACTATCTCTGGTACATGGTAGCAAGGCTAAACATAATCTTGCACAAACACAATATCTTGTGAAACCAAGATATGTTTTGTTTGCAGATCGTATAACATATAGCCTTTGCTTTTAGTACTGTAACCAGCAAAAATGCATTTAACAGCCTTATCATCCATCTTTTGGCCTTATCATCCGCATAAGCTAAACAACCAAGAATGCACGTGTAATCAATAGATGGATTTTTATCATGCCATGCTTCAAAAGGAGTCATAGACTGCAAAGCTTTTGTAGGACACCTATTAAGAACATAAGTAGCACACATGATAGCCTCAAGCTAAAAAAAAAGTGGCAAAACTTGACTCTTGACCATACATCTTACCACTTTTTTACGTGACCTATTTTTTATTCCAACAAAACCATTTTGTTGAGATGTATACGACATTGTACATTGGTCTTTTATCCCACAACTAGCTAGAAATGTATTAAACTCATGAGACATATACTCCCCACCTTGATCTGAACGGAGGGTGCCCATAGTACATTTAGGGACATTTTCAACCATAGCCAAAAATTTCAAGGGACTTAGGTTTAAGCGGTTACACCCATGCATGCCTAGAGCAATCATCAATGAAAGTTGCAAACTACAAGTATTTGCCTAAGGATGGAGTTTGCATAGGCCCACAAACTCACTATGCAAAGTTGAAACTTGCATGTAGCCCTTACTAAACCATCCTTTGGAAAATTTTAATGCAGCATCTTACCTAAAATACAGCCTTCACAAACATGTTTAGAAGGTTCTTTAAGAGGCGGCAAAGAAGCAACCATATCAGATTTTTGCAAACACAACAAACTGGCAAAATTTAAATGCCCAAAACATGCATGCCAAAGTTTTGCATCTGAAACAGCCTTCAAATCCACAGCTGCATTTGCAAAATTTTTCCCACACTTGTCATACAAAGTGAGCTTATACAGCTCATGTCATAAAATGCTAGATGCAAAAAATTTCATCTCACCAAAACTGAGATCATGAACTGTATATCTATCATCCATAAATTCGACAACAAGGCCAAGTCTAGCAAGTGCAAATACATACATAAGGTTCTTTTTGATCCAAGGTACATAAAGGTAATCAATAAGTGTAAAAGAATTGAAATTTGCAGTAGTTAGCATAATATTTCCAACTCCCTTGACCGGTCAGGAGGCATTTTTGGCACAAGTGACTGTATTCCCATGAGGGAGAGACTCGAGAGAGGTAAACAAGTCGTGATGTGAAGTAATGTGCTTAGTAGCACCACTATCAAAGTACCACACATGTGAATGTGTGGCAATTGACATACATGCATCATGGACAAAAGGATCACAAGTGTACTCTGCCCTAAATGCCCACTTTGCATCTACATCAACATCACAATCTCCTTTCACAAAAGATTCTACAATAGCTGCATTTATAGTGGAAACAACCACATTCTTCTTGGCCTCTTTTGCCTTCAATTTAGGACACTGCTTTATCTAGTGATGGTTAGCCTTGCAATAATGGTAATGCATCTTCTTTTTTCCCTTTTCACCAAAATTCCCAGATGAGGTGCTGCCAGCAGATGCATTAGAAACATATGATTTTCCACTCACTGAAGAATATGAGAGGTGGATACATTGTTTTTACCACCTTTTCTTTGAACAATAACAAAAGCTTATTTAAGTGCACACTATTTAGCCCTATTCTTTCTTGAAAGTGACTCATGCAACAACAATGTGCATAATGCATCAAACTTGACAACATGAAGATTTCCTTGGGTCATAAGTCTCCAAGTACTAGCAAAAGTCTAGTAAGAATAAAGTTTGCATGTCGTCTTCCTCATTCATAATCTTTGACTCCATCTCTTTATGTAGCAATGCAATTTTAGCTTCACTACTGTGACTTGCATAAAAAACAACTAGAATATTCCAAGCCTGTTTTGTTGATTTGACTGAGTGAATGTTAGGAGTAATAAGTGCACTTAGAGGCAAATAAATTGAGGAAATTTTGAGCTATGCTTAGAGTACAAGAGATAGAGTTAAGCTTGAAAGGGAGTGCTAGAATATCAATCTCAACACATGGTACACTTGTATGACTTTTTGCTACATTTATCACTAACACAAGGTAGCATACATGATGATCATTGCTAGTGGTACTAAAGCAAGACTTCACTAACTTGGCCTACAATTGAGATTGATGGCTAGTTACCTTGCCACTTCACTTACTAGAAATGTCACGTTTATTGTTGTACATGTGTCTTATTATGATGTATTTCTCACTCATGTTGTATAGATCTTCTTCTTTGAGAAGCAAATAAGAAGAAACATGGCTTTTAGCCTCTATTTCCATTGTGTGCTCTCATGGTTGTGTGTATGTATACTTGCAAGTGCTCAAGCTCTCTCCTTTTTTGTATCTTTAAAGTGATCAATCAAGTTCTTAATTTTTTGGAAGACATAATTCTATTAGCATGTACACAAGAAACCGATGTGAACTCATAGAATGCATTAATATTTTGTTTCCCCTATTTATTGGGGTGGGAGTACTTGGAAATACCACCCAAACAATAGATTTGAGCTCACACAACATAGACATGAACTTCGACCAAATTGACAATGATTACACTCAATAGAAAGAGCAACATGAGAGAAACACAATGCACTTGTCATAAGTTGATTTGTATTACTAGATAGAAAGATATGGATTGTGTTTGGAACTTCACCAATACACATTTATCCAAAAGTCTCCTCGAATCTCATTAAAAGTTACCTTTATACCTAGGTATTTTAAAATATGGCATCAAGATCCAATTCCCATGGTAATGTAAAACTACAACACCGAGAGAAGGATTTAAAGTTACAATTCAAGTAGAAAGATACTCAATACCTTCACATAATTTGGAATTACAAGAGAGATATGGGTTAGAAAGGGTTTCCATCATGGCATCAACAAACAAACCCCCTCCTAGATGATTGTCATCCTTGATATCATTCATTCACGATAGTATGCTACATCAATTTCTTGAATTGCTCAATTATATTTGGTAGCTCTGGATTTATCTCTATGGGAAATTGTTGGGGAAAAGGCCGATGTGGTTGATACCTGGTAACACACCCATCACACTAACTCTATCTCCTATTCATATACATAATAAGAATAAGGGATTAGCTTAATGCATAGTAGAGTTCACTACAACCCAATGTGTGCTCTCATGTTTCTTCCCTTCTTGCATGCACACAAGCATGAGGTACATGGAATCACAACTGATATCATAAACGAATATTTGACCCTGATCTTGGACTCTCGATCCCCTCCCCACCCTGCGTGTATAGCTCTTCAAAGAGGGGGACAAGGCTCAAACCTTTGAGCTCTAGTTTTATAGAATCTGCAGGTGAATCCACATATGCAAGAGTATCAAGTAGCAGAGCAAATTGAGCAGTAGAGGAATCAAAAGCGTAAGAGTGTAGTTGGATCATGCAACACTAAAATTGGATAGGGGAAGCCTTTTTTTGCATAGTTGAATTGGGCAGCTTACAAATTTGCAAGAAATCTTTTTTTTAAAGGGGAGAATGGGAAAGGCCTTTTAGCTAGCGACAATGCTGAACAAAGAACTCCTAGCACCATTTTCAATATTATGAATTAGCGCAAAATCAAAGTTTTATAGTAGTGCTAGACAATGCAAAAATTGGGAAGCTCAAAGCTAAGCAAGGCAGCTTTTTTCTAGCAAAAGTCAGGAATTTCAAATGATCTGAAGCAAGAGTGCCACACACACACACATGCTCTCTTGGCATGAGAGAGAGAGAGAGAGAGAGAGAGAGAGAGAGAGAGAGAGAGAGAGAGAGAGAGAGAGAGAGAGACTGAATTATTGTCCATGGAGGTCAGAGATGACCTATGGGACCGAAAAACAAAACATTACAATGCTTGCTTTCAAGTGAAGCGTAGATACAAATCCGTTAAGGACTGAGGGTCCCTCAAGAGGATAATGAAAAAGAAAAAGGAGGATGAAACCTAAGAGGCTCAGGTGAGGGCGGGGGCGGTTTGGAAGAAACTCTTGGATGATGGCTTTACCACTGCGATAGACTGCCCATTTATCCTGTTTGCAAGATTCGAGCATCTTCTTGAGTTCACTTGCTTTGGTCTCGAGTTGGCTCGGGGTCAATTCTTCGATGACCCATAACTTTGTTCCCTTAAGGAGATGAGACTGGCATAGTAGCTTTCGCCGTTCTTCTTTGTCCTTGAGAGTAAGGATACCATGCTGGGGTGGCACCTTTCTATGTGTGTCATTGATCCACAAGATGGTTTCTGGCTTGATATTTATTGGTTGGAGAATGTCATTGAGCTTGGTGATTGCGTCTTCAAGAGTGCCTTCCTCTATGCACCATGGTGAGGGAAGTCCTCCAATCGAACCTTGATGCCAACAGATTCTTGTAGCCAATTTTCTTGTAATGCTGCTTGAACTTCTTTGATGATCTCTTTACGTGTAGCTTCGTGGACTTCTTTCTGGGCTGCTTTGATAGTTTTCGAAAAAGCGTTTTTGACCTCATGTGCTTTCACAAGTAGAGTTTGGCTCTCTACTTCCTTTGTTTCCTCAAGCTTGCACAAACGCTGCTTCAACTATTCATTCTCTTCGATGAGGTCTTGAATTTGGGCCTCAAGGTTTGGGATTCTCGCATCTTGGCGAACAAAAGGATCCTTCTTCGGTGCCGCTGCCACCGCAAGAAAGGACTTACGGGTGCGTGAGATCGGCGTGGTAGACATCTTATCGCGAACGAGAGAAGACACCCTTAGCACGACGGGGAGAACACAACCTTATTTTTTCTAGGGTTTTGAAGCAATTTTTTAAACGGCTGAATGCTGCAGTGTCAACGCGCCCGAGTAGGACGAGTTGTTTTACTGTGCAGGGACTGTTGCATAGTTTACGGTATACTGCCAACACACTGAGGCGAGTTCTCTGCAGGGGCTGTCGCGCCGGCTTCAGCATGTAGATGGGGATGGCATGAGCAAACTACAACAAAGAGGAGGCACGTAGGCTACGGCATAGGGGAGATGAGGCGAGACCGAGGCTAATGCCTCCCCACAGGGTAGTCTCTCACCCAGGGGAAGGCGGCAAGCTAGGTTACGAACGAGTGAGAGCGCGCGCGCGCGCGCGCGAGAGAGAGAGAGAGAGAGAATTTCTCATTGATGCATACAAGTCTCCAATTGGACTCTTTGAGCATTGCTAAGCCCAACCTCGGCATCAAGAATTTTCCCTTGGCAAGGGTAGATATACACACACATCACATTGTGTACAAAAACTACTCTTTCTTAGACATCCTTGAACAAAGGAGGCCTCTTTATCGGCTCTCCTCTAGCATGCATCACAAGTGGCCTAGCTTTGACCCAGTCTCCTTGGCGACTATCTTAGCATTTACTTCTTCTTGATGACACACATTGACACTCCAACTTGGCATAGATTACCCTTGGCATTTTGACAACATCCCACACATTAGGCGGGGGATTTCTAACATCCAAACGCCAATATCGGCTAGTGTGCTTACACACACACACACACACACACACACACACACACACACACACACACACACACACACACACACACACACACACACACACACACTCTGACTTTTGGCTTTGTTTTAGCTTCAAGAATTGGCGTTTTGGGTACTTCCATCCGGTGTGGAGGTTGGCATCAAATTCTAGTCTAGACCAACATACAAACTTTCTCACAACATGCTTAGAGGGGGGGCTTTTGAGCCGGCAGGTATCTACTCTCTTTGTGGCATGACACACATTGGAAGGCTTTTGTGCACACGCGTCTACCTCTAGGTTTTAGATATATATAGGTATAGGGCCTTCATAGGCATTTTTGGTAGTGATTTTGATAGCAGTTTCAATGTGTTCTTATGCATTGATAGAAACATAGTTTTTTGAGCACTCAAAGTACCATTGAGCTCTTTTAAGAGCACGTATCCCAACAGGGGTCTTGTTTATTGTTTGCATCAATTTTTGGCGCTTGTTTGTGCATGTTTTCTTATTATTCTAAGTTGCAAAAACTACCCACTGTACTTTATGTGAAACCATTTTTGGTGTTTTTTGGCAATCTCAACCGGTTTTGAGACTCAAATTGGAAGATCCCTTTCTGGGAGCATTTTGTGTCTGCTTAGCCTTCTAAAGGATCTTATATGAGGTTTTATGGATTTGTGGTATTCTTGAATGTTTTGATACCTTTAGTGATACAGGTTGTTGGAGTTTCCCATTTCAGTATCCTCGCCATAGTTTATGTATTTGATGTGATAGTTTTCTTGACGTCATGTATGGTAGTCATTTGTTTAGTGATAGTTGACAATTGACACCCACATTTACTCTTTTTTATTTTATTTTATGCATTTTATGTTTTATTTGGACCAATTTTTCAGTTCCCATACAAAGGAGACTCTACCAATTTTTTTTTTGAGAGTCTATCTATGCATTTTATGATCCTTTGAGGATTGCTTTGGCTTGAAATTTTTCCCTTGTTACAGACGAGATTCTGTGAATAGTTTTTCTCACAATAACCTTTGGCATTCTTGCCATAGTGCTCAAGTCTTGCAAAAATGGCCTCTTTTGTTGAAAGTATATTTACAATATTAGAATGTCCGGTGGCATGGAATTTTTCATATGTGAATAGCAAATCTAGGATGTGCTAACCTAAAAAGGTCAATTAGAGTCAATCTTTGAGCATGTAGAGGGAGATGGCTAGACGAAAGCGCGGTGGAAGATTTGGCTAAGTGTAAGCAAATAGTATACTCCTTTTAGTATATGGGTGAAAGCATGTTAACCTGTCATGCTTTTTCATGTCCCGGACAATGCTAACTAGCACAATTTTGACATATGCTAACTAGTACAATAACTTGAGCTACATCTCCAAGATCTATGACATATGATATATCAATAGAAAGCACTTGAAACAAGGAATCCAAATGTACAACCTCCGAAATTTTTTGATATCATTTGTAAAAAAATTACCGGACGCCCAACTTTTCGAAGCTGTGCTAACTTGAAACTACTAACTAGCACAAAAAGCGCGACAGGTTAACATGCTTTCACCCAAAAATTAAGTCTACTATTTGCTTACACTTAGCCAAATCTATGTATTTTACCATAGTGGGTGAAGCTACTGCTAAATTCTTATGGGAAAAATTATCCAATACATATGAGAGAAAAAGTGCAAATACTTGATGAAGAAGATTTTCAAGCTTTGCATAAAAGAAGATGACATAGTTTTTGAGCACTTAAATGCATTTAATGTACTTTTTAGTCAATTGACATCATAAGGACTAGAGTTTGGAAATGTAGTGCAGTCCATCTTCTTATTGTACCCTTTACCCTCTTCATGGGACATATTTTGTACAACAATTAGCAACTCTACACTTGAGGGCAAGTTGGACTATGTTGTAGCTCCTAGTATACTCAATGAAGAGATATGCAAGACTTGCGAAATTTAGAGAGGTCACACTCATAATCTAGACAAAAGTAAGGATCGTGGAAATTCTTGAAGCTAATCTAGAGGTTCTTTTTGCAATGTTGAGTGGTACCATTGCCACAAGAAAGGACATTTGAAGAAAGATTGTTGTACATGGAAAAGAGACAAGAAAAGTCTCAAGACTGCAAAATGTCTGACAATGACGACCATGAAAAAGATGATATTGAGAAGCTCAATGTGTCTCCTAAGATTGTAGATGTACCTGAGATACAAACTTCTTTATATGTTCGTCTTTATAGAATATCTTAGTCTAAATGCTCTTATTGCTCAAGATTCTAGCTTTGATTTAAATTGGGTCATCGATTTTGGAGCCAGTTTTCATGTGACACCTCATAAAGAATGGTTCTCTACGTATGCATATATTTATGTAAAAGTGAAGTTTGGTGATACTTATGAGCTTGAGATACATGTTGTTGGAGACATCAAATCTGATCATGCATAACGGCATGCAATTCATAGTCAAGAATGTTAGACATGTACCCAGGTTAGCAAAGAGTTTGATATTTTCTGGTTAGCTTGAAAACTTGGGTTACACAACCACCTTTGGGAATGGTTCATGGTCAATCAAGAAGGAAAATATTGTGATGGAATACTTTACTCCATGTTTGTTTTGTGTGTAAAAGAGGAGTGTATATCCATAGGCTAGTTGCTGTCTACTGAGTTGTGGCATAGCCAGCTAGTCCATATGAGCCAAAAGCGAATGAAAACACTAGCGTGTTTTGGTTACTTGCCTATATTAAGTTATTGTGATTTATCTATGTGTGAGCATTGCATATATGGTAATCAAACTAGGCACACCTCATCGCATTGAATAAGAAGTGTTTGCAGCTACCAGAGCTTGTCCATAGCAATGTTTGCAGTGCTATGCCGACCAAGTCTCTATGAGGAGCTAGTTGTTTTGTGACTTTCATAGATGATTCCACTAGAAAGGTGTGGGTTTATACTTTATGACACAAGGATCAAGTCTTCTCTACTTTACAAAAAATCTTAGCATTGGTATAGCATCAATGCTCCAAGAAACTCTCAAAAAGACTGCTAGCTTGGCATCAAAGCTCCTATACTCATCTATACATGTCCTATGTGGCAAGGCCATGAATGAGGATTTCCAACAACCTAATCCACCTCACACTGTGGGTATTCTAGTCCCTAGTTTTTGGCTTCAGAAAACCTCATGCAACAACCCTCACAAAAGGTTATGCAGAAACAACTAGCCATAGTTTCAAAAAGAAGTCTTTTGGATTGAGCCAAAACCAGCTCCACAAGGTACAATGGTCGTATCCGCCAACACATCGTACATCCACAAAATGTAAAACTTTCATTGCAAGAAAATAATCTAGACTCAAGTAAGCTCCCTCCTTGGAGTAAGAACTTCTTTCAATAGAGCACAAGCACACATAAGGTGCTGATCATGCATATCCATGCACATAAAACCTGGAATCCATCTTTGACAAAACCTGTCAAGTGTAGACAACTAGGTTAGTCAAATCAAACTGTAGATGCCATGTATACAATAATCTTGTAAGAACAACAAATCCATAATCAATGCATGCTAAGAAAAGCTATAAAACTGTAGCTATTAGACTTGCAAGTCCAAGAAACTGAGAAAGTTGGTAGCCTGTGAGCCATCAACAACAACTAAGCATCACAAAACCAGACCATAGCAGGCATGCATCAACAAAACTGTGCAAAACAGAGCACTAAGAATCCAAGAAGTAAGTATCAAAACTACTCTCTCTTAAAACTATCCATAGCAATGATGTGATATCCAATGAGTAGAAACTTCACAAATCTCCTCCCCAATAAGTTGAGGTGAGGAGAGCTATGTTACAGGATGCTATGCCACATGGTCATGACCAAAGACATGAAGCTATCCATGTGTCACAAGGTGAGTAAAGTGTGCATTGTGATGCTTGTAGTAGCTCTACCATGTAGAGAGTAGTGGTTAGTTTAAACTTTAAAGAGATTTATGCCACAATATAACATATGGAAGAGCATACACATGAAGTATGAATACCAAAACTGAGCATGAATATACCATTTGGATATGTGTCAAATCACATTTCACCTCCAAAATCAGCCTTGTATACACAAATGCAAGCTTTTATAGCTCTCAAAGAGCACCAAGCTATCTTCTACATGTCCAAAATACCAGTGTACATAATGCTCTACAATATCTTGAGAATTTGAATTTATGGACCAAAGTTCAAGCATTCATCATGCTTTCAAAATTTCTATACTTGCACAATATGCGAGAAATAGCATACAATTAGTCAAAGAATAAGCAGCAAAACGGTGAAAATTTTGCAAAAGTATTTTTCAAAGAATTGTAGATCTCATTGAAATAGAGGGAAAATGTAGGCAGAGATCTCATATCTACATTCTACAAAGAGATATCTGACCTACAAAAGAGTGCTACTATACAATTCTTAACAACGTCCATACATCCACACATTGTCTTCCACACTTTCTACTAAGATTCCATGAGAGCATGCATAACTCTCAAGATCCCATTGCATTCTTGCAATGCTCTGAGCTCTCAAGCTTTGTTGATCATTCTCCTTGTCCAAGCCAAGAACCACGGATGTGATACCACTTGTTGCACTCATTGTGCATGCACAAAGAGTTACAAGAGAATGCGAGAGAGAGATGGGGGAGGGAGCAAGAACATTGTGTAGTCAAAGCTCCGATGATGGGCTTCTCTAGTTTTATTCTTAGACTATGAAAAGCATGAATACACTGTGTGCGCACATGGGATGGGTAAGTGTGTGTGTGTCCACACTAGGAAACCACCAATTGGACTTTAGCCCCAAACTTCTTGCATTTTTTCCTTTTGGTTGTCTTTGCCATACTCACACATTTTTGATAAAACATGCTGATTTATATATTTGCCTAGCATCAATATCCCTACTTCAATGTCCACTCCAAATTGTTGTTTCCTGTTTCCCGTAGCCTCCTTCTACTTCTTAGTACGCTGACATCAATATCCCTCCTTCAACAATTCATTTTTGCCTAGCATCAATACCCCTCCTTTAGTGTCCATTCCAAAGTGTTGTTTCATGTTTCCTGTAGCCTCCTTCTACTTCTCAGTACGCTGACATTTCTAGAACTCTCTCTTTTAAAGAGCTTTGTCTTTTCATACTGCACTGATTTCTGTCCCGTCAAGGTATCCCCTTCTTTTGGAGTTAACATGAAGCTTTAAGAAACCTTCAAGTCATGTTCAGAACCATATAACTGAGAAGAAACCTTCGATGCCTATTTTGAACCATGTGACTGAGAATACCCCTCCAAAATAGCATCTACGAAACCTTTGCAAAGTCGTACAACTCCTTCAACGTGCTCTCCTACAAATACACTCCGAAGTAATGTTGCTGATGACAAGTAAATTACAAAAAGCAATTCATGCTTGTAAATTGGGTCCCTTATTGAAGCTTAACATTGTGCTTGTTGGAACCCCTCATGATGCCTTCTCTAATGGAGCTCATGTTGTACTACACACACAATCCCCCCCCCCCCCGGTCTCCTGTGTATTCCATGAGAGAAGTAAGAAATCTCTCTCTTGCTTCTTTGTGTTTCCAAACTCTGTGTGTGTGTGTGCGCACACATGCACACTCTTCTTTCTCCAGTGTTCTCCTCAATGCCGAAGAAGAAAACAGTCTCCTACGCTCTTTCTTGTAGTCATCTTGAGCAGGGTGATAACATTTTATCAAAATCAACTCTTTTATTCTGTTGCTTGAATCACTTAGCAACCAATCCAACCTTGTACTTAGGCTTGGATCATTAGATGTAAACTTCTTCTTGTAAACCCATTTGCAAGGAGATGCTTGCTTGTCTTCTAGCAATTCAACCAAAGTCCCAAGTCTCATTATTGACAATCAAGTTCTGCTTAAATTGGATGGCTTGCTCCCACTTAACCTTGTCATTCATTTTCATGGCTTCTTTGTAATAAGATGTCTCACTAGTTGGGATTCATGCCAACTGGCTAGACCACATATTAATCCATCATCTACCCTAACCTTATTCTTTGATATAAGATAAAGAATAAGGATTTGTGAGTGGTTATCTTCACTCACTTTGTGATCCACCCATATCATGTCTCTGTCTCCCTTGCATGCATGCACTCGTGCACCACTCATGCTCACGCTCCTCACAAGTGGTATCAAAGTGCACAGACTTTGAGGTGAGCTAAGGCCTGGACCTTATTATGCAGAGAGTTAAATCTTCTAAACTTGAACGTGCAGAAGTCTGTAGAGATTGGACAATGCAGTGCAAGGAGTCTATTTCAACACAATTTCTTTTGAGACCCAACAGGTAGGGCTAGAGAGTTGAGCAGAAAAAAGTAGTATTGATGATTTTTTTTCTAGGAAACTCTTACAATAGAAAAATATTTCAAGCATTCAATGTCATCACGGAAAATTTGGACTCTGAAAGGGACCCCTTGTCTTTGCCTCTCTTATCCAAAGTGGGCAGCCCGGTGAAGTACATAAACACTTTCTCAAAACCCTATCGACCAGCATATCATTGGAAAGATATAAGAAAGTAGGTTCTAAATCCCCAAACTACTACAAATTTGGAGTTGATTTGTATAAGTCATCACCTCCCTACTGAAGTTGAAATATGGGGAGAGATTCCATTTCTAAGATGGAGTTGTCACATCAAAAAATAGAATCTTCTAGAATATAAGGAATCTGATGGCATGCTATTAATCAATGGATAGATCTCGATGAGTACAGTTTAAATCCAAAAGGTCTGACAAGTTTTTATTTCATTTGTAAAAATTCTATTGTGTGCTCATTTTGAACAAGAGAGAGAAAGTCAAAGTCCTTATAGGGCCCCTTTGAGAGCCCAAATTTTCCCTAATGAGAACTTTATCAACAACATATAGTAGTGCTAAAGCGATAAATCAGCAACACTAGCAATGTTGAAATGAAACGCTATGAAGAGAAGCAAAAGAAATTGCAATGCTCATGGCAAGAGATAAGAGAAAACATCAAGAAGATCTACTTAGAAGTTCTTGGACATCTATTGCACAACATAGATTGTGCTTTGTACTTTGTAAAGATGTTATATGCACAATTTGTTTAGCAACATCCGATAGAATTCTCTTCAAAGGAGACCACCATGGCCATGCACGATATAAGGGAGAGATGTGTGAAATTTTCATGGAGAGTTGGCACTAATAGTTGAAGGCACCAAGATAAACTTAAAAAAGGAAGAAGACAATTTGACAACACATTTGATGGAGAAGGATGCAAAAATCACACGGCTCTTTCAAGTATCCCAACGACCTCCAGCGTCACAAGCCAGAATGGAAAAAAGTCTTAATCATCTAATCCAAGACCTTCAAAACTTGACACAACGAGTGAATCCCCCCCTATCCAAGGGATACACATGAGTCACTTGGTTGTATATCTAGAGTTAGTCCCCGCATCACACTCAGATGCATCTTCATGAGTCTAAATGCCTAATATGCAACAAAAAATTTGATGGATGGAGTGGTTTCTACACATTGGTTTGTGGCCACTATTTGTGTGGGCTTGGCCACTTGTACTTACTTCTAGGATCTCTCTTAGGTATGCTATGCATATTCTCCACATTAGCTTGATTGATACTTTGAGCAAATGCTACCAAATCACCTAAATGTGTAGGTATAAAAAATGTATGTGCTCTTGTAACTACATGTAGAACAAGGGTTTGCATTTGAATTGGCATACACACGGTCCTTGGGCCCCATGCTTGGTAAGGTGTTGTGCCACATGATGGTCCAAAGTTCACAACTATGGCCCTAGGCATAGTAGATACGGGATAATGCCACCACTGAGCAGAAGCCATTGGAATAACTAGGGAGTAAGAGCTACATGAGCATGACTAGCAATAGATAACTGGGAAACTAAAGGTACTGCTCGTGGGCTCAAACTACATTGAGACTCCAGGAAAAACAATGTATGAAGGATCCATGTGACTCATTGAAGGAGTCTCCATTTTTGATAGGGTTGGTTGTTTGGCCTTGTTTGTATCCAAGAATCGCATAAGAACTATCAAAGGCATGTAAATACCTTTTTTTTGCCTCTTCAACTAGAAAATCCTATGGATGATAGAAAATAAAGAACAAAATTTCAAAAACAACTTTCGCACCCTATTTTCTCCTACCTACCTTGTGCAATGAACCAAAAATAAACATAAAAAACTCAATCTTATCTTCTCATGCTCCTACAATGAACAATGTGTAGCAACAATGGTGGATAGTGAACCCTAAAAAACAATACACACACCCTTTCTAGCCTTTCCTACCAAAACACATAGAACTTCAAAAACAGTAGCAAAGCCTACATGTAGACCTTGGTAGACAACATATTCTGTAATGGAATTTGCCTTAATATGTGAGAGTAGCGGAATTTAATGAGAGTACTTTCAAGAAATAATTTTGTGAGCATAGCGGGTTGACATAATTGAAGATAGCAACATAATCATAGCAATTAGTTAACTTGGCATAGACAATACTTTTGCAAGAGAGAGAGTTTAGAGAACATGACAACAGTTGAGGACCGGATTTATGTGGAGCCGGTCCCCCCTCCAATAGGCATTTGTATTATGATTTCTCCCATAAAGAGAGACTTGTTACAATACAGTCTTTGTGTTCCTTGTGACCTAGGTGATGCCATGAAGATGGAAGGCTTCAAGCATCACAAACATAACATAAACTTGAAGAAAGCTTTAACTATCCCAAGCCTCAGTCCCAAGATCTCAAACACCTTCGAAGGTGGAGAGAGCTAGCAGGGAATGAGGGTAGGGAAGAGGAAGAAGAAACATTTCGTAGGAGAAAGAATTAGTTCCTCACTTATCATACTCTTGTTGCTAGCATACATAATAGCATAGTAATAAAGAAGAAGGAGATGGCAAGCTTAAGCATTGAAGCATGGCTCTTGGTTGGATTTGCACTCCATAGCCAAGAGTGTTGGTGTAGGCTCTCAACCTCTACTTGCTTGGAGAAGGAGAGGGAGCTCTTGCACTTTGCATAGTACACAATGAGAGTTCTTGTGAGTGTGTGTGGGTGAGTATACCCCCTAAGCACCCCCCTAGCTTGCTTGGGTCGACCCCCCCTTGTAGCTCATGCTTGAAGCTCATTGGACCCCTCCAGGCCTAGCCAATCACAAGCCCAATCACAAGCAGGAGCCATTACAAGCAACATGGGTAGCCTTGGGACAAGTGTCCCCCTTTCCCCTTTGAGAGAGAGGACTTGATAAATGCAAAATCAATTAGATAATTCAAGTAATTTATCATTGGACCCCTTTGAAGCCTAGCCAATAGGCTTCAAACAACACATGAAGGTAACATGGGTAGGGACCTGACATGTGTCCTTGTTGCCTCTTCAAGCTAGGGCTTCCCTTGTGAGTGTGAGTGTGTGTTCTCTCTCTCTAATCCCTAGGAAAAGGGCTCGCCCACCCTCTTGTAGGGATGCTTTTAACTTTAGGAGCTCAAGCACCTTAGTCATCAAGCATGACAAAGCACTTGAAGTAGGGGGTGTTCCCACAAGCATCTCAAGCAAGCTTCTCAAGGCACCTCAAGCACCTTAATCATGCACCAAGTCAAGCACCTCAAGCATGGAGCCAGTCAAGCACCTGAAGCATCTTAATCAAGCACCTCAAGCATGACAAGAACCTCAAGCAGGACAAGCACCTCAAGCACGACAAGCACCTTGAGCTTGGGCCGGGTTCCCACCTCAAGCTCAACCCTAGCTTACCTAAGGTGAACGGACTTTTACACACATTATTGGAGGTCTTCAATGAAGCTAACCCTAAGGTCTTATGCTCCATTGGTTAGCCTTGCTCTTGATAGACCATCTCCCATTTGGGCCCCTTTACTATTGGCCCCGTGTTGAGATAGATCTATAAGCACATATCTATATCTTAACACTTGTTCCCGTTTATTCTCCCACATTAAGTGATCAATTTAATATGAGAAAATCATTTGGGTTGGTTAGATATTAGATTTTATGACATATTCCTTAAAAATGGCACCAAAAATGTCAACTATGAGGGCCTTGCCATGCGCCATGTGTGAGCCCCGAAGGTAGCAAGCACACAACCTTGTTGTAGAAAAGCTCAATAGGTGTAGATGGTGTGTCACTCACCTCTCTGTGTCACCATTGTAGAGGGAATCTTGCACTGCAGTGAAGAAGGAGCTTGCCTCTACTACTCAACTGCTTTAGTGCTACTGTATTCGCGCTGATGCTCAATGACACATACCCTCTCTCTCTCTCTCATGCTCACACACACACTCACACACCTAGAGAGAAAGAGGATAAAGGGAGAGATAAAAAGAGCAAGAGCACTTTGCCTTAGTATCTTTGAGAATGGCTCAAAAAATAGGTTATGATTGCTTTTATATGGGTTATTCCATTCACATATAGTCGGCCACTCAAAACATTAAATCCTTATCTGCTAAAGTTTGTGGTGCACCTCTCATTGGCAATCACTCAGACAATGATCATGCACATACAAGGCTGACAAGCCCAACAACCCATAACTAAAAATACTAAAAGTAATAAGAGGGTCTTCATGGGTTAGCAAGTAGTATCAAATCATCATCTTAAACTTTGAAAAGTTTGCATGTGTAAACTTGTTACATACTCTCTTCCTACATATAGAGATGGTGTTTTTTTATCTTTACTACATCGAGTCAAAGATAATGTACCTACGCCCTTTTGTAGTAGTAAACATTGTACAATGTATCCTTAACATGGATTTTTTTTTGATACCCGTCATACAATTAAAAAATACTTCATAGTAGAGATATGCTCGCTCTATTAAATGCAATAAAGTTTATTATGAACCATAAAAGAAAACTTTATAAATAAACTTAAAAGGTCAAATAAACCTATTAGTATTATATCTCATTCTTGTGTCTTTGAAACAAAGAGGAGAAATACCATTTATATTCACACTTGAGAACACAATTTTCCTTTGTAACACTTCAAATATTGAGAAACATACTCAAGGATATGTCTTGTTCTTGAATGTTATAAGTTGAAACATTATCATCATAACATTTAAAGTAGCTTAAATATCATAGTGTCCTTTAGAAAAGAGATACGAGTCTTATCTCATCATTTATGAAACACAAAATCTCGTGCGTCAGCTATTGTAGTAGCATCTCATCTACCATGCGAGGTAGCACTGAGATATGCTACTGAGATAATTTGAATCCTTGTGCCTTATGACAAAGCATAGTTTACATAGCTTTGCTTGCCCAAAATGTAAAGCAACATGAAGGTTCTAGTACATAACTTTTTTAATAAAACATGAGCGTACTTGTTTTAGTGGAAGAAAATATTTCGCATCAATTCTTCCTTGTTTAAAAGAAAAGCAAGAATGATCTCTTGAATTGTCTCCTTGATTTTAATCTTCATGCATAGAGATCTTTCAAATCTTTGTGAGCAACTCCTTGATGAGATGCTGAAGTTGGTGCTTGGAGCACTCTTCTTTAGATTCCATCTTGTGGTTACAGATACTTGGATTTGCACTCTCTTGGTGTTTTTGTTGCTATTGTCATCTTTGATAGCTTAAACACAACATTCAAAGAGGTAACGGATGCTCATTTTGGGAGGAGATTCATGAAAACATGCATGGTTTGAATTTCTTTTTCTACTCCAAAACAACTCTTGGGAATCTCAAGTGGAATTATTTCCTCTCCTTGAGAGAATCTCATGGTGTTCTTTGAGCTACTTAATCTAAAAGTAAGAGCTCTCCTTCCCTAATTCATAACACTACTAGAGAAAAAATTTTTGAATTAAAAATAGCAATTTTTTTTGCACTTTTTGCCTCAATTTCCTTTGTACATTTGCTAATTATACAATAAATTAAGACATAGCTTCTTCTTTCTTCCTTACCTCAAATCATCTCTTGATCAAGAAACAGAGAAACCTTTGAAATTTTTGAATCTTGCCTTGTGATGGTGGAGTATTTGAGAGGCTGCTACATACAAGAAGAGGTCATCCTTATTCTCTGATACAAATGAAACCTTAATTAGATTTATCTTTCTATAGGCATAGACTTCCCTTAGCATAGTTTACATTTTTTGGTGCATAATCAATCATCATTTCCACATATAGATTCAAAATACCATGCTTATAATCAAAATTAAGGAGAAGATTATTAACATGAGACAACACAAGATTGAGGGTCACCCTTAAAAGGCTCTTCATTACTCATGCTCTTGAAGCTCTGTGAAATGGAGATAAGCTTGAGTATACACTGGAATGTTGAGCAGCTTGAGTATACATTGGACTGTGGAGCTTAAGATCTCCATGTCTGACCCAAGCAACTTAGCGCTTTCTTGATCATCATTTTTTCCTCTTCTTCCAAGCATCAATGAATAAATAATACAACTATATTTCAAAGAAAAGGAATGGAAACCATATAAATTTTGGTTATGAGATTCATAGGAAGAAGCTCTATAACATGGTAGTATATGGAATACTAGTGACAATTCCTAAAATTTTAGGACGCCTTTGATAATTCCATTAGATGACCTTTGTAATCTCAAAATTAGCTTTTGAATTCTTCTAAAATGTTGTAGAGCTTGAAACGATATACATTTTGTGAAACAAATAGTGAAGAATATTTTCCCCTCTATTTTCAAAAATAGTAACTTTGAATTTCTAAGAGGAGGTGGAAGAGTCCAAAGAATGGGAGTATAAATGCTCGAGGGGTTCACCTCGTAGACATATAAGTTACCACGTGAGTTCAATACATGGGTTTTCTAATTGCCAAAATTTTAAAGTTTTATCAGGTGTATATTAATAGAAAGGGTTTTTATTTGATTTTTCAAAAAACCCATAAATTTTTGAAGAAAAAATGGTCATTTTATTACCTTAAGCATGCAAGTAAAGGGTTTTTTTTAATACCCTTTGAACACATGTTATATAAATAGTTTCTTAAAGGCAGGCCTCGAGTATGAATTGGGGATTTGACCCCTTTTGGAATTTTTGAAGAGGCATATAAATGTTCTTAACCCTCATGCCCACGAACAAGTCCTTTTTCCCACTTTGCCTCTCGTTCCCACCCAATGTATGCTGTATTTTTCTGTTTTAAGTCTCATAAAATTCTTATGAGATCTTAGGAAAGTTTTTCATGGCCTTATAAAATGGCATTCATCTTTTGGAACTTCCTTAGCCATGAGTGCACTTCCTTGCATGCCTCATCGTCCTTCGACATATGCTTTATCTCTCTATTATAGTTGTTTTGATCCCGCAAAAATGCATACAAACCCTTACATAATTTAGTAAGCACTTGTGGAGGTAGCATCAACCTTTTGGAACCATAAGGTTTTGTGTTCCACTTTTCTACCGTAATCTTAAACCTTACCCTTCCATTCTATCTTATTTTCTCTTACTAGAATGACAATTCTAGTGAGAGAAAATCATTTAAGTAGACGAAAAATTGAATTTTGTGACATTTTTCTAGGTCTTGGTCCTATGGATAGAGTAGAAATTTGTGTTTTAGATAGGACACATGAGGGTGAAAATGAGGGGGGAAGTAAATGCTCATTTTGAGTTGCTATAAATGGGGAACTTATGGTGCTATAAGGAGTAAAAAACCAAACGATGATGCTATCCTCTTCGCTATCGACGCTCAAGACATGTCTAAAAAGTGTGTTGAGGTGATGCTAGACAAAACTTAGGTGGGGCTACCGATGATTGGAAAGTGAAATCAATGTAGACAAAGGCTAAGCAAGAACCTCGACCCTAATGAATTTTATAGGGGTACATAAGGTAGTTAAGCTGCATGTATGTGACGTCTCCCTAGATACTTCTTTGTGGCATAGTCCTAGGAGATTCGCTACAATATACCATGTGGTATCATGTCAATGTGCAATAGGGGGCTATACAAGGCCAAAAATGAAAATCTTGCAAATGAAGGTCCCATATATAGGAGTCAAGAAGCTCTAGGCTGTCAAACAAGAAGAAGTTTGAAATTAGATCTAGTGCATTCGGATGTGTGTGGGCCTATGCCTACCAAGTCACTAGGTGGTGGTGCATGTTTTGTCACTTGTATACATTATACAACGAGCAAGGCTTGGGCATATACAATAAAGTATAAATGTTATTCGTTTTGTATCACGTAGAGATGGATCCTAATTTGTCCAAAATTAGAGTCAAACAAGAAACTTAAGTGCTTAAGGACTAATAATGATGGAGCTAATTTCTCCAAAATCACTATTTTGATTTGACCAATAGATCACTACGTAAGACTCTTGATGGTGGTATTACAAAAGAAGCTTGGAGTGGTTGTTAGCCATGATATAATCATTTGTGACTCTTTGGTTGTAAAGCATTTGTGTGTGTATCCAAAGATCTTAAAAAGAAGCTAGAGCCAAAGTCTTATAACTGAATTTTCATTGGCTACCATAGAAAAAGGGGTGATATGAATTGTTTCTTGTGGGGTCTAGTATCTCTTAAAACTATCCATAGCAATGATCTGATATCCAATGAGTAGAAACTTCAAAAATCTCCTCCCCAATAAGTTGAGGTGAGGAGAGCTATGTTACAGGATGCTATGCCACATGGTCATGACCAAAGACATGAAGCTATCCATGTGTCACAAGGTGAGTAAAGTGTGCATTGTGATGCTTGTAGTAGCTCTACCATGTAGAGAGTAGTGGTTAGTTTAAACTTTAAAGAGAGTTATGCCACAATATAGCATATGGAAGAGCATACACATGAAGTATGAATACCAAAACTGAGCATGAATATACCATTTGGATATGTGTCAAATCACATTTCACCTCCAAAATCAGCCTTGTATACACAAATGCAAGCTTTTATAGCTCTCAAAGAGAACCAAGCTATCTTCTACATGTCCAAAATACCAGTGTACATAATGCTCTACAATATCTTGAGAATTTGAATTTATGGACCAAAGTTCAAGCATTCATCATGCTTTCAAAATTGCTATACTTGCACAATATGCGAGAAATAGCATACAATTAGTCAAAGAATAAGCAGCAAAACGGTGAAAATTTTGCAAAAGTATTTTTCAAAGAATTGTAGATCTCATTGAAATAGAGGGAAAATGTAGGCAGAGATCTCATATCTACATTCTACAAAGAGATATCTGACCTACAAAAGAGTTCTACTATACAATTCTTAACAAACATATATCCACACATTGTCTTCCACACTTTCTACTAAGATTCCACGAGAGCATGCATAACTCTCAAGATCCCATTGCATTCTTGCAATGCTTTGAGCTCTCAATCTTTGTTGATCATTCTCCTTGTCCAAGCCAAGAACCACGGATGTGATACCACTTGTTGCACTCATTGTGCATGCACAAAGAGTTACAAGAGAATGCGAGAGAGAGATGGGGGAGGGAGCAAGAACATTGTGTAGTCAAAGCTCCGATGATGGGCATCTCTAGTTTTATTCTTAGACTATGAAAAGCATGAATACACTGTGTGCGCACATGGGATGGGTAAGTGTGTGTGTGTCCACACTAGGAAACCACCAATTGGACTTTAGCCCCAAACTTCTTGCATTTTTTCCTTTTGGTTGTCTTTGCCATACTCACACAGTTTTGATAAAACATGCTGATTTATATATTTGCCTAGCATCAATATCCCTACTTCAATGTCCACTCCAAAGTGTTGTTTCCTATTTCCCGTAGCCTCCTTCTACTTCTTAGTACGCTGACATCAATATCCCTCCTTCAACAGTTCATTTTTTCCTAGCATCAATATCCCTCCTTCAGTGTCCATTCCAAAGTGTTGTTTCATGTTTCCTGTAGCCTCCTTCTACTTCTCAGTACGCTGACATTTCTAGAACTCTCTCTTTTAAAGAGCTTTGTATTTTCATATTGCACTGATTTCTGTCCCGTCAAGGTATCCCCTTCTTTTGGAGTTAACATGAAGCTTTAAGAAACCTTCAAGTCCTTTTCAGAACCATATAACTGAGAAGAAACCTTCGATGCCTATTTTGAACCATGTGACTGAGAATACCCCTCCAAAATAGCATCTACGAAACCTTTGCAAAGTCGTACAACTCCTTCAACGTGCTCTCCTACAAACACACTTCGAAGTAATGTTGCCGATGACATGTAAATTACAAAAAGCAATTCATGCTTGTAAATTGGGTCCCTTATTGAAGCTTAACATTGTGCTTGTTGGAACCCCTCATGATGCCTTCTCTAATGGAGCTCCTCATTCTCCATACTCTCATGGAACCCCCATTGGAACCTTTGTTGAAAAGTTTCCAGTAATTGTTGGGAAACCTCAAGGAAACTTGTTGCACCTTGTACATGCCCCTCCAGGGCTCTAGAAGAGAGAGAGAGAGTAAGGGAGGGAGGTGTAGCAATCACTCCTGTTGATGAAGCATGCTAGTTTTCTTGTTTTGAACTTATACTTAAACTATGCCAATGCCCCATAGTTGAGAGACTTTATTTTCTCTTTTTGGAAATACAAAAGGTATCTTCGTTTCAATAGTTCAACAATTAGTGCTGATGAATACTTACTATCGAGCCACGATTCCATGGTTTCACCCATATTAACTTTTGTAAAAACTCCTCATATTTTTTAGATACTAGTTCTTTTTTGAATGGTGTTAAGCTCTTCCATTTCTTTGGTTTTCATCAAAGTAATTCTAATTTCCTTTGAGGAGTCTAGTTTTGCTTAGCTTGTAAGAAAAACTAGTATTAGTAGTCCACCCATTTGGCAATGGTATACCATGTCGCATTTTGACTTCAATAAGAGACTCTGCCTGCTTCCTAAATTATTGGATCATATTTTTGGTTATCAAGTATGATCTGCTCTAAAATCTTGAATGCCTGGTATTTATTTGGAGAAGTTCACTGGCCATCCCAACTAGAGATACCAGATAATATTTCCATTTCTCTAGTATGTGTTTGATTATTTATGCCACTAGTTTTGTAAGAGGGTTCAAATGTTTAAAGAAAACAACAAAATGTTGTTGATGTAAGAGATTTCATAAACCTCTGAAAAAAGGAAAATACAGAGATGTTAAGACTTTGTTAAGAGGGATTTTACATACAATATTTCTCAATAATGCATCTCTTGAGAATTCAAGATCCGATCCCAAACAAGAGAATATAGACATTTAAATAGAAGATCTATAAGAATGAAGGCATTCCAATGCAAGCATATAGAGATGTTAAGACTTTGTTAAGAGGGATTTTACATACAATATTTCTCAATAATGCATCTCTTGAGAATTCAAGATCCCAAACAAGGGAATATAGACATTTAAATAGAAGATCTATAAGAATGAAGGCATTCCAATGCAAGCATGGGAAATAGCTGCTGACAATTTTTAGAATGATGATTATCATAATATCATACAAGTATCTCCTCTAGCAGAGAAATCAATCAAAATGGTGAACATGTTTCTCTTCAAAAGTGAAAAAACACTTTTATGACACATACAAACTATGTGTGTGAGAAGGAAGCATGGGATTTCTCAATGAGAAATGACTAGTATTCAATCTTATTCCCATTTTATCTACACCAATGTAAGGTAATATAATTAGTTAAAAATAATGATTTATTTTGTAACAAAACATTTTGGTATAGAATGAGAAGCTAGCTCTATAATATATTCCCTAGAACATGCTCCTAGCCATGGCCCATGTCAGCAAGAGAGAGAGAGAGAGAGAGAGAGAGAGAGAGAGAGAGAGAGAGAGAGAGAGAGAGAGAGAGAGAGAGAGAGAGAGAGAGAGAGAGAGAGAGAGAGAGAGAGAGAGAGAGAGAGAGAGAGAGAGAGAGAGAGATACAAGTATCTAATGCATTCAAGAGATTATTGATAGTATTCTTGAGTATATTTATAGCTACACTATGGGTGTCTTTTATAAACCCTCCCTATGTATATATATAGTGTACATTCTTGAAGCATATATAAGCTTCTTTGGTTGCCTCATGTGATAGGGTGCAGTTTTGAAAACTAACCAGTGTGTGGATTTGATACTCACCAAAGTTTAGAAATAGCTTGTAGGCTTTCTTTTCCTAAAAAGGGCCTTTTCTAATTTTGGACTTCAAGTCAAAGAGGATGCCTACAAAGTCTTGTTTCTATCTTAAACCAATACCCAAGAAGTTAAATAGGGGTTTAAATCATGCATAAAATATATGATCAAAGAATAATTCATTTCTTTGAAAAGAAGAGGAGTAATCATACTTGTATATGGACACATTTTAATGTTATTCAAGAAAATCAAGAGCAATAATATTTACCAAGAAGAGGGGATGAGGAATTATTTCAAGTATTTGATGATAATGAGGTTGAAGTCCTATATATATCATACAATTGCAACTTGAGATGCTACTTGAGAAAGCAAGCCGTGAAAAACATGAAAAACCAAGAGGATTCAATGTAACATTAATAACAACCACTAAAAGAGAATAAATGGTAACAACTAAAAGAGAAAAACAAGAGTTGGAAATTTTGAAAATATATTTAATACTGCCACAAATATGGGTCGCAAAGGGTAGCAATTACAAAGGAAGTGCATTTTGACTATATAGTTTGGCATCAGTTACTTAGAAGATACATTCACTCCAAGGTGGGTAAATAAGAAGCTAAACAATAGATTCCAGGGGAATTGGTTCAATCTTACAGTTGTATCGTATACTTGAACATGCACAATTTAGAAAACCTCTTTTCATTTGTTATGCAGTATAGCTATCAAATATTGTGCCTTGTTTATTATGTAACCTTTCAAATCGCCATAGACCACATGCTATCCCTATCAAATTGCAGTGAGCAAATCTACTTTCATATTTGCAGGCCTCACAAGTGATCACTCAGGAAGATGGAAAAGAAGCAAAACATAATGCAAAAGCCAGCTTCAAGTTGCAAAGTGTTGCATTGGTAAAGGCACATGTGTCGTGGTCCATCCTTGATTCTTGCAGCTTCCTGTATAGGTCCAAGCAACATAAAAACAAGTCATGAATTTGCATTAAATCCAAAGAACAAGGTCAAGTCTCACGCGGTGGGCCTTCTAGACAAAAGAAGGTGACACGAGGAAATCAATGTTTCGGGGCCATTTAGAAGATCAAACAAGGCAAAAATTCACAAGGGCATTCTAAAAGAAGAGGAAACTCACATGGTTCATCTAACGCTATAGGGACCTTTTGCAAGCTAAAAATGCACATACAAAAGAATGTATGCTATCTTTCTTCTTCTCTAAGCTATGTCTTAGCATGCCGAAAACACAAGAAGGTGAGGCCTACACCTACGTGAAAGATGGCGGTGGCATATTAGGGAAGGGCTATTGAACCCTTATCATGTAATCAACTAAGAATGGAGCTGCATACGACGCAGTCGAGTAACGTACCAGAAATTAGACAAAGAACTCGGACCTCAGAACGACAGAAATGACGGAGAGTGAGCAGGAAGCGTAGCTGAAAGGTCGAATGGAAGGTGCGGGTGGTGGGCAGCTCTGACAGAGAGAGGAAGTGAGCACGCATCGCATACTTTGCCGCGAGCGAAGGTGGCTACATGTGCTCACTCTCTTCTGTCAGACCGCCACCACCATCAACCATCTCTCCCTTTCTCTCTCTTTCTGGGGCCGAGGCGACTCCTTCTTGTACTCTCTCTCTCTCTCTCTCTCTCTCGGGTCGAGGCGACTCCTTGTACTCTCTGGGCTCCTTCTTGTACTTACTCTCTCTCTCTCTCTCTCTCTCTCTCTCTCTCTCTCTCTCTCGCACACACACACACTGGCACTCAGAGCGAGCCCCTACTGCATGAGTAGCCGCCCTTCTTATATTTTCTAGTGCCATCGTATTCGCCCTGATTGAGGGTGGCCATGATAATGCTCTGCTATTGGACCACCGTCATAGGGACACGTGTTGCTATCATCACTCCAAGGGATCCCTCCTCTCGGTTATATGCAAAATCAACTATGCTTCTTTGACCCCACACATACTAACTTATTGGCTAGGCCCATCACCCCCCACGTGACTTGAGCCTCTAGGGCTCTGCCATGTGGCCACAAATCTCTTAGTAGATTCACTTCCCCCCTTGCCAGTGGCCATTTGCAAGCTCTCACCTCGTTAAAGCAAAAGCACCATAGCTTTAACCTTCCCTATTGCATTCTTAATCAAAAGCTCTCAAGTTTCCACCTTGTCCAAGCAAAAGCCCACTAGCTTCAACCTTCCCTTATTGCTTTTTTATGAAAAGCACTATTTCGATTTGAGCAAGCATCACTATCTCAATGCCTTGACCTGCAATTTTAAAGAAAGTACAATCTTTTATACTATGTTTTTCATATGGAGCTCAAGTGGATGATGCTCATCACCAGAACATTTCATCACTCATGGTGTAAAGGCCCACTCTTCTCTATAGTGCAAAAGTTATTATAAGATTAATCAATAACTGGCTCACAAATCTACCTTCAAAAGTCGTACATGGACTCCCAAAGCAACTGCAAAATTTTTGTGCATTGAATGTAGTGTCCCTTATCTAGATGCACTTTAGAAAAATGATACTTATAAGGCTGTGTCCTTACAAAGAAAGAAAAAAAGTTATGATGCGCAATATAGAAAATTAATTACAAAGCATAGTTGTATATCATCATACACATGCATAATCTATCACTGAGATCTATTGGCAAAAATACCACAAACAAACTAGGCTGGTTGCCTAATACCATGGATAAACTATTTAGATGCTTTGTAGGGATGTGTGATCATGCATAAATTTTGAATAAAAGATGCCCCTAGGAGAAAACTGCAAAGGAACACACACACACACACACACACACACACACACACACACACACACTTCAAATTTTTTTTTGTCATGCCAAGACGAATTTCAAGAATCTAAGAGAGGCATATCCCTTTACTATTAGAGGTGTAGAGGGATCAAGGAATGAGCCCCAAAGACGAATTTATAGTTTGTACAACTTTATTAAACTAGTTTTTGTAATAAACATAGCTTGAATATCTTCTATGTATGGAGTTACCATGCTTCAAGCTTAACTATCAACCAAACATCCATCTCACCATAGTGTATCTGTCACCCATAACAACTCCATTTCATGAGCTTGTTCTTAATTGTCTGACAATGTTTAGAATTAGTTGTGCAATGAAGGAGCAGGTAAAATAGTGGACACCTCACTACGAGAGGTCACTTAAATTTCAGCGTCAAATTACCGGCGCCAATGTCGGGCATCGATATATGTGTAGGTAAGTATGGAGGGAGATGCAACTTTAAAAAAAAATCATTTTTAAATTTTTGACGACTATTCCGATGCCTATTCCGACGCCTCTTTCGATTCATTTTTCGACATCTATACGAATGCCTATTCCGATGCCTGTACTGTCGGACTCTGCAAAAAACGAACCCGCAGCCTTTCCCTGCGCATTTCTCTTCTTCTTGCGCCTTTTCTCTTGCTCTTTTCTTCCTCACCTCTTGTAGATTTGGTGCGAAACAAGTTGTCGGAGGTGCTAACCTTGCTCGTGGACTACTCCATAGCACTAAGGTGAGATTGTTTTCAAGTTTACTTGTAGGTTTAGGGTTTGGGGTTTAACTTGGTGTGTATGTGTGCCTTTTTTGCAGGTTCGAGGACATTTACAACACCTTTTCTTACTCAAATAAGCCGCATGTGAGTGCTTGAACTTTTAATGCATATTAAATTTATTTAAATTAATTTGTATATTGATAAAAAAAAAATCATGCTTTAAACTTTCAATGCTTATAAAGAAATTATGGTTTGTGTTGTGAAATTTTGTCCTGAATTAGGAAAAATTTCGTTATGGTTTATGAAAAAATTTTGTTTTGAAGAAATTTCGTTTTTAATTATGTCGTTTTTGAAATTATGCGATTGATAAGGTTTAGGTTTTAAGTTTTGCTTAAGTTTAGTTTAGATTATATGTTCCATTAGGATATATATAGGTTATATGTTAAGTTACAAGCTAGCTTATACATTAAGTCATGCCAAGGTTAAGTTAGGTTAGGTTAGCTTGTAAGTTAGGTTTAAATGAAAGGTTAAATTAATTTGTACGTTAAGTTATAGGTTATAGGATAGGTTAGTTAGATTATAGGTAAGGTTTAGGCAACAAGTTAGGTTATAAGTTGTATATAAAAAGTTAGGTTAAGTTATATGTTAAGTTAACTCATGTTTATATTATAGATGGACGTTGTGTTCGCATAGTTAGAACTTATGTACTTTTTATGTTAATTTAATTGGTGAAACTTCCAAACACGACCATCTATCAGTGTCTAGACCATAACCCTCTAGCCCTATTAACAGACTAAAATGGCCAAGCACTACAGTACTAATTGGATTTGGAGCGACCAAATCAAAAGTTGCCAAACCTAAGTGGATTTACATAGCCTACCCTAACGCTCTAAATATAGTAATGTACTAGCGGCCAAAACAAAAGTCACTAATCTAAAGCCGGTGCTTAGCAGACTAAATGGCTTAATTGGCTTAACCATACCCTAATATGTTTTAGAGCGCTTTACCTTAGCGGATTTACATAGTGTGTCCTAATGCACCGTTCGAACATAGTGCGCCATCTATTAGCAACCAACAAACCAGAATCCATAGAACCCTAAGCGGCTAGCCCTAAGCAGATTGAAATGAAAAAACGCTACAATAATCCAATTTGGAGCATCCAAACCTAAGCAACTTTACATAGCGCACCCTAACACTCCAAAATACGACCATCTATTAGCGGTTAAAAACCAACACTAGTCCTAAGACGTTAACCCTAGGTGGCTAGCCCTAAGCGGATTGAAATGACTAATTGCTATCCTGATCCAATTTGGAGCAGCCTAACCTAAGCGGCTTTACACACCATACCATAAGTTCTAGCTGTCCGAACATAACGTCCATCTATTAGCAACCAAACGAAGATGACTTGTATACTTCTAAATACGCAAACAGACTTCATTAGGTTAGGTTATAGATTAAGTTTAGGTTATAGGTTAGGTTAGGTTAGGTTTAAATTGTAGGTTAGGTTAGATTATAGGTTAGGCTAGAGCTAACGACAAATAACAAAAAAACCAGAAACGGACTTCGAAGATGACTCGTGTACTTCAAAAAACGGAAACGGACTTCAGTTAGTAGGTTAGCCTATAGGTTAGGTTTAGGTTATAGGTTAGATTATGTTAGATTTAGGTTATAGGTTAGGTTAGATTATAGGTTAGGTTAGAGCTAGCCACAAAAAGTAGAAAAAACGCAAACGGACTTCGAAGATGACTCGTGTACTTCAAAAAACGCAAACGGACTTCAGTTAAGTTAGCCTATAGGCTAGGTTTCGGTTATAGGTTATGTTAGGTTAGGTTAGGTTAGGTTTAGGTTATAAGTTATAGGTTAGGTGCGATTATAGGTTAGGTGAGATTATAGGTTAGGTTAGAGCTAGCGGCAAATGAATAGTAGAAAAAACGCAAACGGACTTCGAAGATGACTCATGTACTTCTAAACATACAAACGGACTTCAGTTAGGTTAGGTTATAGGTTAGGTTTAGTTTATATGTTAGTTTATGTTAGGTTAGGTTAGGTTTAGGTTATAGGTTATGTTAGATTATAAGTTAGGTTAGAGCTAGCAGCAAATAGTAGAAAAAACACAAACGGACTTCAAAAATGACTCGTATACTTCAAAAAACACAAACGAACTTCTGTTAGGTTTTTGTTATAGGTTAGGTTTACATTGGTTATAGATTAGGTTATAGGTTACATTAGGCACACACAAATTTCAAAAACACTAGTATATAGTCATTGACCCTGTGGTCTTAATCTTCGTGCACCTCTAGACCGAGGTGAGCGAAGATCGGACATGAGATTGTTAGAGCTCAAGCTAGCAACAAATAGTTGAATGTGAGATTGTTAGAGCTCAAGCTAGCAACAAATCGGACTTCAAAAGTGCACACAGACTTCAAAAACCTTAATACATAGTCATTGACCAATAAAGACGAGATTATTACCCTGTGGTCCTAATCTCCGTGCACCTCTAGACCGAGGTGTGCGAGGATCGAGCCTGGCTAGAGAATGTGAGGTTGTTAGGAGCTGGCAGCAAAAAGTTGAAAAATGCAATTGGACTTCCAAAGTGCACACAGACTTCAAGAAACTTAATATATAGTCATTGACCAATAAAGACGAGATTATTACCCTGTGGTCCTAATCTCCGTGCACCTCTAGATTGAGGTGTGTGGGGATCGGGCTTGTCTAGAGAATGTGAGTTTGTCATGTATTGTCATGTACTTAGTAGTGTGTAGTTATAACAACTTGAGTGTTTTAACTATTTGTTGCATCATTGGTAGATAAAGTATGGACAATAGGATGGCATGTCCTTGTGCGCATTGCAAGCATCAGATCTTTCAAAAATAAAAAATATGCAAAAATACATACGCAATGAGGTCTCTTTCCAATTTAGCAACAACAAGACCTGCATTATCAATCTCATGGTCTAGAGACTGAAGGTCATACTCCACAAGTAGATATTGCTCCAAGTTCATCCCAGAGATGACGATTTTCAAACGAGCAACCATTGACTGAGTCCTCCCAACCAATACCTGATGTGGCTTTTCAAAAAGTAGAGATGGAGCAGATGTTGGGCGCGTTCTTTGACATGGATCCCATCAATGAAAACATAGAAGACGACAACATTGAACGCAATTCTGCGGACCAATATCATTCATCCCGTTCATTCCAACGGCATGATAGCAACGATAAAGAGGGCGAGATGATGCAAAGTCTTGCACGCATGCCGCATTACAGTGGTGCAAAACTCAAATACTAGATCGACAGATGATGTGATGCGGGTACTGTAAAGTGTGAGCTTTGTCCTAAGGTTTGAGTCAAGGAGAAGAGAGTGGAATTATCCCACATGCTGTGGAGCAAGGCTGTAGAGCTACTTAAAGCTCATTTCATGAATGAATAAACAACAACTCTATTTTGCACTACATGTTTGTCTATGGTGAGCTTGTGCTAAGCAAGTCAATACTCAAGATTGTGTTTATGAGTTCAAGCTAATTCTATCTTGGAACCTAATTCACTTGAGTGATAACCTTGCTTACACACACACTCACCCATTGACGCTATGTTTCTCTTTCATCCACCATAGCTAGCACGATCCAATTCCTAGTATTTGGTATCAGAGCTTGGGTATGCTAGCTAGGCTTGCTATTATGCATTGGCATGTTTGTACAATTAGCATTCATTGATCATCATTAGATATATCCATTACGTTTGCTCTTCTATTTCATAATGCATACCTAATTAGTATTCAATTGGCCAGCATTAGCATGTTCTTGAGCTAAAGACTCTTGAGCCACTACTCACTAGCTAATTGGAAGATTAATGAGCATAAGATTTCATTAATTTTTCATTAGAAACTTGAATTTTGCATTCAAAATCTGCTCCCCATTTTAGTAAAATTGGCATTTACGATTGGTGTGTGTGCGTAGATTGTCTTGAGAGCTTTCCATTGAGCCCAAGATTGTTGCATTCCGATTGTTCTTCTTCATGCTCCAAGCTTAGCTTTTTTCACTCTCATTCTCTGGAAATTTCTGCAGAACAGAGCCACAGAGGCACTTTGTGTGTGTGGGGAGGAAGGAGCATTCAATGCATTACCCATTGTTGGGTTTATGAGATAGGGTCGGTGGGACCACTGCCTAATAAGGCTAAAGGCAAGTTGACCTTGACGTGACCACGCGCATGAAGGCCCATTTGCGAACTTCGGCCCCGGCGGTAAGCCGTCTTGCATAGAAGTTTCGGGTCCAAACAGACCCCGATCGGCCGACTGTCCGCCCGTGCATGTCCGATTGGCCGCCTATCCGATCGCGCCTGTCTGACTAGCCTCCCGGACCCCACGCCTGCCCATAGCATCCGGTCGCGGATCCCAACTGAGGCGCCATACAGTATTGGATACCATTTGCGGGTCCACCCTTGTTGGGCCCCCCTTCCTACGCCTGCTCAGGCCCGCCCTTGACCAAGCTCCCGGGCCTTAAGAGCCCCTTCCCATAGTCTAAGGCTTTGAAGCCTTCCGAGCCACAAAAGGAGCTCTTCCTACTGCTGACTCCCAATTCCCATGACCCGGTTGCCCAAAACAAACCCCCTAAGAGGAGCCCGTTCTTGTGAGCTTACTGCCTCAAGTTTGCAAGAGCTTTTTAAGCCCTTGCTCCCATGGAGTAGCAATTTCAAAAGGCATTCAAAGGTGGTCATCAAACAAAGCATCTTCAAGCCTTTTCAAAGGCTCATTCCAGTCATCAAAGAAGAACTCAAAGGTGTATGTGAAGGGTGACTTCACCTCGAGTGAAGAGGTACTTCACATTTTATTAAGAAAACATTAAAATTGAAATCTTGCAGCCAAGCACAATAACTTGCAAACAAATACCGTCTTTCTTTATTTGTGCACCGTGTAAAGAGGCACACACTGGCTAGGAGAGTCTCCTAAGCTAAGACCCCTCTATCAGCACAAATGGGGGACAAGGGAATAGAGAAATTCAATGGGGAGGGATTTTACACTTGGCAAACGAAGTTAAGAGGCTACCTTATGAAAAAATGTTTGTGGTCTGTCATCAGCACTGCCTTAGAGCAACAAGCCGAACCTGATGGAGTGTACACTAGGGAATCTACACTCATAGCAAGTGCACAGAATTTGGCCAAAGACAAAGAAGCATTGGGAATCATCATCACCTCCTTGCATGACAACTACGTGCATTTTATAGATGAATGTAAGCATGCACATGATGCCTGGCATGTCCTAGAAAGTAATTTTGGAGTTAGGGCCAAAAGAAGCAAAGTTATTCTTAAAAGACAGCTTTACAAAGTTACTATGATTGAAGGGGAGGACATTGCTAGCCTAGTGAATAGGCTTAAGAGCATTGTCACGCAGCTCACTTACATCCAGGTTGAAGTACCAGAAGATGACAAAGTGGCCATACTATTAAGTGAACTTCCACCTTCTTATAACCACTTAGTCACAATTCTTGAAGAAAAAGAACTAGCACCACCATTCCAAGATGTCATCAACTCAGTCCAAGCAAAAGAAAGAAAGCAAAAAGGTTCACTCACCTCGTCAGGAGGAGTTTTTATTGAAACATCCTCAAGGGGAAGGCATTCGCCATTATCAATATCAACAAACGGAAGAAAGTGTTATGAATGTGGAAGAATGGGACACGTAGCGAAAGACTGCTACACAAACAAACCTTGCAACAAATGTGGTAAGAAGGGACACACTCCTTCTTGGTGCTACTCAAATGGAGGCAATAGCAGTGGAGAAAGCAGAAGCAATAGAAGAAACAACAAAAGCAACGAAGGCAAGAGACCTGACAGAGGATCAACTCACATAGTAGAAGACAAAAAGGATGAAGAAGAGAGAAACATTGTCCTTTATGAAGACCCATTTTGAAGATGCAGACTCTCTACTTGTAGGGGAGGACTTTTTCCTGTGTGGATCTTATCATCCTATGTGGACATCACCATCCTTTGTGGAGTTTTCTTGTGTGGATTTTACCATCCTGTGTGGATATCACCATCGTTTGTGGATTTTGTTAGCCTGTGTGGATCATGCATCTTCAGTATCTTTTCATAATCCAAACCTCAAGGGGAGGATTGTAAAGTGTGAGCTTTGTCCTAAGGTGTGAGTCAAGGAGAAGAGAGTGTATTTATCCCACATGCTGTGGAGCAAGGCTGTAGAGCTACTTAAATCTCATTTCATGAATGAATAAACAACAACTCTATTTTGCACTACATGCTTGTCTATGGTGAGCTTGTGCTAAGCTAAGTCAATACTCAAGATTGTGTTTATGAGTCCAAGCTAATTCTATCTTGGAACCTAATTCACTTGAGTGATAACCTTGCTTACACACACACTCACCCATTGACGCTATGTTTCTCTTTCATCAACCATAGCTAGCACGATCCAATTCCTAACAGGTACCTGTTGACTCTCGTGCATGGAAGCACATAGAGGAAAGTTGGCCTACATTTAAGAACGAGCCTCGATGTATCCACTTTGGTCTGGAAATGGACAGAGTAAACCCATTCGGATTACGGAGTTCGTCATGGAGCACGTGGCCTATTTGTTGGTTAATTATAATCTTCCACCATGGCTCGCTATCAAGAAGGGCCATCTGTTGTTTTCATTGATCATCTCAGGAAAGTACAAAGCAAATAACATGGACGTCTATCTGGCACGACTTATAGAAGAGATCCAAATCTTGTGGATAGGAATCAATGTGGTTGATATGTCCCAACCAATCAGAAAAAAAATGTATATGTGCAATGAATTCTTATGTGGACCATGCACGATTGGCCAGGCTTCTGTGAGTGCTCAGGTAAGTGCCTTTGAAACCCTCACACACATGTGATTCTTGGCTTTGCCAACGCTTTTATATTTTAATTTTGTGATGTTTCAGGATTAAGTTACTTGGGCAATCATGCATGTCCAAAATGGTCCTCAACTTGGCTTCCACCGCTCTGAGCATTTGAGCAAGACAGTTTACGAGGAGCATGGTAGATTTTTTCCTCAAGGACATGAGCTACATGGACCAAACATATGCAAACATGACATGCACCCACTGAAAGCAAGCGATTGGAAAAACATGTGGCTGGAAAGGGGAGATTGGATGCCACCTGGAATGAAAATACTTTCTATTTTCTATGAACTCCCGTACTTGAGTGACCTGCTGATTAATCATTTTCTTGATCGAATGCACATCTTCAAGAATGTGGGGGAGATCATATGCAAAACCATCGCTGGAAAAAGGGAGAGCAAGGCCAAAAGAGATAACCTACAGGCTATGGGTTGAATGCCAGAGATGTGGCCTTGACGTAAACCCAATGGAAAGTTTTCTATACCAAAAGGTCCATGGGTGCTGAGTCGTGCAGAAGAGAGACAAGTGAAGAAGACTATATCTTCATTCAATACTCCCACAGGGTGCATGCGATGTTTGGAAATGGATTTTATGAGAGATGACAATCTCAGTGGTCTTAAGTCCCACGATTGACACAAAATTTTACAGTTCATCTTACCAATTTCCATAAAGGGTTGTTTGACAGACGACATTAGAAGAACAATCTACAAAATTAGTGAGACTTGGTATGCTAGATTAATTCAAAAGAGATAAGAGAAGACATCATCGATGCAACATGCTTAAATGCTATTGAAGCAGTGTGCATGGTGGAGAAGTTCTTTCCAACAAACATTCTTACCATCCAAATGCATGTACTTGTGCATGTGGTGGATGAAGTTGAGGTTGCTAGGGTGGTCCATAGCAAGTGGATGATCATCTTGGAGAGATTTATGAAGAATTTAAAGGGGTTTGTTCATCAAAGGGCTCGCCCTGAGGGTAGCATGGCTAAAGGATGGCTTGTACAATAGTCTCTTGTCCTCATCAGTGTATTTTTTGTCTCAATTGATCCAGAGATACTCCGAATGTGGACTATTGAGGTCAACATCAAGGTGACAAGGGATGAGCCACCAGGACAAGGCATCATTAGGAAGATGAACATCACAATGTGAGAAAAGATTATGATATTTTTCCTTCTCAACTCAGACATCATGCAAAAGTGGCTAGAGAGGTACGAGGGGCAAAGCAACAACGCTTAACAGATCGCCTTCAATTCAATCACAACCGTGCCACTAGGAAACTTCCTTTTCCAGATCATCTTCAAAAATTGCTTGACTTTCCAACTCGGCAGTGGTTAGATGCGACAATCTTAGAGGAAAAGAGGAATGGAGTGTTGATTAGTGAAGAGGAAGAGGAGATGTCAAGGGGTTGCGATTGGAATATATATTTTCACAACTTCATTTTTGAGCTCCACATAATCTCATTGCTTTAATAACTTTTAGTTTGTTTCAATTTTGTGGCTGCTGCAGTATCACAAATATGGAGCTTTGTGGTCACATGGGAAACACTTCAGAGTGCAACGGATCGACGAACAAAGGGTCACTTTCGACAATGGTGTTAGGGAAATCTTTGTCCAAGAAAGTAGGAGTAGTTCCAGGGATGAGAACACAGAGACTAGCCAACTTTAATACTTTGGCTACATCCAAGACATCTCGATTAGCTTTAGAAAGTTTGACATGTTTATCTTTGATGTCAAGTGGTTCAAAGTTATTACCAGCGGCCCTAATGCAACTAAGCGTAAAGACAAGAGTGGATTGATTCAAGTGAACTCTAGGCGGGTGTGGACATATGTGCGGGATACATTCGTACTTCCGCAACATTATGAACAAGCTATGTTGATACACAATCCACTATGGATAGAAAATGATGAGAATGATCTATCTAAACCTTGCTGGCTCTATGTCGTTCAAGTTGCTCCACATAGCAAGCAAGTGTGTAAAGGATTGGACGTTGAGGTCGAAGAGGTGATTTATGAACGAAGCATAGGACCAATGAAAACGTTTTTAGATTTTGAGGTGGATGTCAACAGTGAGAAATTGTCTGAACCTAGAGATGAGGTATCAAATACTGAAGCTAATGCAAGAGCGACAAAGAAGTAGAGTTTGATGATGAAGATGCTGAAGTACAGATTGAGATACACACCTTTGGTGCATCAAATCTCATAGAGGATGAGAGATTAACTAATGATTTTTACTAGGAACTCTTTTGTAAAACTGTTTTTATTAGTCTACAATACACTTTTGATTCATTCACTTGTGTTGCAGCTTTGTTGTTTTGTTATTTGTATTGATTAAGCATATCTTCTGTAAACAAACGTATTTTGTGGGTGTTATTTGTGTATGATTAGCCATGGCCGATGACGATGAGCCATACCCTCCTCGTTTTAGTTTTCCTGTCACTCCGGCCGGCATGTCACCCGAGCAGATGGGCTCGTTTTTGTCTCAGTTCACACTAGAGTAGATCGCGATGGCACATCACCTTTGGGAAACATGTCCCTCTAGACCTACTATGGCAGACCCTATGCTCAGGACTAGTGTGGTCCCTACATCAAGTGTCCCCACACCTCAGTGTAGTGTGCCCCCTATGCCTAGGACTCATGTGCCCCCTACACCAATGGGTGGTTCATCCTCCAGAAAAGGTAGGCATCGTTTTGGAGGTGGTGGTTGCCGTGGTAGAGGTTCTACTGATGCGTCTACACCATTGAGAGAGAGTCCACCACTCTCTTTAGTAGATAGATCACCGATTGGCACACCACGTACACCTTGGGGATCCCACGAGCATGATCCTAGCAAGGTGTACAAGAGCATGTATGGGGCTGTTGTGGCGGATAGGGCCAGAAAGGCCATGCGATAGAGGATTCGACAGCTCTGTATGATTCAATTTGGTCACTCTATGATGGAGGTTTGGGATAACCTCGATCTTGAAAGAAAGAATTACATTGTCGAGGCCATTCACAGAGAGTATAGGCCGGAAGAGGGGTACGATCCAGTCTCGAACCCCTGGATTTTGAGCATGGTGAGGTCCACAATGTCACACCTTCGGTCAGAGGCGAGAGACAGGTACAATGATGGCATTCCCAAACCGCCACGGTTAGACGTAGAGGAGTGAGCGGGGATTGCAGGAGAGACACAAAACAATCCTAAGAGATTTCAGCAGCAGAGAGATTAGCCAGAGCACGTTTGGAGTCTACTGGAGCATCACATCTTGGGAGTGGAGGCTACGATACGCTTCAACATAAGTTTGTAAGTATTATACATATGCTTTAAATTATTGAAAATAAATATGCTATTTGAAGATTTATCTAGTGATTAAACCATAATTTTGCAAGAAGTTTTGTGAAGCGCCCTCCAACACACCGAGAGGAGAAGTATGGGTACAAGCATGGACTTGTGGCCCTTTTGCCCCAGCTACAGGAGGAGGGAGCAGTTTTGTAGTGCTTATGTTTAAGGTTTATGGTTATGTTTATGGTATGACAGATGTTATGATTAATGTTTGGCAGTCAAGTTAAGGTTATGGTTTTGCTATGATGGTATGGAAATCATGTGATGGTTATGGTTATGGTTATGGTTGTGCAATGATGGTATGGTTGTTATGGTTATGGTATGACAAGCATGTTATGGTAATAGTTATGGTATGGCAAACAGGTTATGTTTATGGTTTTGCAGTTTTTGACTCATGTTGTAATTATGGTTGTAAAATCTTTATGCCGTTATGCCATGATGAAGATTTTGATTTTGTGGCTACGTTATTCTTACAATTTTGCTACTTGCTATACACTCGCTCTTTAGCGTCAGCTTGTACATGGAGCGCGGTTGCTTGTGCACTCTTTCTTTGGGCAGAGAGGGTTGTTTTCTTTTGCTGCAGTATATGCAACATCACTTCCCGGCCCTCTCTGCCAATTTTTTTTTGCAGGTTTGGTCATCGGTACAGAGTACGATAAACGCGCCGGTATACACTTCGGAACAAGCGTTGGAATATCCTTTACAATTTTTGGCAGTTATTTCATTGCGTATTCTAATTCTCATTTCATAGTTTATTCCGATGCATAATATACCGGTACTTATACCGACGTCACGATACCAGTATCTTTTTCGAGGCCTATTTTGACGCTTTTTAGTTTTAAAACTAACTTTATTTCGTTGCTATTTGCACCGATTTTTGTGCGCCGTGTTATAGTGCCTCTACTACCACTATGAACTATGCATGCATCTGTAGGCACTATAGATGTAACATACATATGCTATGCCTATTTGTTAGCTTCTATTTGTACATTGATATATGCACACAACAAATATGTGCTTGAAGAGAGATTTCTCTAAGGCTCACTAGGAGAATAGTTTATGGTTTATATAGTAAAAGACTCTTAAATTTTTTAAAAATCATGGCTTGATTATAGCTTTGATATGTGTTGGTGTTGAGATGCCAAGCTCTATATGTAAGTCACTCCTAGATGCCTATCGCCATAGTCATAATCATCGGTGCACCTTGGTGGACACACGTATCTTTGCCAATGACACTACAATTAGACTACACGGTCTTGGTCTACTCAGTACGAAAGTGATGGCAAACTTATCCATCGAGACCAATAGCAGTAGAATAATGCTCAGAGATAGAATGCAATTGGTCGAGGAAATTTTCAAGGAATGGGAAACTTAACAATATTATGGTCAACATGGGAATGTTGTATGTTGGGGTTGTGGGAGGCATGGTCAGTTTGAACGTGACTGTCCAAACAAAAGGCAACAAAATAATTATGCAACCACTAGTAGGATGCAGATGAGCATGGGATGCTATTTTTGGTGCAATACATGTTAAATACTATGTCTGTAAATGAGGCAAAATCTAGTGATAATGTTTGGTATGTGGATTTGAATGCAAGATACATGACCAATCCTGATTAATTGTTCAAGGAAATGTAAACTTTTCAAAGTCCTGGAGATTAGGGATGATACTACACGTTCCATTACGCACACAAGAAATGTACCATTGTCTATGACAGATGGTAAAGTACCTAGTTGATGTACTGCATGCACCTAATATCACAAAGGATTTGGTTTTTGTTGATTTATCAAGGTCTATAGGTTAGGTTTAACTCTAGTAATATCGTTGTCAAAGAGCATAAGAAGGATAGAAAGTTGGTTGTGCAAGGAAAGAAAGTGGGCAAAATATGATTGTAAATGTGCATGAGGTGCATGATGCCATGTTTGCACAAATTTTAAGAGTTGTTGCAGACATTGAGATCTGACCCAAACATATTGGTCATGTAAATTTGCAAAGGTTGAAGGCCATGCAAAGTAAAGATATGGTTATAGATTTGATAACCTTTAAAGTTGTTGAAATGTAGAAAATTTGTGAGGGTTGTCAGTTTGGAAGTAAGGAAAAACATCATTTCCTCATGACAAGCATGTAAGTAGAAATTCATTGGATTTAGTACATATAGATGTATGATGGGTAGACTAGGGACTATGTGAGCTTCATTGATGATGACCATACAAGGAAGGGGTGGGTCCATTTCATGAAGTGCAAAAGTGAGGTGTTTATGCACTTTTAAAATTTCAAGGCAGTAGTTGAAAAATAGATTGTAAAGCATGTAAAGTTCCTGAGGTCATATGGAGGGGGAGAATACTTCTCCAATAAGTTAATTGGTTTTTGGAAAATGCATGAAATTAAAAGGCAGCTTTCATGTAGGTATACTCTCCAATGACTTCAATGGTTTTTTGAAAATGCATGGACTTCAAAGGCAACTTTCATGTAGGTATAATCTACAACAAAACGTGTTATTGAGCAAAAGAATATGCACATATAAGAAGCTATTAGAGTATTGATGAATGAGAAGAATATGCCTCATTGTTATTGGGTTGAGGTTGTTTCTTCAAGTGTTCACATTATGAGCAGGACTCCTATTACTGCACTACATGATATGACACCAAAAGAGAAGTTTTGTGATGAAAAAATGGATGTATCAGATTTTACAGTGTTCGAATTTATTGCTTATGTGCATGTGCCAGATGAGGTGAGAAGTAAGCTTGCTCCAAAAGTAAAAGAATGTATGTTCATCGGATATTTCATTGAAAAAAGGGTAAAACATTACAATCATGTCACATGTAAAGTTAATGTGAGCAAAGATGTTGTTGAACATGCCTCATTGTTATTGGTATGAGACTGTTGCTTCAAGTGTTTACATTATATGAGCAAAACTACTATTATTGCACTACATGATATGACACCTGAAGAGGAGTTTTGTGATGAAAAATGGATGTATCAGATTTTAAAGTGTTCAAATGTGTTGCTTATGTGCATGTGCCAAATGAGGTGAGAAGTAATCTTGATCCAAAAGCAAAAAAATGTGTCTTCATTGGATATTCATTGAAAAAAAACAAAAACATTACAATCCTATCACATGTAAAGTTAGTGTGAGCAAAGATGTTGTTTTCAATGAAATGGCAAGTTGTTATGTTGATTGAAGGATGATTTAGGGGCTGATGTAAGAGGTAATATGGAAGTAGAAAATATAGGTGTTCACTCACAAGTTTTGAGTGGGCCTGAAAGATCACATGGTGTGCAGATTATGGTGATAACCCACTTGTTTTGAAGATATTATTAAATATGAGAAATGACATCAAGCTATGGATGAGGGGATGGCTTCCCTTGATGAAAATGGAACATGGGAGCTCGTGCAACCCGACAATCAGATGCAAATGACTTTACAAGATAAAGAACAATTTTGATGGTAATGTGAGAATTTTTAAGGCAATATTTGTGTCCAAGGGTTATGCAAAAATGTATGGATTGATTATGAAGAGAAATTCAACCATGTAGCCAAGATAGCTATCTCTTGTGCGTTTATTGTAGTGGCTTGTATCTTTAGGATGGGTTTTGAAATAGGTCGATGTAGAGATATTTCTTGAACATAGACTTGGAGGAAGCTGTGTATATGGTGCAACCACAAGGTTATGTAAATATGGGGCTATGTGACCTTTTTTGTAAGTTAAAGAAAGCACTATATGGGCTGAAGCAAGCACCTGGAGCTTAGTCTAAGAGGATTGTAGCATTCCTTGCTTCTTTGGGTTTTGAGATGTTTGATGTAGATCATTCATTGTATGTGCAAATTTTGATATGCATCTATGTGGATGACTTGCAGATTGTTGGAGGTGATAATGTGGCTAAAGTAAAGGGTGTGTAGGCTCTACTTATGCAAGAGTTTGAGATGAAAGACTTGAGAGACTTGCATTATTTCTTGGGCATTAAAATTGTTCACACTGAAGAGGATGTATGGCTATCACAAAGACAATATGCTTTGGACATGGTGAAAAAGTATGGTATGGCTAATTTTAAGCCAATTACAATGCCCGTATATCCAAATTTGAATTTGGGGAATAATGTAGGTCAAGTGCTCAAGAATACTACCACAGATAGGAAGATGGTTGGTAGCTAATTGATCTACTTGACTATATCATATCTAGACTTGAGCTACCAAGGAGTCAATTTATGAAATCCCTAGGAAGACACACTTGGATGTAGTGAGGTTCATATTTTGCTATGTGAGTGCTACTTTTCATTATAGGGTTGATGTTGAGTTGCAGCCTAATGCTTACATATATGCGGACTGGGTTGGTAGCACATATGATCATAGGTATACTAGTGGATTCATGTTTTTCCTTGGGAGTGATGTTATCACATGGAAAAACAAGAAACATGTACAAAGGTAGAGTTCAGGGGTGCTACAATGGCAGCATGGTTTGGATTGCTACTTCAAGATGGAGTATGCATAGAAAGGCTAGCTGTCATCGTGACTATGACAACCTTAGTAGCAAAACATTGGCTCCATGTTTCATGCAAGGATGAAGCACATTGAAGTGCATTACCACTTCATTAGAGAAAGGGTCTGGGCAGGCAACATCGACCTTGAGTACCTGACAACGCATGAGCATGTTGAAAATATCTTCATGAAGGCCCTTGGGGTGCAAAAGATGTGGAATTTTTGAACAATGTTTGGCATACAGTAGATGGAATAAATTTAGACTAAATTCAAGCTCCAAAGTCTACCCATGAGTCACTTACGGCTTACCCCTTGGGGATAGGGGCATAACCAATGCATGATAAATTACCTTTTCCTCTCAAGGGAATTAGTAAAAGGAAAAAGAAAGAGAAGATAATGATAAAGATGAGGTGAGTAAGTAGCTTACTGAAGAAGTTTTGAAAGGAAGAAAAGCTACCAAGATATGAAAAAATAACTTATCAACATAAGTTAAGACCTTTATCAAATTAAGCATAAAAGGAGACCTTTTTTTGGGTAGACGGAAAAAGGAATTTCAAGAGATCAAATAAGGGAGGAGGATGTGATTTAATTAAGGAACTCTTCTAATTGTTTGGTAAATGGACCTTGGAAAGGCTAGGAACCTAAATGGGCTATCTCGCAATTATCCTCTGCTTCTCAGAATATTTATTTAAAAGGAACTTAAGTAGACTAATTGTACGCCTTTTCCAAATAAGATCAAGAAAATTAAGAATTGGAAGCTGTGCAAAGGTGCCGCCTCCACACATGGCGAGGAGATAGGATACCCAAGTCTTGGGATGATGATAGGGTTATGCTTGAAGAAGTATATGTGATTGCTTGAAAGATAACTAGGTAACTTTAATATACTAGAGGAAAAAGGAAGTAAAAATTTCTAAAAAAGAAAAAAAGTGGGAACGACCTGATAAATGCACTCTTGCAAGGGTATACAAGAGTTTTCATGCTGCTTTCAAATGCTTGAAATGTATTCTTGGTTTGACATGTTTGGAATACTATTTTTCTAGTATCATAGTACTACCTTGGAAAAGTGCATTTGCCAAACTGTTCAGTGGGAGGATGGATTTTGAAGGGTTAATTTGTTGGCCCAAAAGTTGAACCCAATTGTATGTTGTCCATTAAGTTAAGTCAAGAAAGGGAAAAAGGAACTCCGATCTATGGAGTTGGTATTAAACTTGGGAATGAGGGATTTATGTAGTTTGAAAATACATTCATATTAGAGAAACACATTGATGGCTGTGCTCTGTCATATCCAAGAAAAAAGCGTTAGTGACCTTGAACCAAGGGTGAATTAGAGAACTCTCACCAGTTGCCCTTGGAAGGTAGAGCAAGAAAAGCTCCCTTGAAAGTACTCAAACCAGTGGCTTTGGTAACAAATTTTTGTAACAAAAATTGGAGTTCATAAGACCATTTTAGAAATTAATATTTTTAAGGAACAAAGAAACAAAAAAGGAAAAGAAGTCTATTCAAGATAAGTTCAAATCTAATTTCCGCATTAAGAGGCTGCAACTCGAGGCTCGCCCCATGGGTAAGAAGTTGAGAACATCATTGGGCTAGTAGGTCCACTATTTTCACAGACAAGGAGGACATAGACCTTCCTTTCAACTTAGTCATTCTAGTTCTCATTCAATTTTGTGAATGCAAGATAAAAACATTATATGTATATAAAGAAATTCTAAGGATGGAGTGGCTGAGATAAAAAATCAAGTTATTGCAATCAAGGGAGTGTAAAATCTTCATACAATTAAAAGGAACAAGATACAAGTACATGGAAGAATGGACAAAGCTCCTCTAAGAGTAGTTAAGGCTAATCAAAAGACTTAAGAAAGATCTATTCAATTATTTCGTCAACTTAAATAAATCCACAAAGGAATCATCAAGCTTAGAATCCAAAAAATATGTCAAGATCTATTTCCAAAAAAGAAATGAAAAAAAAATCCTGTTACCTTGTTATGCCACGAAACATCCATCATTTGGTTTGTGCTACTGAAGTTCCCAAGTGAGGGAAGAGCATGCACTTATATTGCTCCACAAAATCTCTCCTTACAGACTCACTTGCTTGTTGAAGATGAGGAATGACCACATATAAAACCACCTCTTGCCACTACTGATCCATAAAGTAAGGTAATGAGCAAAGAGCCACCCTAAAGAATCAAAAGAGACAATCTTAAGAAAATCTTAACAAAGAGATGGGAAGAAAAGAGAAAGATGAAGATAAGAATACTGTAAGAGGTGAGGATAGTTTGGGCCTTATATAGATGAGCCAGCTAACAAAGACTAAATTAGTGTTACTTAGAAGTTAATGATATAACTTAGTTGAAGATTTATCACCTTCCTTTAATGTTACGAACTTAGAACAACTCTTTGTTTTTGTTGGGGAGGTTGTAAGGGCCTCCTCCTAGCCCTTATGCATGGCCAACACATCTAAGCCACCGGCTCAAAAGAAGAAAAAGAAACAAAAAATGATAATAATAATAAAAATATTTGAATAAATTCAAACTAAATCCAAGCTCCAAAGTTTATCCATGAGTCACTTTCGGCTTACGCCATGGGGATAGGGGCATAACCAATGCATGAGAAATTACCTTTTCCTCTCAAGGAAATTAGCAAATGAAAAAGGAAAGAGAAGATAATGATAAGGATGAGGTGAGTAAGTAGCTTCTTGAAGAATTTTTGAAAAGGAAGAAAAGCTATTAGAATATGAGAAAATAACTTATCAAGATAAGTTAACACTAGGTTGGTAATGGGACACTTTTATGTCCTGTGAAGTGACCATTTTCTTTGAATTATGTCAAGAGTTTCAAAATGGATTTTGAGGTGCTATCTATCTAGAAAGTTGTCTCATGAGCTGAAAAAAACTCGACATTTTTTTGGAATATCAATTCCATCTTTAACATTGTCCTTGCACAACATTTCACAACCTAAACTGTGTGAAAAAACAGGTCCTGTTTTTGGCTTTTTCCAACTTTTTGCAACTATACCACTCTAGAATTCATGTTTGTGAGGTCTATAATGCTAGAGAACTATCTTTAGTAGTCCTCAACATGTCCTGATGCTTCTAGGGAGAAATAAATATTAAAGTTGTAAGTTATGAGCAAATTACAAAAATTATCAAATCCTGTTTTTTAGCCAATTTTAGCTCTTCTATGATTTTTTTGGTGGATTTCATGATATCCAAATTCATTTTTGATTTTCTATGTCGCATATTGTAATATAAAGCTAACATTCCTTGAGTTTTGGGGCACCTAATACCCTATTTTGCATAGTACACAATGATGGTCGATTTTTTCAATTATGGAAGAAAACGAAACATTTCAGTATATCAAGTATAGCTTTTTCAATATTGTTAGTTTCTTGTGACAACTACATGCATTTTGTAGGTAGTAACCATATCTAGTCATAAGGATCAAATTTGGCTACATATTGAATAGTTTATAAGGGATTCTACAACTCATAATGTTCAACCCAGCTTTTTCATGTTTGCTGTATTTAACACTTCATCTTTGTCCCCAAGATTCCCCTTGGTAAGAGATGTATTATTCTTTTGACATGCTCCATGGATCCTTATAAACATAAATGACAATAGGGAACTAAGAAAATATGCATATATTATTTGTATTGAGCGTGGCTATAAAAACTTTGATGATAGGTTTGCAGAATGGTAAAAATTCAACTTTTTTGTACCTATTTATTTTGGCAAAACAAAAAATAGTGAGTGAGAAGCAATCATATGTTCTGATCACCAACCCATTGAAGTTAACTAGGGAATTTATCTCAAGTCCTACAAAAATCCCTAGTCTTAGTTTTATGCAACAAAACATAAGAAATGATTGTTTTGATGAAAATTCACTGGTCCATCAACTTTGGAGGCTTGGTGTGACGAAAAGATGAGAAATTTTACAAGTTTCTTATTTTTTCCATGTTTAGTAGGCCTTGAACTATAACCTCATGAAAGGATTTTACAAAATGAGTGGATCTACTATGGTTTTGGAGGTTTTTTTCAAAACCCTGAAAGGACACTTTTATGTCCACTTAGGTTACCAACCTAGTGTTAAGGCTTTTATCAAATTAAGCATAAAAGGAGGCCTTTTCTACTTGTTGAACACTTCTCTTCTCATTTTTGAAAGTGCAAGATTAAGAGTAAGCTTGGGAAAGCTATAATAGAAGCTCTTTCACACACACCTCCTACACACACACCTCTCCCCAGGAGAGCCATGGCCAAAACCACAATCACTCTCCCTCTCCCTCTCCTTTCACACACACCTCCTACACACACACCTCTCCCCAAGAGAGCCATGGTGAGAACCATAATCACTCTCCCTCTCCTTTCTCCTAACCCTCAAGAATTCCATAGCTTGAATATCCCTTATCTCCTTCCTTTTTCTCATTCCAAGTAGCACCATTGGTGGCTGTTCAAGTGAAGGTGAAGAAAGAAATCACACACACACACACACACACACACACACACACACACACACACACACACACACACACACACACACACACACACACACACACACACACACACACACACACACACACACACAGACAACTACACCACCAAGATTCTCCAATAATCCCCAAAGCAAGGAAAAGACTCTACCATACACACACAAAGTTAATGTTTTCATGTTCTCTTTATGCTATTACGTTTTCTTGAAAGTGATTTACCTTTCATGCTTACTTAAATTCATGCTTACAAGCAAGCCTTTCCCTTGTTTGATTGGGAAGAGGAACAAATTCTAAATTTTATTGTCCGGTTCTAAATATGGTTCACTACTAATCATAACTAGCCACATTGATAACAAATAACCATAGTGTTATTTCAAGTTCCTTTATTTTAAGTTCTTTAGATTACCAGACTAATATGGCATAGAGAGAGTAGAAAGCACTCTCTTTAACCATAGGTGACTGGAGATCATATTTACCTAGATACTATGCATGATGAATGGTGGACAACATCTTTGATTATCCCTTAATCTCTTGCAAAATATTTTTATGGATTTTTAACTTACTTTTATTCTCTTACCTAAATTACTCTTATAAAGGTAACTGCCATAAATCAAAGGCAACTAAGTAATGGAATTGTTTTTGGAACTAACCTTATTTTCCAAAATACGAACTATAATGCTCTCATGAAAGGCCCACAACTTTTTCTTAATTTTGCATGAATTATGTATGTGAAAGTTTTAGTGACGTACTTAAGTTAATACCTAATTCTTTCAAGAAGGAGTTGAGTTTTGAAGGATAATTTTATCATAACCAAAGGAGTTCTCTTTGAAAGAGGATTTCCCTTCCAAGTAGGGTTATCCTCTCTCCCCTCTTGTCAATTAGAAAACCCAAAATCCTTAAACCACTCCTAGCTATGAAAATAGTCCTCTCCATGGTAGTAAGGTATGCCTAAATTCCATCTCAAAGAATAACTTTTTAATCATGATTCATACTTCATTGCATGCGCAATTACCACTACATTTTCCACTCTTAGGAATATTGTATTTTTACTCTTGCACTACCATTCATTCAACTTAGGGTTCTATTCTTTCATAATCAATTAAATAAGAGGAAGTTTTGAGGATATTTACCTTAACATTATAAGTTGGCGCATTCTAAAGTTTTGTGTGTACAACTCACAGTTCACACTAAGCAAAGATCATTGTAGAGAGCATATGCATTCTTCATTTCAAGTTTTTCTACTTTCAAATTTGTTTTGCAATTAAGAAGAAGAGGGGGTTGGGGGAGTAAGGGATAGCTTCATGGAAGTGACAATTGTGTTGCTTGAATATAAAACTCCCATTGCTTCTATGGAAATGCCCCATGGATGGCAAAGAATGCAAGAAAAACAAATGGGATTCGCCCAAGACGAGGTTAACTTGAAACTTACATCGAGACAAAACCTTAAACTCCCAAGAAACTTGTTGTATTTCTTAAGGTCTTGTTTGAGAAGACATTAAAAGGAAGTAGGAAATAAGGGATTATAACTCAAGGAACTCACTCTAAATTTCAACTATGCTTATAACTTTACCGAGAAGATTTGACGTGGGTAGTCCTATCATAATATAGAAGTTTTAAGTGTGAAACTTGTCTTACATGTTTGGAAAAATTCCGGCGCAGGTGTTACTTGTGGGGCTCATGTGATAACAACGAGGTTTTCCCTACCATTAGAAAGAGAATCGGGTATAGAAGGGTCTCTTTATTTGGCAATTTAAGGAAATACTTAAAATATAATCAAGCTTTGATCAAAATTTAAAATGGTAGGGTAGGTCGCCTAAAGAGTCCTATATTAAAATAACTTTTCTTAATTTCTTGAAGAGTAAATATAGATTCTACCATATGTGGTTGGAGTTGCTCTCCCTCCAAGAAACATTCTTCAAATTTCAAACATTGAAAATTTCCCTCACTCAGCTTGACAAAAATCCCTCTTCATCTTCTTTCTCTCCGTCCAAAAGTTTCCCAATCCAGTTACTCTTTCTCTCCCCTGAGCTATGAGAAGTATAGATTTTTAATCCCTATCTCCACACTCTCTCTTAAATACCATGAAATCTCTCTCTCCTCCTATTCTCATGCTAGGGCATCTCTTTTTAAAGTAGCCAACCATACGTCATTTTAGATTTGTAACACTTAGGGTGGTCACTTAAGAATTATATGACTATCACATGTGTGAAGCAGAAGGTGTTATTAAATTTTATTTTTTCTCACATTTTACATACAGAAGGGTATAATAAAATGGAATTGAGAAAAAAATTACATATTTAATAGGAAAAGGGTGTATTTTATTCATAGAAAAATCACAACTAAGGGTTTAGGTATATACACAATTTATACATAGTGACCTCCCTTACCTGTAACATCTCCTTCTAGATTTGCAACCTCCTTCTCCATAGCTACGACATCTCCTTCTACAACATCTCCTTGTAGATCTACATCCTCTTTCTTCATAGATATAGAGTCTCCCTCCTTGATCGAGGTTTTGGTGAGATGTCAAGCACACCATGTACCACTCCTTGATGATTATCGCCGATAGTTGTCATCACTAGTGCACCTTGATGGATAGGCATATCTTCAGAGTGATACTATGGATAGACTACACTAACTTGGTCTACCTACTAGAATGATGGGACACTTATTCATCACTAGTGGTTCAAGCTAAACTACTATACCAATTTCCCCTTATGTTGTATTTTTCCATTTTTAAACTTTGTAGAATTCTTATCTTGAGTTAGTGATGAAGAAGAAGAAGTAGAAGGTTTGCTTCCATCTTTGTGTGTGTGTATGTTTTTGTGCAAGGAGATTGTGATGCTGATGTGGATGCAGAGTGGGGATTTAGTGCAGAATGCACTTATGATCCTTCTATCCATGGTTTTATGTCAATTTCTACATATTCACATGTGTGGCACTTTGATAGTGGTGGTACAAAGCAGACTACCTCACATTGTGACTTGTTTACCTCTCTCAACTCTGTTCCTCATGGGAATATGATCAATGCCTCTTATCCAGTCAAGGGAGTTGGAAAGATTGTGCTAACTGCTACAAATGTCAATTCCTTCACACTTGTTGATGCACTTTATGTACCTAGGATCAAAGAGAACCTTTTGTCTGTATTTTCACTTGCTAGATTTGGTCTTGTTGTGAAATTTGTGGATGACAAAGTTCATGATCTCAATTTTGATGATGAAATTGCTACATTTGGTATTTTTTTTCATGAGTTGTATAAGCTCACTTTGTATGACAAGTGTGGGTAGAATTTTGCAAATGAAATTGTGGATTCAAAGGCTATTTTAGATGAAAAACTTTGGCATGCACGTTTGGGGGATCTAAATTTTACCAAGTTTGTTGCATTTGTCAAAAGCTGATATGCTGGCTTCTTTGCCACCTCTTGAAACACCTTCAAACAATGTTTGTGAAGGCTACATTTTGGGTAAGATTTATTGTTTGAAGTTTCCAAAGGATGGTTCATTAAGGGATGCATACAGATTGCAAGTTGTGCACAGTGTTGTTTGTGGGTCTATGTAAACTCTGTCCTTAGGCCATTGCCTATACTTTGTGAATTTCATTGATGATTACTCTATGTTGTGCATGCATGGGTGTATCCACTAAAAGCTAAGTCTGAAGTGTTCATGTGCTTCAAGAAATTTTTGCCTATGGTTGAAAATGTCTCTATTATGGGCACCCTCCGCTCAGATCAAGGGGGGGAGTATATGTCTCATGAGTTTAATGTATTTTTGGCTAATTGTGGGATAAAACACCAATGTACAATGCCATCTACACCTTAACAAAATGGTGTGGCTGAAAGAAAAAGAATCCCTTATGGAGATGGTACAATGTATGGTCGAGAGTCAAGCTTTTCCACATTCATTTTTGCTTGAGGCTATCATGTATGATACTTATGTACTTAACATGTGTCCTACAAAAGTTCTACAGTCTATGACTCCTTATGAAGCATGGCATGATAAAAAGCCATCTATCAATCACATGCAAGTTTTTGGTTGTTTAGCTTATGTGTTACCGGGTTGCCATGATTGGACATATGTAGAATATGTATCTGGCACATGCATATTGTCAATACTCAGGGAAGTGGCTCGAATGGGGCACGGAGACTCTTTGAGGATATCAACCTCAAGAAGTAAACCTATGGAACAAAGCTTCTTAAAGCACAAGAAAATCTATCACTCTCTACTTGGGCAATTTGCCTATGTCTTGTCCCACCACTCTTGATCGTCACGCCATTTTGGAACTTTAGGAGGAAGTCTAGGGGTATAAGGGCACTATCCTACCAAGTCTGTTGCAATCTGACAAGGTAGCAAAATCACGATCCATCATATCAAGGTCCTAAAAACTATAGTAGAACTATCCAAGGTCTCCTTATGATCTAGGAACACTCTCCTAAGGTCCAAACATCAAGAAACAACCATTTATGCACTCAAAATAGTAGATTTATTTTGCAGATAATCCATTGAAAACAAAAAAAAATAAAAATTATTACACTTAAATTGAAGAGAACAAGACAAGGAACAAAATGTAATTGTCGGAAACAAATTTGGATTACTAGAGCTTGCACAAAATTGATTACAAGCTGCTTGAGAGTAGCCACTCTCAATCGTACGCTTCAAACTCTCCAAAACTTTAGATAAAGTTAAAAGAGGGGTGTTCAATCTCAAGAATTTGAGTTTTATACCTAGGGATCTTTTGGCCAGTGGCCATCTTACGAGGCTCAAATCTCATAATTAGGCATTACAACTTAGATTTACAAAATTTGGGCTCAATAATCACTCAACTCATTAATTAGTATTTCTCATATTTACAAAGCTTTTTCTCAAAAAAATAATGAGAGTACAAAATTGATGGCTTATGAAGAGGTGGCTGACTAGGAGGGTACCCATTTGGTTCATCTGCCAGCATTCCCCCCTTCCTAGCCATTGCATGTCTTTGTGCAAGCTTGGTCTTCAACTTGATCTTCAGCTTTGTGTGTAGATTTGTCTTCAGTAGTCAAAATCCTTCTTTTCCAGTGTCTTGGTGACCATTCTAAATTTTTCTTCCTTGGTTACCATGTTTGTTTGGATTGGTAAATCTTTGAAGGGATTATTCAAGATTGTGCTTTGATAGGCAATGTGGCAAGCCAGTAAATCCTTCATCACGGGGTTGAAGATGGTGGAGTCCATCTCAATAAACCCTATCATAAATGCCTCCTTGAATTTTTGCATGTAATGTGAGGGAAAAAACATGACCCACCCATACATCCCCATGATGATATTTCTGTTTGGTACGTTTATCTCTAGTTTCCAAGCGATGCCCTTTGTTCCTTCAAGGAAAAATTGCCATGGGTGTTCTGATGCTTTGATATCCTCAAATTCTATATGCAAGCTATTATCATTTTTGCTATCTTCACCAGCATTTAGCATGTGAAGTTAGGACATCTCGCATTTATGTAACCACTTCTTGTAAAGGATGTACCATATAAGATTTTGTGGGCAGGTAATTTTTGATTGGCTTGGATAGAACATGGTAGTTTAGCACTAATGGTCTTGAACTCTACCACACTTCATGATTATCCCAAGATTTCCTTCTATTGATTGGGCAGAATGTCGGGTCGATCTTGAGATGCTGGAGTGCATTGCAATATATCGTCTCATCCTGTGGTCGCTTCTCGAACGACTTCTTGTGACATAGGGGTTGGTTTTCTAAAATGGCAAGCACCTGATATGATGATGCTTGTATATCTTTGTAATCCCCCTTTTTGTTGGGCTCAAGAGCTAGTAGCAACTTCCGTTTCCATATAAGTTCCTCTTGCTTCATCAGTTGGCAAAGGGACCATCTCGTGGCCAAATTTTTACACCACTTTGTTCGGTTTAATCATCAACAAGGTAGTGGATTCCAAGAACTTCAATTTATATTGCATATAATCTTTGTGTAATGGGCCTAGAATTTTTGCTATCTGCCTCTTGATCTCATCTCTATCCTCAGTTAAATCCTCTACGCCTTCAAAATCATGTAGCCTACCCTCACTAGATGATCTTGGTAGATCTAATGGGGGTGGGTCTACTCATGTGGTTTTTGCTTCTAGAGCTAGTTGGAATGGTAGCCCTACCTTTTCTTGATGGGCACTGATTGCCATTTCTTTCCTTTGCAACTCTTGTGTATGCTTTTCCAATTGAGTATCTAGGTTTTCTTGTGCTTTAGCTAGATTCTCCCTTTAAGTATAGATCTCCTAGTCCTTTTGTGCTTGGATGGCCATGTGGCCAACTGTCATTTCCTATCAATCAAATATGACTTGTGGTAGCTCTGCGCTGACTGTGCTTAGTTCCTCAAGAACATCTATTAATGCTTGTGATGTGGAAGTGGGAGTTGGTTTGTCTTGCATAGCCAAGATTTGGGACATGGTGTGCTTGACCACACCATAAGATTCTCTCAGCTTTGTGTTGCTCCTTTTCTACTCTTGGGCTTGCTTCTCCACTTGCATCTAATTGTTGGCTATAATATGCTCTTGAAGTGATTCGTAATAATTGGAAGCTTCTCTCTTTTCTTTGGTCAACTCCTATTGTATCTTGTTTTGAATTTCTTGTAAGATCTCTTTTCGTTGCTGCAACCTTTTATTTTTGGCTGTTGCTACTTGAAAATGCAGCTTAATAGGTGAGGTGATGCTCTAAATAAAATTCTTTGATGAGTCAATCAGCATCCTTGATCACAACTCAAGAGTGCGATGATACTAGGCCTCTTTGTTGATTGGTTTTTTGTTGAGAGGTCCCAGTCTTTGACTCTTGCTTCTCTTACTAATCTTGGGCTTTGTCTTGGTCTTTTTCCTCAGGTTATGATTGGTCAATCTTTTTAGCTTCTTACTGCTCTTGATTCTCAAGAGTGGTCTCCTTATTATCTTGGTTAGCCTAGGTTTTCTCAGGGTGTTTTGGTTCCAGAGAAACTTTCTCTTGATCTACATCCTTCTTTTGAGACTCCTCTTTATCTTCACTAATTGGTGGTGGTGTCATCCATTTAGGAGAAAATTGTGTCCCCTCACTTAATGGTTCTTCATTTGTTTTGTCTTGTCCCTTGGGGGAGCCTTCTAGAGGCTCTAAATCATCTACTTTTTTTCTTGAATCCTCCATGGCACTTTGCTTGGCTTTTGTCTTGAGCACATTTTAGATGTGTTGCTGCATGGTGCTGGCAAGCTCCACTGCTTCACTTGCTTTTCTCCTTTTATATGACTTGATTTTTTTCTAGCTGTGCGGATTTCTTTATTCTACTGTATTGTCAAGATCAATATCAGCTTCAGAACCTTTTGTTCCCACTTTCTTCTTCTCCTATGCCAGCTTCTTGTGTCACTCCTCTCATAATCATTGAGATTCCTCCATAGATTTTTGCGTTTGAGTCTTCAAATTTTCTCTACTAGTCGGCTTCTATTCCTCACCAAGGGAATGTTGATATCGTCTTGTTATTCCTTCTCAATGGTTGACTAGAATTTGGACGACGTATCTCTATTACATGGCTTGATTTTCTCACTGAATTGCACGTCAAACTCCGTGGCTTCACTGTTTGCTACCTTTGCTTTAGAGCTTTGGCATCTTGCTCTTCTTTTGGTGGGAGTGAAGGAAGATCCCCCTACTACTCTGACAGAGTGCTTGGATTTGTGTGGAAAGTTGAGCTGGGATTTAGCAGGTGGAAGCTGGTCTACCATTCCCAAAGCCTAGTAGGCGATCTGCATCAATACTAGTCCAACATTCATGTATGTTTTGTTGTGGTTTCCACCTTTCAGGTTAGATTCTACCATATTCTTTAGGCTATAGTTGTCAAGGTTGCATCTTATCACTCGTTATTAGCTAGCCCCATAGCCATGACCACTGCAATGAGTAGATTAGGATCTATATACCTTGGGGCCTTTTGAACCTTTAGGTGTTGAGAAATGCACCGCAAGGGTAGCTCCATATTTGAATTGATGAGATCCTTATATGTAAACTTGTGTCCTTGGTGATTTATGAATACCTTGTCTTTGTCGATTATATATGTGTTTTGTTGAGGAGGTTATGGTTGCCTAGTGGTACATGTAGAGCTTGATTGATCAATTCATCAATTATTGTGACCTTCATTGTAGCTCCATCTTTATACATCAAGGTGAATTTTCTTCTATATTGGATTGAACTCATCCGATTTGTGTGACCTCTAGAAGTCAGTTCCCCAAGGTGGAAGCCAAAAAAAGGGGTCTAGCTGCAAGAATCTTGACCCTTCAATCACCTCCCTTTGTTGGTGCAGTGTCCACAACACTGTGGGGAAATGGTAGTCTTTACTCTGGTTTTGTTGGTAGCTTGGAACTTCTTGATGAACACGTTGACTGGAATCTTTGCCAACTCTTCTTAAAAAATGTGGGCTTCCTTGTTCGATGAAATGTCAACGACTTCATACAATCCAAGATGGTCAGAAGATCTTGTGTCCTTAATGACTATAGCACAAGTGGATTCTAAACTACCAATTCCTATTACACCACAATTGATTGAGAAATACACCCTATATCAATTACTGGATGGAAGATTGTATCACAAAAACAAGGATGGAATCCTGCTCTTGTGCATTAATTTTGAGGAACAAGAAGCCTATTTGAGTCAAGCTCATCCGACAATCGTAGGTCTACATTTTTCACGAGGTCAAACCTTACAAGTATTGACTTGGTTGCGTGTTTACTAGCCTACCATGAAGAGAGATGTTCATCATTACGGGAATGATTTCTCTCAATATAAAGAAAAATCCAGCATACCCCATGCCACATTATTCCACATTTGAGTGACACCTCAATTCCAGAGGATTCACTCTATATACAAAACGGGATGCCACATCCAAGCGGACACTTAGATAACAAAAAACCCTATATACGACTCATATTAGGGAATATGACCCCCTTTTCTACGCTTATACAACAATCAACAAAGAAAAGTATCATATCCCTATCTTACATATAAAATTTAAGTCTCACATGCTCTAACTGAGTAAAAGTATTCAAAGAGTGTGTATCAGTGATGACTGGAAATGTACTAAGAAAACATTTTTGTTGATAACTAGACGTACCCTCAATGTGTCTTAGTTTGAATTTCAAACTATGTGCCCGATCAGCCTGCACTCTGGCTACTCGTCCATTTCTCACCCATCCAAAGCTCGTGAAAATTAACCCTTGACATCCTCCAAATCAGCCCTTATCTATGACTGGCTTGATGAAAAATCTGATGTGTGACTGATAAAAAGCTTCCTCAAAACTCATCCGAGTTCTAATGCACACTAGTGACCAATCGTTACAAGTAATCAACCCCCCCCCCAAAATATGATACCCCCCTTCCTTATTTTTATGTTTGGAAGATAAATTATTGGGGGCCTCTCCCTAACTTATATGCTTATGTAGCTTGTAAAATAACCCCCCTCCTCTGCACTTATGTAGTTTTCCATGGTAAATCCCCCGCGACCACAATGGAGTAGATACTAGGTAGAGTATTTGACTAGAAAAATATTCCCAGAAGACATCAGTAAACGAATAAAAAAAGCAATAGGGGTGAAAGCATGTTAACCTGTCATGCTTTTTTATGCCCCGGACAATGCTAACTAGCACAATTTTGACATATGCTAACTAGTACAATAACTTGAGCTACATCTCCAAGATCTATGACATATGATATATCAATAAAAAGCACTTGAAACAAGGAATCCAAATGTACAACCTCCGACAAATTTTGATATCATTTGTAAAAAATTTACCGAACGCCCAACTTTTCAAAGATGTGCTAACTTGAAACTGCTAATAGCATAAAAAGCGCGACAGGTTAACATGCTTTCACCATAGAAATTGAGACAGCCAGCTGTAAAATGATTGGTAACTAGCCCTATCAATAAGGGAAAGACCAACATCTCAGACTGTGCGCCAATGAAGAGGAGTATCTTCCTATTTGGAACAAGCACACGTAGGTCTAACAGGAGTCACTTCTCTCATGAAACCACAACCAAAGCTATATTGATGGAATGCATTTGGTGGCCAACTTTGTTTGCCAATGCAAAAGAATTTGTTTGATGATACGATTCATGTCAACAAGCAAAAATACCAATGAGAATGGGTAATATGTCACTGCGACCTATGATGGGAGAACGTGCATTTGCTAAGTGGGGTATATACTTTGTGGGTCCAATACAACCACTAGCTTACAAAACTCAGGCACAATATATTATTGTGGCCATAGATTAGTTAGCCAAGTGGGTTGAAGCACTAGTCATTAGGAAGGACGATGTTAGATCCACTACTGCATTTCCTATACAAATACATATTTACTAGACACGGGCTTCCTATTGATCTTGTGAGTGATTGTGGATCTCATTTCCTCAATGAGGTGATAGGATATCTACTAGATGACTTCATGGTAATCCATAACAAATCTGCATCCTATCATCCTCAAGAAAATGGTTAGCAGAACATACAAAAAAAAATTTGAGCTTTGTACTAACCAAAATTGTTAGTTCAGGCAAAATGGACTGAGAAATGCATCTTCATTCTACCTTGTGGTCTTATCGAAATAGCCTTGAACAAGAGTCCTTTTAATTTGGTCTATGTCCTGGATGCAATATTGCCAATGGAATTCTTACTACCCACTCTTAGAGTTGCAACTAAGTTGGAATGGAAAGGGCACGAGTTGTCAGATTAGCTCGAGGACTTAAAACACCTAGATGAACAATGTTTAGCTGCCATTGCCCACATATACACACAAAAACCAAAACAAATATAGTTCTTTGACTCACATTTGCTGGTGAAATTTTTTAAACCAGGGGATTTAGTCCTAGTATACTCGTTGAAACAACATATACCCAAGTTCAAGAAAAAAGGACAGGGTCCTTTTGTCATTGAAAATGTTTCACCAAGTGGGGCCGTCAAGTTAGCCACCATAGATGGGGAAATAATGGAAAATCGGATTAGTGTATCTCAACTCTGCAAATATAACCTTCCCTTGACTAATGAACTTCTGTAGAGAATGCATGCATCGAAAGAAAGGAAGCTTAAACGACAACAGGTTATTGAGGAGGCTCAATAGGAGGCGCGCATTTGGGTTTTAAAATGAAAAGTTGTAAGACAAGCTGTACCCCAAGTTGTACCACTCAATACTCTCCAAATTCAACCCTTAGCAGAGGATGAGGTTGAGACTAATGACGACTGGATGGATGGTCTTGATATGCACATCATCGTGAATCTGAATGAGGATTACAAAATCAAGGCTTTAGCAGATACAGGAGCCCGAATCAATGTGCTCAGCTATTCTACTTATTGCAAAGCAACTACTCAACCACTTGATTATTGTTGAGCCACTGTCAACAGCTGCAACAAGAGAGTCACTCCTACTCTAGGGAGAATCAACTTGAATACTATGGTTTAAGGATTCTCTTGCTTGCATGCTTGCATATTAGTATAGTGGATGAACATATGAATGAGGACCTAATATTAGGTGTTCCTTGGATGAGAACCTATAAAGTAGTGCAAGAGTGGGATACCAAAATTTTTGAACTTACACTTAAAGGAGGACAACTAAAAATACCATTTGCATATAGCAAGGAGGAATGGAAAGAAGCTCTCTGTGATTTTCAATTGAAGAAGCATGAGTCATCATGAGCCATAATGACAACTACTGCTCCACTAAGGACTTCTTCTACTCAACTTATGCAGGGAACCAAGAAAGTTTGGATACCCAAACGTTAGCTTGTCAACTGACTGTAGAAAATCTGGATGCCCAAAAGGTTGCTATACACCTCCAACAATCCTAAGGCAAATCCATCACATCCACATTCTCAACAAAAACCACAGTTACTAGAGATGAAATGGATATGGAAACCAAAGAAGAAATATACACCTAAGAGCAAAAGACCAACTGCCCAAAGCCAACAAGTCAAACTATGGGTACCAAAGACCCCACGGCAACTTAAGCTAGTGTTGGCGGATACGCTGCAAGCAGATACTAGCATAGTGAGAAAAAAACCAACAACTCTACGTCAGCCAAGGATGAGGTTTAACCCATAGGCGCATGTAAACAAGGAGATGGATGTCAATCACCTTCTTGACCTTCTATCATTCTCTATTCAAGGAAAGCAAATCTAAAGGTTCTATGCACTTGTAAGCTACTTTCGAATTTCACACAAGTTCTATTACGCATTTGAATTTTTTTTAACCATCACTCATTATTTAAGATATTCAAGTTCAAATTATGAATCGTAGGTTGAGAAAACCTAGAATTTAAAATTTATGCTACAAAATTCTGACATGTTTAGCTATATGAATCACTAACTAACTTATTGCAATAATTATTTACTGATTGTAGAATTTTCTTTTACTACTGTAAATTTAATATAAGACTGTAAAGTTTAACTTAAAAATGTAAAGTAAATTATCATTAAGGAAATAAATAAAATAATTATAAAGACAAAAGAATACACAGGGATGACAAATGAACGCACATGTACTCACCTGAACTCACATAGGAGGGGACAAAGTGGGACACACTGTCACATGAAAAGGAGAGGATAGTCTTGACTAATCTTAATGAGGGGGGGCTGTGTGGCCTTATCTTTTGATGATAATGACAAAGTGGTCAAGATGATGGGTACCACAAGGGTACCAAAAACGCGGGTATGATTTTTGAGGAGAAAAAAAAATATTTTTTTAATTAAAAAATTTTATTCGATGTTCACACTTTAGACATAGAGATTGTCTCTATAGCGCTCACGAAGTGCTGCCACTTCTCTGAGAGAGAAGGCGTCCACAAACCACTAAGAGAGCAAAAACTCTAGTGGACTAATAAGGTGCGTATTAAATAAGCATTCAATTAACTTTAAGAAGGATATGTGTGTATGTGTGCTATCTATTACTCTAATCTCTAATAGATTAGTAAGATTCAATTAGCTTTAAGATGGATATGTGTGTGTGTGTGTGCTATCTTTTACTCTAATCTCTCTAATAGATTAGTAAGATTCAATTAGCTATGTGTGTGTGCGTGCTATCTCTTACTCTAATATCTCTAATAGATTAGTAAGATTCAATTAGCTTTAAGAAGGATATGTGTGTGTGTGTGTGTGTGCTATCTTTTACTCTAATATCTCTAATAAATTAGTAAGATTCAATTAGCTTTAAGAAGGATATGTGTGTGTGTGTGTGTGTTATCTTTTACTCTAATCTCTCTAATAGATTAGTAAGATTCAATTAGCTTTAGAAAAGGATGTGTGTGTGTTCTCTTTTACTCTAATCTTTCTAATGGATTAGTAAGATTCAATTAACTTTAGAAAAGATGTGTGTATATGTTTCTCTTACTCTAATCTCTCTAAGTATACCTACTCTCTCTAGTTAGTACATCTTCACTATTAACTTATGCATAGTTAATTGAAAGTTAATACATAAGAAAACTCATCTTATTCTTATTATACATGATGAAATTCTCATTCACTAATTTTATTGTCAATTAGATTAAGTAGAATTTTGAATAATACTAAAAATTGATTTAGTTGAAGTATAGAAATTGAAGTTAGAATTGGATTAGAAATGTGAAGCATAAAAGTAATGCATTCCTAAACTTTCACTCATAGTTTACACACTTAATTTTTTGATTAATTACGATTAACAAATATTTGATGTATAGAAATTAGATGTAGAACAACAACACTAAGTGTGAATCCTAGTTGGCGAGGGTTCAAATTATAGACTCTCTTTAGAAACAAGGAGATTACTAGGGAAATTGACCAATTTAAAGTTCTAAGTGTATAACATAAGTGTAGTACAAAAAAATGGCTCCAAAGCGTGCTCTAACCCAAGGTGCTAATGATCATGAAGATGGTACAAGTAACGGTGGAATTCCTGCGGAACATGTTATGTCTCCACCAATCGGACCAAATCGGAGCTATGGTACAGGTTAGTATTGCAGTTTCAAGTTATGCATCATTGCATATGCGAGACCATAGGAATATATTATTTACGTTATGAAAAGAAAACACGGACCGAAACCACGGGGCTTAACCCTAAGAAACTCGTCATATGTTTGACAAGTAGGAAAGATTGTCTGGTTAAACTGGTTGCTATAGGAAAGAATGTTTGTCCAAAACCTTCGGTATGGTTTCTCTTAAGTCTCTATACTTATTAGCGCTGGTATTATGTGGCAGTTTGCCGAGGCGTGAGATGACACCCAGGATGGCACCGCTGATGCTGTGGTGGGAGTACACCCAACTTAGCCCAGCTGGATACTGTAGTCTTGTTTTTCCATGTCATGAGGATGACGCCCAGATTGACACCGTTGTTGCTGTGGCGGGAGTACGCCCAGATTAGCACAACGAGTACTTGTCAAGTGGTATGGGACGCTCATGAGGACAAGGGTTTTTATAAATAATGTATATACCGATCGGACATAATAGCGCCAGTAGAGATTCTTTAGTGAACCTAATCCAAGGGTTGTTGGTTTAAAATTGGATGACTTCTTGTTTGACTATTGTTTGTAATACTGTTTGAAGGGCTATTTTAACGAACCAGTATCATAAATAAAGTAAAGGAACATGTATGTTTAAACAATGTGGTAGTAATTAGATAACAAAAGAAGGATGAGTGTGGTATGGAAAGTGGGAGAATGATACCCCGACGGTATCATGCTATGGATGGGTGGACCCGATGAGTCGGGTAACTTTTCAACGCTAGAAATTGTTTTTTTTTAAGTCATAAATCTTAAAAGAGACAAACCTTGGTGGCTGTGCTTCTGAAACATGGGGAAAAAAGCGCACAGGTTGGTCACTCTAAGATTTATAATTTTAGGTATAATTGATTATAGATAGTTTTTTTATAGGGTTATGGTGGTCACGCTCCGCCATAGCGAGATAGGACCAATCCTTGACTAATGGTTCATGCCCGTGTAGCTAAGGCAATGTCCGTTGGTTTTTCCTTCTCATGATTGGAGACCTATCAAAGGTACTCCCCTCCTCTCGACAAGGGGTAGGGACCTCACACTGGTATCAGAGCCTAGGTTAAAGCTTGGAGAGATTTTTAGATTGATGTTTGGATATTGAAGGATGCGAATGTTTGAAATAATAGAAAAACCTAGAAAAATTGTTTTGAGTTTTTATATGGTATTGAAGATTGAACTTTCCTGGTACAGGAAAATGTTCATTCAGCCTACCAGAAATTCCAGGTGTTCACCATCATGTTTGAAAATGCATGCCAATCACCAAATTATCAGTTTCGAAAAAGGGTGATGATGATTTTGGATAGGGTATTTGTACCACCTATCCCAAGGGTGCATAGAGGATGGGGCATCAAACTGGAGTCCATCTGGAGGAATCTATACCATCGATGCTGACAAGATATGGTGCATGGATACCAATCTCAAGAAACTTCGATAGGCAGAGGAGTTAAAAGTCATCGAAGTTTATCTTTTCATTAGTACTAAGAATCCGAATGCTACCATTACCTTGGGATGAGAAAAGATATCTCAGACTCAATGGGTCTATAAACAAGTTACAAAAGTTATCCATAGTGGTAGGATTCGACCCATATGTGTATCTCGTAGCTTTCAAGGGTCAAAAGAAAGATCCTTTAGCCTATCCTTTTGTAGTCACTAAACTCAAAATATAGAGACATTACAATCCTTGTACCTAAAGATTACCAACCTTGGTAGAAAATAATGTGTATATAAATAAAGTTTGGATTAATATTATCTTTTGTTTGTATTATTGTCTGATCAAGTCTTGCCCTTAAATGGATTAAAGTTAGAGTATCCAATAAAGTTTCACTTAATCTATATTGCACAAAGTGCGGTGTACACATCTCTTCAAGAGAAAAAGCTACTTCTCAAGCAAGCTAAACTTCCCTCTTTCAAAGGGGAAGGAGCCCTAGTTGAGCGCGATGCAGAAGTGTGACTCGAAGAGATGGAGGATTATTTTGCTGTTGCTGGTACTACTCCCGATAACCAAGCAATGTTGGCTATGTTTCGTCTCACGGGGGATGCCAAGATTTGGTGGAAACAACACTGCAAATATAATCAAGTAGCTCAAAACACTCAAACTTGGGAAGATATCAAGTATGCTATCAAGAGGAAAGAGCAACTCTACATGCTGCAATTGATAACCCAAGAGCAAGACAACAATATGTTGTCATTCAAACACCTGCAAATCACCAAGGTGAAAAATTTGAGCTTCTTATTGATTGTGGTAGTACTCATTCTTTCTTGTCACCTAAATGTTTAAGGAGGCTAGGACTTAATCAACACCCTGCAAGAAAGATGAGAGTTGAATTAGCCAATGGAAAGGAGGTGTTATCTCAGTACACTGTGGGAAAAATAGATTTCAAGTTGGGAGAATACTCTACTTCTGCTACTTTTCGAGCCTTACCCATAGGAATCTATGGAGGAATTCTTGGAATGGATTGGTTAGCCAGTCATAATGCCAATATCCATTGTGCCCAAGGAAGTGTTACTTTTGTGGACAACCAAGGTCAAGAAGTCACTATTCAAGGCCAGAATGGACGACCAAAAGCTTACATGGTCAAAGCTAATCGTCTTTTGAAAGGGTTACGCAAGGGTCAACAAAGTTTTGTAGTCAAGCTAAACAAAGTAGAAAAATCTTCCTCCAACCCTGAACCAATGTGGCTAGAAGAATTTTCAGATGTTTTCCCCGCTGAACTTTATGAACTACCACCACCTAGGGAGGTAGACCATGAAATCAAAATTTTTCCAGTTAGTGAACCAGTCTCAAGAGCGCCGTACAAGATGTCACTTCCAGAGGCTATAGAACTCAAGGAGCAACTCAAGAAGTTGATTGAGCAAGGGTTTATCCGACCTAGTACATCTCCATGGGGTGCACCTATTCTCTTCCAAAAGAAAAAGGATGGCTCTCTTCGACTTTGCATAGATTATAGGGGCTTAAATCAGGTTACCATCAAGAATAAATATCCAATTCCTCGTATTGATGAGATGCTGGATAGATTACATGGAGCCAAAATATTCACGAAGATTGATCTTTGATCTGGCTATCATCAAATTCGAATCCAGGAGGCTGATATCTCCAAAACAGCTTTCAACACTCAATATGGTCATTACAAATTTACAGTGATGGCTTTCGGACTTACGAATGCTCCTACAACTTTCAATCGTCTGATGCACGATATCTTTAGAGAATTCTTGGACGATTTTGTCCTAGTATTCTTTGAAGATATCTTAATTTATTCCAAATCAGAGGAAGAGCATGAAGGACATGTTGAGAAAGTGTTAGAGCTTTTACGCCGAAATAAGTTGTATGCAAAGAAAAGCACATGTACCTTCTTTACCCTTAAGTTCTGTTACTTAGGGTTTATCATTTCACCTGAAGGAGTCTCTATTGACCTTGACAAAGTCAAAGATATTGTGGAATGGCATCAACCCACTTCACAAACCGAAGTCAGAGGGTTCTTAGGTATCACAGGATGGTACAGAATCTTTGTAAAGGACTATGCTCTTAAAGATGCACCACTAACCGACTTGCTAAAGAAAGGAGCTACGATACTGTGGGAATAAAAACATGAATCTTGCTTCAAACAGCTTAAGGAGTATCTTGCTTCAGAACCTCTCTTAAAACTTCCAGATTTCACCCAAGAATTCGAGGTGATCACACAAATGCTAGTAACCTTGCATTAGGAGGAGTCCTTACTCAAGAAGGAAGGCCTGTAGCTTATACTTCTTGAAAGCTTAGGATTCATGAAGTGAATTATGCTACACATGATTTAGAATTGCTCGCAGTTATTCATGCTCTCAAGCTGTGGAGACATTATCTATTGGGACGCAAATTCCAATTGATAACAGATCACAAGAGCCTTAAGTGGATTTTTACCCAACCTAACCTTAACATGAGACAAAGGAGATGGATAGAGCTCATGCACGAATATGATTTTGATATTAAATTTAGACCAGGTAAGGATAATGTTGTGGCAGATGCCCTAAGCCGTAAAGCTTTTCTGGGGGCAATTTCCATGGCTAACAACCCTATTTTAGACAAGGTCTCGGATGCTGCTGTCAGAGATGCAGATTACCAGATGCTTGCTAGTATCCCACATGAAGAGAGGGTATCATCAAATCAGCCTAAACCTCTACATTACTCCTTAGAAGATGGGAAAATTTACTATATGAATCGACTATGCATACCTAAGGATTCTACCCTAAGGAATGCTATCCTATATGAAGCACATGATGGCCCAACTTCAGGACATCCAGGTTATGCCAAAACCATCAATGCAATTTGCAGAAGTTACTATTGGCAAGGTATGAAGGGTGACGTCCTTCGTTATGTCAAGCAGTGTTTGTCTTGTCAAAGGATTAAAGTAGAGAGACTAAAGATGCCACGTAAATTACATCCTTTAGATATTCCCCAAATGAAATGGGAATGTATTAGCATGGACTTTATCACCGGGTTTCCTTCTGTTCAAGCTGGCTATGATTCAATCATGGTCATAGTCGATTTGCTTACTAAAGTGGCTCACTTAATCCCAGTCAAGACAACCTTTACAGCTTCAGATATTGCTCGTCTGTTTGTGAAGGAGGTTTTCAGAATTCATGGTTTACCCAAGAAGATTGTCAGTGATCGTGATGCCAAGTTTACTTCAAAGTTTTGGGTATCATTGTTTCAAGATATTGGAACCCAATTATGTTTTAGTACAGCTTATCATCCTCAAACTGATGGCCAAATTGAAAGAGTTAATCAAGTAATTGAAGAAATCCTCAAAGCCTACTGCAATAGAGAACCTCGCAAGTGGATTCAAACCCTTGGTAGAGTACGCATACAATTCCTCTACTAATAGAAGTATTGGAATGACACCTTTTAATGCTCTTTATGGTGAAGAATGTTTATCACCTCTTAACTTTTCTGACCCCACTATAAGGGTAGAAGCCTCAAAGAAACTGCTTGAAGAAATGGAAGCTCAAATCAAAGCTATTCGAAGGGATATTCAAGCGGCTCAAGATCGACAAAAGAAGTGTTAGGGTATAAAGCCCAATGTGGTCGCCCAGGTAAGTGGGCGGGCCGCCAGGTATATACACATGTTCTTTTGTAAAAACCTAATAAGAACTCACTATGCTCTACACATTACAGTAGAGCGAGTTCACGATATCGTTGTGCTCTTCTTCTCGCACTCTTTCTCGCGTCGCACTTCTGCTCGTACTCCTTCAACTGGTATCAGAGCTCAGATCGAGGCTCGGGGCAGCACTGCAGGAGGCTAGAGTCACCAACTCAGATTGGAGTGAAATTCGACAGGCGAAGACACGGCCACCGTTCGGCTTCGACAAAGGTCTGCGCAGGCCATTTTCGACTACGTGGTCTCGACTGGTGCAGATCCGACTCTGCAAATTTTGGGTTTTCGGCCTACGACTGTAGGTGCTGAGGATATCGACACTCCCAGATGTTGATTTGTGGCTGTCTACACATCGAAGGACGGCTCATAGTTCTTGGAGGCGTGTCACATACGACACGGGCGCATCTACACACAGACTGTAGGCGACATCCACTAGTTCATCAGGTAGCTTGTGTTTGCTGCTTGATATTCCAGATTTCATCCTGACATTGCAGGTACTTCCACATGGGATGTATTGTCAGAGATGATGTATGTCTGTTGAGGGTTTGCTGGCTATGAGTCACGCAGCAAACAACCGTCGCAGCGGTTACAGCATACAGTGGGAAATTTGTGGATGTATGACTTTGTGGGAAGTCTATGTACTATCAGATTTACTGTAGCCTTTGTTGAGGGTCGAGTGAGGTTTTATTGAGCTGGGGGATTCTCGAATGTTGAGATCCTTTCGGTGATACAGGTCTTGGAGCGATCCCTCGAGCACCCTTAGATAGGCAGCTAGGATGTATTGACTGTGAGTTAGACAGTTGGGATTGCATCTTTGCTTTACTGCTGTTGAGGCATTGTCGCAGTCTATGCTTATAGGACAGTGATAGGACAGTGAGAGACAGTACAGGTGCAGGACAGGTTTACCCGCAGCTTACAGTGTCAGAGAGACAGTTTTTTTTGAGCTATTTTTTGGTCTGTTTTTTAGTACACCAGAGCCATTTTACAAAGGAGACTCTGCCAAAATTTCTGCAGAATCTGAAGCTTTCTTGGTTCATTTGACAGGTTGATATTGGTTCAGAGGTCAGTTTACAGGGGAAACTCTGCCGAATTTTTCCTAGAAAAGTAAACTACTGTGAAGCGTAGCTATGGCTGGATCATAGGACACTGCTCTTTACAATATCAAGAAGCTGGATGGAACCAATTTCCCATTGTGGAAGAAGAAGATTTGGCACGTGTTGGTACAAAAGAAGCAGATAAAACCTATAAATCTCAAGGGGATAAAACCAGAAGATATGGATGAAGATGAATGGAGCGAAATGGATGAATTGGCACTTTCTATCATTATACTGACTTTGGCAGAAAGCGTTTACTTCAATGTAGCAGACGAGATGTCGACTTATCAAGCATGGTTAAAGCTGAGTGATCTTTATGAGAAGCAGAGTGCAACTTCACAGATATACTGGCATAAGAAGCTTGTTGACTTGAAGATGAAAGAAGGGACACCTATGTCCAATCATCTGAATGAATTCAACACAATCTATAGTCAATTGTCAACTCAAGGTGTCAAGTTTGATGAACCTGTTAGAGCTATGTTCCTGTTGATCACATTGCCGGAAAGTTGGGACACTTTTTGCACAGCTTTAAGTAATTCTGCACCTCTAGATGGTTTGAACATAGCAGGTGTAGAAGGAAGTCTGCAAACTGAAGAAACCAATAGAAAGACAATGGACAAAGGCAAAGGAACAGCCTTAGTTGTCAAGGGAAGGACCAAAGAAAAGTACAAAGGTGGAAAGAGGAATCAGTCTCGTAGCAAGTCCCGCAATGCTAAAGGCAAGAGTGACATAGAATGCTACCATTGTGGCAAGAAGGGTCACATGAAAAGAGACTGCAGAGAATGGAAAGCAGAAAAAGCCAAAGAGAAAGCTGAAAACCATAGTGAGAAGAACAAGTCCTTAGTGAAGATTCAAGAAATAAATGTGACAAACACTGTTGGAGAGGATGACAGTCTAGTGTCAAGAGACATCTACTTCTTGAAGAATACAATGGACTCAACTCTTCTTACATCATGTGATGGAAATGCACTGAGTGACTGGATTATAGACTCAGGGGCATCACTTCATGTGTCTCCAAACAAGGAGTGGTTTACCTCTTATGTGACCACTAAAGATCCTGCTCGGCTAGGCAATGGGCAGACATGTGAGATCTTAGGTGTTGGAGATGTTCAATTGAAGTTTCAGAATGGCTCTTCTTTCACGCTGAAGAATGTGAGACATGTTCCCGCAATTACAAAGAGCTTCATCAGCACAGGTTTACTTGATGATGCTGGCTACGTCACCACTTTTGGACAGAACATGTGGAAGATATCCAAGGGTTCTATGACAGTAGCACATGGAGTAAAGTCTGGAGGACTTTACATGATTTATGTATCAAATGTCTCTAAAAATGTAATCAATGTAACCGAACAACCGAACGTTTCTTTGTGGCATAGCCAGTTAGGACATATGTCCAACAAGGGAATGGAAATCTTGTATCGTTCTGGTTATTTGCCTGGCTTTTCATTTAATGATTTTGAATTCTGTGAACATTGTTTGTATGGTAAGCAAACACAGCAGCCACATAAGCATAGAAGCAGTAGAAGAGATACATAGTTGGCACTTGTTCATAGTTATTTGTGTGGACCTATGCCTAACCTATCTCTAGGGGGAGCTTCTTACTTTATGACATTTATAGATGATTACTCGAGGAAAGTATGGGTTTACTTTCTCAAGCACAAGGATGAAGCGTTTAGTGTTTTCAAAACGTTTGTGACACTTGTGGAGAATCAGAGTGGCAAGAAGCTTAAATGCTTACGCACTGACAATGGTGGAGAGTATGTTTCAAAGGCCTTTCAGGACTTTTGTGAGTCAAAAGGTATAAAACGTGAACTTACTGCTCCTTACAATCCTCCTCAAAATGGTGTTGCTGAGAGGATGAATGGGACCATACAAGAGAAGGTCAGAAGTATGTTGTCTAATGCACAGCTGCCAAATGGGTTTTGGGCTGAAGCTGTATCAACAGCTGTTCATCTTGTAAATAGATCTCCTAGCAAGGTTTTGCAGAAGGATTCAGTTCCAGAGATGGTATGGTCAGGCAAAATGCCCTCATACAAGCATCTCAGAGTCTTTGGCTATGAGGAATATACTCACGTTCCAAAGGAATTTAGGAACAAACTTGAGCCAAAGAGTAGAAAGTGCATCTTTCTAGGCTATGGTAATTCTGGTGAGATGGGGTACAGACTTTGGGATCCCGAATCCAGAAAGGTTGTCCGCAGCAATGATGTTCACTTTAATGAATCCAAATATCATTCTAAACCAGAGAGGGTTGAGGAGATTAGAAGAGTTGTCTTCCAAGAAGATGGACCTTCACGTGCAAGACATAATGTCAGGGATCAAGAGGAGCAAGGACAGGATAGAGTGGAACCACAGGTTGTGGCTGAGCCTGAGCCACCTATTGTGCGTAGATCTGGATGTGTCACGCGACCTCCTGATAGGTTTGTTCCATCTATGAACTATGTCATGTTGATTGATTGCAATGAGCCTTCATGTTACAAGGAAGCAGTGCAAATGAAGGACTCGTGGAATTGGCAATTGTGCATGCAGTCAGAGATGACAGCTTTGCATAAAAACCAGACATGGAAGCTAGTTAAATTACCACGGGGCAAAAAGGCTTTACCTTGTAAATGGGTTTACAGGTATAAGATCACCGCTCATGATAGTCAGCCAATGTACAAAGCAAGGCTTGTTGCCAAGGGCTTTAAGCAAGAACAAGGCATTGACTTTGATGAAGTCTTCTCTCCGGTGGTCAAGATGACTACATTGAGATGCTTTCTTGCATTGGTTGCCATATTAGATTTGGTGTTGCACCAAATGGATGTCAAGACAGCGTTCTTGCATGGTGATTTAGATGTGGAAATTTACATGCAGCAGCCAGAAGGGTTTGTTGATAAAGTCAAGGAAGATTGGGTATGCCAGTTGTTAAAGAGTCTTTATTGCTTAAAACAATCACCGAGGGCATGGTACCATAAATTCCACAAGTTTATGCTTTCTCAAGGCTACAAACGTAGTGAGTTTGATCACTGTCTATATACAAAGAAGGCTAAGGATGGCAGTTGGCTGATCCTTATTTTGTATGTGGATGACATGTTGATTGCTGGCAAGCACTTGGAAGAAATTTCAGCTTTGAAGTCAAAGTTGGCAAAATCGTTTGACATGAAAGACATGGGTGAGGCAAGTCATATACTTGGTATGCGCATTGAGAGAGACAGATCAAAGAAGTTTATTTGGTTATCTCAAACAGAGTATATTGACAAGGTTTTGCAACGTTTCAATATGGAGAAGGGAAAGGCATTGAGTGTTCCATTTCCACCATATGTGAAACTTAGCAAACAAGATTGTCCTGTGTCTAAGGAAGAACAGGCTGAAATGGATAAGATTTCATATGCGTCTGCAGTGGGTAGTTTGATGTATGCAATGATTTCTACTCGCCCAGACATTGCATTTGCAGTGGGAGTAGTAAGTCGATACATGTCAAACCCAGGCAAGAAACATTGGGAGGCAGTGAAAGGAATATTGAGATACCTGAAAGCTACAAAGAGTATGCGTATATGCTATGGGAGTCAAGAGCTAAGTGTAAAGGGTTTTACAGACTCATATTATGAAGGTGACTTAGACAACGGAAGGTCTACGTCAGGGTATGTCTTTACATTGGCTGGTGGAGCAGTATCATGGCGTTCTAGATTACAAGATTGTGTTACTCAGTCTACTACAGAGGCTGAATATGTTGAAGCATCAGAGGCATGCAAAGAATCAATTTGGCTTAATCGACTAGTAACAGATTTGGTAATCAAAGAAGAGATGCCTGTGTTATATTGGGATAGTCAAAGTGCTATACAATTGGCTCGCAATCCAGTTTATCACTCAAAGACAAAGCATGTGGATGTGAAGTATCATTTCATCAGGGAAATGCTCGAGGATAAGCAACCTCAGCTTGTCAAAGTTCACACCACAGAAATCCTGCTGATCTACTTACAAAAGGACTTCCCTCAGAGAGCTTTGCGCATTTTTGCAAGCAGTTAGGTGTAGGGTAGTACATCACTTCTCTACATCTCTTGTATATTAGCTTGTATAGTAGCTTCTCTCACACTTAAAGTACCACATTGGACTTTAAGTGGGAGGTTGTTGGGGTATAAAGCCCAATGTGGTCGCCCAGGTAAGTGGGCGGGCCGCCAGGTATGTACATATATTCTTTTGTAAAAACCTAATAAGAACTCACTATGCTCTACACATTACAGTAGAGCGAGTTCACCATATCGTCGTGCTCTTGTTCTTGCACTCTCTCTCGCATCGCACTTCCACTCGTACTCCTTCACAACCCACCTGCCCGAGACAGGGAACACAGTGATGGAGTGAGAGGAGAGAGACTACCCATTTACCCAGTCCACACAGAGACACACACACACACACAAAAAAACTCAGCTCAAAAGAGGATAATTTCTGATGTTTAGATACAAATGAGCTTGGGCCAACACCAATGGGGCAAATAGCTCACACAATATGGGTAAAGTTTGCCAGATACAATCACAAATAGGAGCAGAAGCTTCGCTCATAGGAGAAACTTACACAACCAAAACAACAAAAAAATAGTGAGAAATTTGGAAAAATGGACAGCACCATCACGTATGGAACGGCCCAAAACCCTAGTCTACAATGTCAAAGTGCTCAAATCTGACCTCGGATGAGCAGTTTATGGCCAAAACAGGCTCCAAAAACAGCAAAAACTCACTTGCGGTTGTTCCTCCTCTTCTCTCCCCATTTTTTCTGGTCTTCTCTCAATTTTTTCAGTTCCCACACTTCTCTTTATTACTTGGGCAACCTTGGTCTTTAGTTGACCTGAAACGGATCCCAAACAGGCCAAAAACTGACGTCGCAGTGCATAGTTGTCACCTTTTTGCATCATCCGCACACCTGGCACTCAACTTTTTCAAATAATGCATCCCACCACCACATGAAGTGGCCCCAAAATATAGTCCTCATGATGACCTTTCTGCATAATTATCACGAGAAAACACCCACGTTGTGTCCATACTTATCCACGTGCAAGTATTGACCCCATTCGACCTCCTGACGCCACTAGATGCCATCTGACGCACATGCTTACCTCATGTCGTCGGCCCGCGGATAGCTTCCTTGAGAATTTTTATGCGCTAACAACTCCTCATTATTATAGAAAAAACACACTGGTACTGATAATAGTTAAAATTTATGCACTATGCTCATGTTGTCCTACCTGTACACATGTGGGCCCCACATAACCACCTGGCTCTAGAAAATCGGCAATTCCTTATTTGATGCACCATGCATGTGTTTGTATATATGTGCAATCCCTTGATCCAAAAAACTCCTGACATAATTTTCCCATTCCCTAGCCTGCTAGATCATTCATGATCAGCAGTAGCAAAAAGAGATATGAGACTCACCGCGTCACAGGTCTCCTCATCCTTCACATACATTACTTGTTCTATAGACAACTCATCTTGCTCCACCCATCATTAACGTGGCATGATATAATTGAAGAAGCAATCCATTTACCCTTGACTTATGTAAAATCCCATCCAAGTTAGCCAACTGATATGTACCATTCGGGAAACACTCCACTACCTTGAAAGGGCCTTCCCACTTAATTTGAAACTTCTTTTGGAAGGTGTTGCCCAGCTTACTATTGTAGCGCAAGACCAAGTCATGCTTCTTGATACCCTTACTTTTGACCTTTTTGTTTATCTTTGCCAAAGCCCTATCCTGCATCTGCCCATAATGCTCCAATGCACTCATCCTATCCAGCTGAACCTCTTGTAATTGTAAGAGCCTCTCTTTGAATGCATCACTAGGCGGCCCAAGCAACTTCTCTAACATCTTGACCACAGGCAACTCTACTTCTATAGGCAATAGTGCTTCCTTCCCATATACCAAATGAAATGGAGTAAACCCTGTACCTGTTTTCACCGAAGTACGGTAAGCCCATAATGCACTAGGAAATTCCAAATCCCAATTCTTTCCTTGGTGCTCTGTCACTTTCGAAAGGATTTGTACCAACTCACCATTGAATCTTTCATTTAAGCCATTACACTGCAGGTAATAAGGAGTGGTATGCTGGTGCCTAATCTTCATCTTCGCGTATAAAAAATCTAGCAGCTTAGCTCTAAATCCTGGCCCCTTATCTGAAAGTAGCTCCAGTGGCACCCCAAACTTGCAACATATTTCATTGTACACAAATTTTGCCACATCCTTTGCGGTGATGTGCTTAATTGCTATAGCTTCTTCCCATCTAGAGAGATAGTCTACTGCAGTCAAAATATAGCTTTTGCCCCTGCTTGTGATAGGTAACGGGCCTATTGCATCAATCCCCCACTTTTCAAACACATCAAATGCCATAAAGGTTTTTTGTAGCTCTGGCTTCAAAACTCTCTTCCCAAATGCTTGGCACCTATTGCAAGACCTACACCAATGGTGAAGATCCTTGTGCAAACTAGGCCATACATACCCCCCTTGCAAGATCTTATGCAAGGTGATCTTTAAAGAAAATTGGCCACCACATGCACCTTCATGATTCTCTTCCAACTTTGTGTAAAGCTCCTCCCGCCAAGGTACACGTCTCAACACAAGATCAGCCCCTTCCATGTATAAGACATCACCAATCAATTTGTACCTGGATGCTCTACACACAGAACCATACTTCTTGGACTTCTGAATGTCCTTCGGAATGATTCCTGTTAGCAAAAACTCCTCTTCTTGAGCCAAACTTTCTCGGCCATGATAAAGAGGTAAATTGGTCCCCAACACAAATAGCTCCCCAATCATGCTTTGAGCTGCTTCATATGCCTCTCCATTTAGAGCACGTTCAATGTGTCTAATGCTCCATGCTTCAAACTTTTTTAATAGGCCTTTAATTCTGAAACACATTTCCTTCAATGAGGTGTTCTTGCTCTTCCACACATCCAACACTTGCTTCACAACTAACAAGGCATCACCTTTTATGCTCAACCTTCTAACCCCATGCTTCAAAAAAATGTGTAATCCGGCTTCTAATGTAGTATATTCAGCCTTATTGTTACTATGCACATCCAATTTGAACCCTCTCTTGCATACTAGCTTCCCCTCTGGATCATAAAGTGCTATACCCACTGAAGCTGCATCATGGCTCTTCCTGTATGATCCATCAAAGAACAACACATGTGCATTGCTGATCTGTGGCACTTCTTCAACGACCTTTCTCACCACCTCTTCCTTAACAAGGAGGGGATTCTCCTTGTAAGTCAACAAATCAGCTAGGGTAGCCCTTGTACTATCTTCCACTAGAAAAGAGAACTCAAACTCTTGCAGCTCAATTACCCATTTCTTGACCACATTTGACATGTTGGTGCCATTAATTAATTGTGGTAAATTAGCATAACTCGTCAAGAAAACAAAAGGTCGTGGTAGCAAGTAATGAAGAAATTGTCAACAAGCAAATATCACACTAGCCATCACTAGCTCTACTTCCGAAAATTTTCTCTTTGCTACCAACTTGACTCGGCTTGCACAATACACCGGCCGCATATAATGGCTGCCCTTCCCCTTTTGAAATAGCATTGATCCAATGGCATCATCCCCTACTGATGGATTTACATAAAACACTTTTTCCCAATCAGGAGCTTGCATGGCTGACAACCCCCCTAACACCTCTTTTACCTCTTGAAACACTTCTTCACACTTGTCATCCCATTGAAATGGATCATGCTTTGCCACTTGTTGTAATGGATAAAGGAGATGTGAAGACAATGGAATAAACCGCGCCATGTACTTCACTCTGTGTATAAAGGTTGCCAATTGTTTTGTACTCGTAGGTGATGGAAGAAGAATAATAGACTTAACCTTGTCTAGATCAGCCTCAATGCCATTTTCTGACACCATACGGCCCAATAACTTCACCCTTCGCTGTGCTAGATGACATTTCTTTGGATTTAGTTGTCCTCCACATTCATCATATAGAGCCAATACCATCTGCAGCTTCTCATGGTGTTTAGCCCTACTGCTATAGACACAGAAGTCATCCATAAAAGCTTTAACACAACTACCAATGAATGGTTCCAATACCCAATTTGCTCTCTCTTGATAGAAAGATGGTCCATTTGACAACCCAAATTGCAATATCGTATAACAATAGCAACCCCATGGCATAATGAAAGTTGTTTTTGTGCGGTCTTTAAGAGAAATCTTCAATTGAAAATAGCCTGAAAAACCATCACACACACTGTACCTCTCATAACCTGCCCTGAATCCAAGATTTGATCAATGGATGGAAGAGGATATGGGTTTTTCTTAGTGGCTGCATTTAAGGGTTTACAATCTATACAAATCCTCCATTTTCCATCCTTCTTTGGACTGACTACTACTGGACTCACCCATTTTGTGGTCTCCACGGGGACTATGAACCCTGCCTTCAATATCTTGTCCACCTCTTCGTGCAAGGCTTCCATCTACTCTTGACCCATCAGTCTTATCCTTTTCCGCACTGGCTTAGCACCCTCTTTCAGCTCTATATGCATCTCTTCGCCCTTGAATCCTCTGATCTCTTCATATGAAGTAATGAACAAATAAGAAAAACTAGCCAGCATGTGCAAATATATCTTTTTCTCCATAGCAGCGAGGTCTCCACTGATCATTTGTGTCATCAATTCCTACTTCTTTGACAATTCAACCTTGGTTTGCATCATCCCTTCAATCACTTCATAATGTCCTTCACTTTCATCTTCAACCTCATTCGCAAATGCAACTAAACCAGACTCCTGGGTTTCTCTATCCATCAAAAGAAATACAACATCAGCATCCTCATCACTACTGGTAGTACTATCACTGTCCTCGTCAGACACTGTGGAATAGTCAACATCACTAGACTCATCTTCATCTTCATAAAGCTCCTCCAATTGTTTCCTTGTGTCCATATTAGAAATCTTCTTGGCACCTGTCTTTCCATAGAGGCTAATTGTACCACGTCTCCAATCTTGAACAACTCCCACTGCATGTAACCATGGTCTACCCAGTATAATACGATATGCTCCCAACCTCGCTGGCATCACATGGAAATACACCACCGCCTTTACATCATACGCCTCCACCTCTAAGCTCTTTACCACACCCAAACATTTTACTTTTTGATGGTTTGCCAATGTGATCCGGAAGCCTGACACCTTAGTCACTATGAGACCCATCTTCTCAACCCATGAGTGTGTTATGACACATATTTGAGCCCCACCATCAACATAACCTTGTCCCAGATTTTTTCTTTTGTGCCACACATCTACTCATTAGGAGATTTCGGAGGTCTTTTGGAGGGCCTTTTGGAAGAGAGAGGAAAATAAGCTCCTCCAATGAGAGAAGAGCCTACGTTACGTAGAAAAATAGATTGATATTAACAAAAATATAAAAGGTGTCCCTCTCCTCATTTAATAATCTAGTGGTCCTTGAAGACGATCACTCTTTTTCATTTAATGCGAGCACCTTTTTCAGAAGGTAGATGCGGTGCATTTGATACGGCTTACGTCATCACTAGAATTCAAAAAGTTACAAAACTATCAAGTGGTGGAATATTTTGAAACTTTTGATACTGTCAATGCGTTCGGAACGTCCAAATATCCTAGAAATGAATGTCCAATTGCCTAGCTCCGACATCCAAAGAGGCAAATGATGCATGGTTTTTAGGACCCCTTTTGAAGATGCAATAAAGGCATAGTCAGTTGTTGGGGAGATGAAGATACTCTAGTCCAAGGGATCTCGAAAGAGAAGAAAAATCTACTTCACAAGCACCAAAGAGTAAAAAGTGCCATGGACAGAAGATACGTGGGAACGAGCTCTTATGCATGCCTACAACCTATATCTTACAGAATAGCCCATTCTAGGTGTGAATTTCTAGTGAAATTTACACGAGGATGTTCGTGTGGACTCATAGCACAGCATACTCCGTTTTCACTTTTTTACCGACAGTAAATATTTTTTACCACAGTAATATTTTTTAACCTACAGTAAATATTTTTCACCTACATGGTAAATACAAATCACTTTTTACCTACAGTAACTTTTTTTACCCATGGTAAATATTTTTTACTGCACCATAAGTATTTGGTAGGTAACAGTTCACTGTTACTAGAAGCAGTGATTGGGCATCAACAATGCAGTTACAGGAGGAGAAAAGGGGAAAATCTTATGGTAAAGGTGAGTCAACAGGGATAAAGACTTTTGAGTTGAAAAGAGACATGCTGATTTTTTCAAAGAACACATGTAAAAAGAAGCCATGGTTGAGGATTTTTTGAGAATTTGATATTCAGGAGGACCCAGCAGGTCCCCCCCTGACATGTGCAGAACCTCCAGTTTCAACAGCCACCTTACCTACTCTTAAATGCTAGTCAAGGCCTTATCCCCATGTGTCACAATCAGAAAAATCAGCATTTATCCTCCCCTCTCACATCACTCTAGAGAATATCTTAATGGTGACATATCAGGTGACCTCAATCTGTTGACCACCCTAAGCAAAAAGTAACCCCAATCAGCGGATTTAAGCATGTTTATCCCTAATCCTAAACCCTCTCAGAAACCTATATAAGGAGGCCTTTTCTCACTCAAAATCAACACTTCACCCACTTCACCAAGCAATGAAGCTATGCCGACATTGCTCACAAGGAGGAGCTATGGATGGAGCTCTACTCTCTCTCCCTCTCTCTCTCTCCCTCTAGTATGCTACATTACTAGCCCTAAAGCCTAAATAAGGAGTCTTCTCTCATGCTCCATGGCCACCATCCTCGCCATCATTCTCTAAGGTATTGATGTGTTGCTAGTAGGATCATACCTACTTGCTGGGTTGATTGTTTTTGACAAGGGATTATGACATCCTTGGCTTGCTTCTCTATATCCTTGTTATGTATGATCAGATGCCGTTGTATTGTTAAGCTAATGTCTTGTGTATATATATGCTACATAAGGTCCCTAAGCTTCGTTTCTATGTGTTTTGTCATATGTTTTGATGCCATCATAATGCCAGAAGTCTCACTTGCCTATGTGCACTATGTGTGAGGTCCCTAAACCTCTTAATTTAGGGTGGTGCCCCCTTTGTTTTGTTCTTTGCTTGTTTGCATGAGGCGTGGTTTGTGGAGTGTGCACGAGTACAGAGGCCACCCGATTGCACTGCTCTTTTTCCCGCTATCATTTTGGTGCCCCCACGGAGGAGGTCTACACAGATCTTCAGTCCACAAGCAATGAAGATGTGCAATCTACAACATGGACGAATGGCGTGAGGAGTTTGCAAATTGGAGAACAGAAGAGGAGGAGGCTTTAGAGGCCTTAAAAGCTTTTATCGAGGTCTTGTTACCAGGTTGCAGTGTCATTGAAATTCAAGAAGTAAGTTCTTCTACATGCCTTGTTCGTGATCGTCGCCAACGAAGGAGAGTGAGAAGAAGAGCTTGATATACCTCTCCTCTCAACCTATGAGTGCTCCAGAAACCTCCAACGCACACGAGCTTGAAATATTCTACATCAACATACACGAAGGTACTGTGACACACATTAAGGGAAGAGAAAGCATCACCAGACCTCTCTTTCCTGAGGAGCCGACTAAGAGGAGGAAGATCACCTCTACACCTAAGTGGCCCAAGGCCGCAGCGCGTGCTCAAGCGTAAGGTAACATTTGGCTTAATTTCATTAATAAGGGATTACATGACCACTACAGGCAAGAAAAAGGCTAGTGAGCAACCAACTTCAACCTCCAACTTGAAACCACGACTCTCACCCCTAAATCCTCCTGAAGCAAAGAGGCGAAGGCTTGCCTACAAGATTGCCGCCCGTCTGCGAGTGCTCCCAGTGCACTTTGTGAATCCAGACACCACCAATCCCAAGCCAACCTCCTGTCCGCGTGAAGATCACTTTGGATATTGTCCAAAGTTCTTTGGAGACCGGGTGAAAAGCCTCACTGCCCTACCTTTGCTGCTAATTTTTAAGAAGTTATCTCAATCTAAGGAAACTATCTTAGTTGATGATGTGCTGCACATTAATGGTGTCACTTTCATTCGTCATGCTGATTATGGTAATAGCATCCAATTGTTGCTTGCTAAAAGGCTCAGCATTGTACAAAGTGTTGCCATCACGCCTTACGTCTTCACAGATGCATCACGAAGAGTCGAAGTGATTCGAGGTGCTGACCTTCTGTGGCTGATCAAGCTCAGTGGTCCCAAGGTGGTGCAACTAAGCTAGGCTCTTGTGTGTAAGTATGGATGCCAATAATGAGAATGATGATCCCCGCATGTTTCCTTTCCATTTTGTGCGTCATATCCGTGTGAATATTTGTATTGATAGAAAAATCTTTTATCAGCAAAGAATAGCCCTGTTGTTTGGAGCCTAGAGACTTGGGGAAAGCTTGCGCTCTCCTCATCCTGTCATTCTACACTTACTAGACTATTACCATTCCTTTGATGTGTCGATCTTCATCCTATTTTGAGCTAAGTTGTGCTAAAGCTCCAAATTGTAATTACCATACTCTATTTTAAAATAAATTGGAGTTGTTTGTGTAATTGTTTACTCTCTCACTTATGGCCTTCCCTAATTTTTATGGTAAGCCTGGGGAGGTTGCTCCAGACTTTTTGGATAATTTGGAAATGGCCTTTGTGGTATCGGGAAGGGATGACGAAGCTACTAAGTTAAGGGCCTTTCCTTTGGTCTTGAGGGAAGGTGCAAAATTATGGTATCAAACTTTGGCACGTGAAGAAAGAAGAGACTGGGAGTCCTTAAAGATGGCCTTCATCGAAGAATTTCGCTCTTAGATATGGAGACAGCTCTTAGAGCTATACCAAACATCACCCAATGACTATAGAAGCTATGAAGGAAAGTTTTCCAACCTGTGGGAGAAATGGTGTGCATCACTAGGTGAAGGAGAAAGGGCGCCAGAATGCCTAAAGAAGGAATGTTTCCTGGCAGGGCTTTACCCCATCCTTCGAGAAAAGGCAAAAGGTAAATTCCCAGATACCTTTGATAAAGCTATGACTTATGCAAGGGAGAAGGATAGGAAGTTAAAATTCCAAGCTCAACTACAAGGGGGAATGGGGCCTCCACCGCTAGCTCAACCTACGGCAAGGGTAGTAGCAGGAACAGGAGCAACAGACCAAGAGTCCTCTCAACAAGAATTACTTCAACAAATCACCAATCAACTAGAGAGCCTGTCCATCAATCTGGTTCAAGGTGTAAGGGCTCCCCAGCCAGGAAATGAACAAAATAGACAAGAAGGACAAAGGTAAGCACGTGAGTACATTTGCTACAACTGTGGAGAGGTAGGTCACGGCATGTATTATTGCCCCCATCCACGACGCTATCAAGGAAATGGTAATCAAAGACGGCCTCCTCGCCAGCAAGTCACTCCTCCTCGAGCTAGGCCACTAAATGGACAAAATGCACACGTGGCTCCACCAATCCAAATATTGAGACCCCCTCCTCCACCACCACAAGCACCAGCAGAGATCCCTCCACTACCATCGGGAGGGTAGGACAGGGCTGTCTCTGTCATAAGTCTTGACAATGGTAAGGATAAAGGGAAAGAAAAAATGGAGGAAGCTGTTGCCATGCCAATAAAGAGAGTTAGGAGACAAAGAACTGATGAAATGGAAGCTTCAGAGCCGGATAAAGCGAATGAGGGTTCCTCCCAAGTGATGGGAGACAAGAAAAGGAAGAGTAGGTCAAGGAGGCACATAGGAGTAGAAGACTTTCCACTTGGGGTAGGATCCATACCTTACGACCTGGTAGCAGATGTGAGTAAGCAAGGACCAAAGATTTCATGGCAGCAACTCCTCCACCTTTCCCCAAAGATGCGTAGAACTTGGTCTAAGATGGTCAGCACCAGGAGGGCTAAGGCAAAGTCAGTTGGGTCTATTAGTGCAAGAGGCATGAAGGATATCATGCCAGTCATTGATGCAGAGATTAAGAGTCAGCGAGTCTCCAATGTGTACGTAGATGGTGGAGCCGAGATTTGTGTTATGACAGAGAAATTAATGCATAGGTTGGGTTTGGAAGTAAACGAGCAAACTTCCTTACAAGCTAAGATGGCAAATAATGTAAGGGAAAGGTTAATGAAGTGAAGGTTTCAGCTTTTGGTGTTGCAATCTCAATTGATGCTTATGTGATCCCAACTAAGGGGGAGGGCTATCCGCTAATCCTTGGAAGACCTTGGCTTATGGCTATGAAAGCTAGGCAAGATTGGGAGACAGGTTCCCTTAAGTTGCGACCAAATCATAAGGTAGGTGGCAAGCAACAAAAAATTGTGTATGACATGAAGCAGGGTAGACAACAAGAGCTGCTCTTCATCTGAGGACGAGTCATTTGAGGAGGATGCTAGCTCTTTGGAAGTCATGGGTATAATACTACGAAACCCAGAAGGAGAAGGTGGTCAAGACTCTCTAAACAAGGAAGAAGCCACAGGCTTAGAGGAGATGTTAGCTAAGGACCTACTACAAGAAGAGAGAGAACCCTATTTGCAGGTACTAAAGAAGCATGCTAGCCTCTTTATAACTGATTACGAGCACATTAAAGGAGTGACGGTAACCCAACACCATATCCAATTAAAGGAAGGTGCCAAACCAGTGGTGCAAAGGCTAAGGAGATTAGGGCTAGTGCAACAAGATGCAATCTTAAAAGAAGTAAAAAGATTACTCAAGGCAGGATTTATCTACCCAGTGGAAGATTCTGAGTGGGTGTCTCCAGTTGTGGTAGCACCAAAGAAAAATGGGAAGTGGAGAGTATGTGTGGATTACAAGCCTCTAAACGCAGCCACAAAAAGGGACCATTTTTCTTTGCCTTTTCAAGATGAAATACTAAATGAAGTGGTTGGTCATGAAAGGTACACAGTGTGTGATGGGTACTCAGGCTACTTCCAAATCAGAATTGCAGATGAAGACCAAAGAAAGACTACCTTCATAACACCTTGGGGGTGTTTTGCTTATAGAGTTATGCCTTTTGGTTTAACTAATGCCCCAGCTACTTTCCAGAGGTTTATGAACTTGGTGTTTCAACCTTACTTTGGTAAGTCCATACGAGTCTTCATTGATGATTTTTGCATTTACAGCTCTAGGGAAGTACATTTGTCCAAGGTTGATGAAGGTTTCACCCGTCTGGCCCAATTGGGTGGGCAATTGAATAAAGACAAGTGCCACATAGGTGAAAGCAAGGTCACTCTACTAGGCCATGTTGTGTCTCAAGATGGTATTGAGGCTGACCTTGAAAAGGTAAAGACATTGTTAGCTTTACCTACTCCTTCAAACGTGAAGCAACTAGTCTCCTTCATTCAAAAGGTTCGCTACATGGGACGATTCATACATCTCCTTTCTCAGGTAATCTATCCTTTGCAGCAGCTCACTAAACACACTACACTGACATGGAGTGAGGAGGGTGAAAGGTGCTTTCAAGAAGTTAAAACCATTTTGAGCTCATTGCCTGTCGTCCTACAACCCACATGGGGTGAATTATTCTATGTAAGTCCTAGTGTAGGTCCAGCAGCTCTAGGAGCTATCTTGATGCAAAAAGACCCAAAGACATCTCTCATGAGACCAGTCTACTTCTCTAGTAGAGTGATGACAGCTGCTGAAAAGGGTTTCAACACAACTGAGCAATTGGTGCTAGCTCTTAAGTTTGCAGTGGAGAAGTTTCGGGCTTACTTACTTCCGAAACAATTTGTGGTGATCACAACTGAGGAGGTTTTTCCATATGCCCTACAACACATGGAATTGTCTTAAAGAATAGCAAAGTGGGTGGTGCAGCTTCAAGAGTTTGACTACACACTACAAGTAGAGGATTCCACCCGTGCTTGTTTGGCAGATGTCCTCACACAAAGGTGTTATGAGAAGGCCAAGAAAGAGGCACCTAGTAAGGTACCGCCTATCCCGGAGCCTGAAGTTCTACTGGGAGCACACAGTCTGTATTTTGATGGGGCTTACAAGAGGACCAAAGACAAGGCATCAGTAGGCATAGTAATATTAGGTCCAGAGAAGGAGAAGATCTTTGCAAAAGGGTTTCATCTAAAAGAGGTTCATTCTAACAATGAGGCAGAGTACCATGCCCTTGTTTTAGGGTTGCAATGTTGTCTTTCTCAGGGCATCACAAAGCTAAATGTTTTTGGTGACTCCATGTTGATTGTTAAGCAAATGGTTGGTGTATGGGCCTGTAAAAATGACAAATTGTCTGTTAAGATGAGGGAAGCAAAGGCCTTGTTAAAGGGTTTTAAAGAAGTTCGAGTGCACTTTGTACCTAGAGATCAAAATCGAGAAGCAGATGCCTTAGCAGGTGAAGAACTACAAACTCTCATAGTAGGTGCTATCCTTGTGAAAAGTCCTTTATACCAGGGAAAGGAGGAGCTGCATGATTTACTTTACTTTCTTGAGCATTGTGAAGCACCCTCTGGTATGAGTAAAAGTGAACGTAGGTGGTTGGAAAAAAAGGCTACCAGCTATAGCTTAGTGAATGAGGACTTGTATTGTAGAGGGAAAGATGCTGTCTTAAGGAGAGTTCCTGCATCCCAAGAGATAAAGGATATTTTGTTTAGTTGTCATGAAGGTGTGTGTGGTGGCCACTTTGCACAAGAGATTACTAGCAAAAAGATTTTACAAGCAGGGTTCACGTGGCCAAGTCTCCATCGAGATGTACAACATTGGTGCCGCACATGTGAGGTTTGCCAAAAAGCTGGACCAAGGCGTCTTACCCATGAAAATCAGCATCCAATCAAAACCTAAAGGGGCATTTGAAAAATGGGGGATAGATGCAATAGGGCCACTACCTTGCACTCAATCAGGGAAGGAATACATCATTATGGGGGTGGAGTACATGACCAGATGGGCAGAAGCTCATCCCACAAAGCGCATCACAGCCAAGGACGTGAGTGATTTCATTTTTGAATGCCTTTGTTGCCGTTTTGGCACACCTTTGGAGATTCTCTCGGATAGGGGACCGGGATTTCGAGCTGATTTAGTCGGGCAATTGATGAGCAAGTTAAAAATCAAGCGCAGGCACTCTACACCATACTACCCTCAGTGCAATGGTCTTGTGGAAAAGGTAAATGGTCTTATATGTAAAATCATCACTAAGCAAGTGCATTTACATCCTAAGGCATGGGACAAACACCTAGATGCAGCACTTTGGGCCTACAAAACATCCTTTAAAACATCCTTGGGGTATACACCTTTTCACTTGGTTTACGGGCAAGCGGTACTATTGCCTATAGAAGTGGAGCTAGCGAGCCTCCGAGTTCTAAAAGCACATCAAGAGGATATTCAAGAGAAGCAGGTGGAAGAAAGAATCATCGATTTGGAGAGGTTAGGGCTAGATCGAGAGTCAGCAGTGAAGTACTATGCAGCCCAGGCAGAGAAGAAACGAAAGAAGTTCAATCACAACCTTGTCAAGAAAGGTATCAAGGAAGGTTCTTTAGTGCTCAGATACGACAATCGCTTTTATCGCAGGAAGGATGGTAAGTTCTTGCTTAAGTGGGAAGGCCCTTTTGTAGTGATACAGAGGTTCTCAAATGGTAGTTACCAACTAGGTGACCTAGATGGTAAGGTACATCAGACCCCGGTAAATGGTTGGCGATTGAAGGCCTACCAATGTCATCTTTCACAGCCATATGCTGGTGAAATCAATGCTAAGGATGGTTCAGAGGAGAGCTCATCATATTCGAGCTCCAACTAAGGTAACAATCATGTACATAGTCGTTTAAAAAATAAATTTATAAAAAAAAAAGGAAAAAAAGAGAAGAAAAAAAGAAAAAAAGAGAATGCTACCAGTGAAAGCGGATATTGACAATGGATGGGGTATGGCTTTCAAGGGTCTAGGAGTTGTTAGTCATGGATGGATACAATTATTCATCAGAAAGGACTAAACAGGGTGCATCAACCAAGAAAGCAGTAACATGGCAAATTCAATTGGTACCAGGTGTGTAAGTATTCAAGAGAACCCTATTGTAGCACAACCTACAGCTAGAGGCATCAAATACCTCTAGCTTAAGGGGGAGGGCTATCTGATGCATGGTTTTTAGGACCCCTTCTGAAGATGCAATAAAGGCACAGTCAGTTGTTGGGGAGATGAAGATACTCTAGTCCAAGGGATCTCGAAAGAGAAGAAAAATCTACTTCACAAGCACCAAAGAGTAAAAAGTGCCATGGACAGAAGATACGTGGGAACGAGCTCTTATGCATGCCTACAACCTATATCTTACAGAATAGCCCATTCTAGGTGTGAATTTCTAGTGAAATTTACACGAGGATGTTCGTGTGGACTCATAGCACAGCATACTCCATTTTCACTTTTTTACCGACAGTAAATATTTTTTACCACAGTAATATTTTTTAACCTACAGTAAATATTTTTCACCTACATGGTAAATACAAATCACTTTTTACCTACAGTAACTTTTTTTACCCATGGTAAATATTTTTTACTGCACCATAAGTATTTGGTAGGTAACAGTTCACTGTTACTAGAAGCAGTGATTGGGCATCAACAATGCAGTTACAGGAGGAGAAAAGGGGAAAATCTTATGGTAAAGGTGAGTCAACAGGGATAAAGACTTTTGAGTTGAAAAGAGACATGCTGATTTTTTCAAAGAACACATGTCAAAAGAAGCCATGGTTGAGGATTTTTTTGAGAATTTGATATTCAGGAGGACCCAGCAGGTCCCCCCCTGACATGTGCAGAACCTCCAGTTTCAACAGCCACCTTACCTGCTCTTAAATGCTGGTCAAGGCCTTATCCCCATGTTTCACAATCAGAAAAATCAGCATTTATCCTCCCCTCTCACATCACTCTAGAGAATATCTTAATGGTGACATATCAGGTGACCTCAATCTGTTGACCACCCTAAGCAAAAAGTAACCCCAATCAACGGATTTAAGCATGTTTATCCCTAATCCTAAACCCTCTCAGAAACCTATATAAGGAGGCCTTTTCTCACTCAAAACCAACACTTCACCCACTTCACCAAGCAATGAAGCTATGACGACATTGCTCACAACGAGGAGCTATGGATGGAGCTCTATTCTCTCTCCCTCTCTCTCTCTCCCTCTCTCTCTCTCCCTCTAGTATGCTACATTACTAGCCCTAAAGCCTAAATAAGGAGTCTTCTCTCATGCTCCATGGCCACCATCCTCGCCATCATTCTCTAAGGTATTGATGTGTTGCTAGTAGGATCATACCTACTTGCTGGGTTGATTGTTTTTGACAAGGGATTATGCCATCCTTGGCTTGCTTCTCTATATCCTTGTTATGTATGATCAGATGCCGTTGTATTGTTAAGCTGATGTCTTGTGTATATATATGCTACATAAGGTCCCTAAGCTTCGTTTCTATGTGTTTTGCCATATGTTTTGATGCCATCATAATGCTAGAAGTCTCACTTGCCTATGTGCACTATGTGTGAGGTCCCTAAACCTCTTAATTTAGGGTGGTGACCCCTTTGTTTTGTTCTTTGCTTGTTTGCATAAGGCGTGGTTTGTGGAATGTGCACGAGTACAGAGGCCTCCCAATTGCACTGCTCTTTTTTCCGCTATCAGCAAAGAATGTCAAAAACCCCTAAAAGAACATTTTACTAACGGCGCGTGAGGGGGCATTCCAAAATTTTGGAATGCCTCATCGCGTGCCGTTAGTAAAAAGCCCCTTTTTTTCTCTTTTAGATCTCTTTTAGAGAGCTTTTTGAGAGGAAAATGTCAAAAAATCTCTAAAAAGGCCTCCATCTATCACATAGGTTTTTTCTTCATCATCTTAGCCTTAGAGATCATAATTTCGGGTCTATAAGAGTGAGCATGCACACCCATTGTTACAATTCTACAAAGTGCATTTTGATCACACACACACACACACAGACAAATATAATATACACACAGAGACACAAATATAACATACACACACACAGACAGACACACATAGAGACACACACACTCACAAACACACAGACACACAAATATAACATACACACACACACACACACACACAAACACAAAGAGCCCCTCTCTCTCTCTCTCTTCTCTCTCTCTCTCTATACTATAGGCGCACGTAGAGAGGCACAACCTCTCTCTCTCTCTCTCTCTCTCTCTCTCTCTCTCTCTCTACTATAGGCACGCGTAGAGAGGCACAACCGGTGTGCATGTCTCTATGTGCGCCTTTAGTACTGTGCATCCACCAGTGTATGTGTTTATGTGTGTATGTGTGAGTGTTATAGAGAGAGGAAGTAAGGCGGGGGAAAGAGACAGAGAGAGAGAGAGTCTTTCTGTTACCTTATACTAACGGCGCGAGAAGGTGTTTTTTGAGGTCAAAACATGCTCCACGCGCGCCGTTAGTAATGGGAGTCTCTCACTCTCTCTCTCTCTTTAAATATGCTAAGCTATAGAAAGGAGAGAGAGAGAGAGAGAGAGAGAGAGAGAGAGAGAGAGAGAGAGAGAGAGAGAGAGAGAGAGAGCATGGTGCAAAAGTGCAATAGAGAAACATGGGTAGGCTTTCTTGAAAGATAATTGTCCAAAAATCACTAAAAGGAGCTTTGTACTAACGGCGCGCAGAGGGGCATTCTAGCATTTTAGAATGCCTCCTCGCGCGCCTTAAGTAAAAAGCTCATTTTTTGGGGTTTTTTGACATTTTTTGCCTCTCCGGATGTCGGAATGAGACAAGTAGACATTCGTTTCTAGGGTATTTTGGCGTTCTAGACGCATTGGTGGTGTCAAAAGCCTCAAAATCTATCACTATTTGATAGTTTGTGACTTTTCAACTTTCAGTGATGACGTAAGCTGCCTTGAATGCGTCGCACCTGCCTCCTGAAAAAGACGCTCACATTAAATAAAAAAGTGACTGTTTTCAAGGACGATTGGGAATATAAATCTAATTTTTAAAGTGTCTGGTTGACCTTTTGGACGTACTCACATGGTGCAAGTGCATTTTAAAAAAAGTTTCTAGAGAGAGAAATACAATTTCTTACAAGGCCCTCCAAATGACCTCCGAAATTTTCTAATGATTGGACAAATGTCTAGTAGCTCATCCATCGCCAACACCTTCACTGAACCTCTCTCTGGCTCTCTCTCCATTGGGTTAACCATCCTCTTCCATTGTCTCTGTAGCTTAGGCATCATCTCTATAAGCTGCCCAAAAGTAACATCTGCCTTCCTGGTTGTCAGATCCTCCTTCAAGTCATAGCTTAATTGCCCATCCCCTAGTGGAAAATCTGAAACATGAAATTTGTGACGAGCCCTCCTTTTCCTTTTGGCCTTGACATCCTCGCCTTCATGGCTCCTTCCCTTCTTCTTACTAGGACCTGGGGCACTTCTTCCTTCCTTGTCCTCTGTGGTCCTCTTCCCAATAGGCATCACTAATGTATCCTCTAGCTTTGATGCCTTCTCCAAGGTAACCACACTTATCACTTTTGTCTTTTCCTTTTCCTCCTGGGTTAATCCACTGGTTCGTTCATCTCCCTTAATTTCGATGCCATAATCATTTGACCTAGTTAGCACCTGTCTTGGCAATGGATACATGTCTCCCCCCATCCTTGGTGGCTTATCACATTGTGGGCTGATGTGTCCCAACTCTCCACAATTATAACATGTGGGCGTCTGCCTCTAGAACCTACCATTACTTTTTCCAACACCATTCCTAGGTCTTTCTTCACCTCCTGGCTGACTTGCATACCTCCCTTGACCTCGATTATTTCCCACTTGACCTAGCATGTTTACGTTGAGATTCTTCATTAAATCTACCACTTGTCTCATATCTTGCCTTAACCCATCATCGTGCACTGCTGTAGTGACCACTACTGGCATAACCTGAGGAGTAACAACAACCACTGGTTCATGATGAAAACCTGACATGTGACATTGTAAAGAGTCCATAGGCTGAAATTCAGACCTCATGGGCAAAGACTCCACCCCTAACTGACTCATTTTCCTCAGCTTTCACTTTTTGTTCCTTGCCACCTCCAATGCATCTTCATATGTCCTACGCTTCTTTAGCTCCACTCTCCAACGTATATTCTCCCAAAGACCATCCAAGAACCTATCCTTCATCATGTCAGGCGGGGGTACTTGTGGTGCTAAGGCCTTGCACATCCGCTCCCATGCCAATGAAAACTTACGTATGTACGCATCTACTGGCTCACCTTCCTTTTGCACCAAACCTTGTACTTCTTGCCACACTTTGTCAGGATCTTCCGTCTTCACAAACTCCACTTCCAATCCATGCCTTAGATTGTCCCAACTCAATCTTACAGGTGGATCATCCACACACAACTCCTCTTCAAATGCTTTGGACCAAACTCGTGCATCACTCTTCAAACAGATTTGGAGAAGACGTAACATCTGCGCTGGGTCATGAATCTGGTTGCTAATGCAGGCAACCTCCATCTTTTCTAAAAAGTCTTCCACATCTTCATCAATTCTTCCATGAAACTCCGGATAAGAGAAAGCCATGGCTACCCAAGTTACGATGCTTTGAGAACCCCTTTGAATACACGTGCAAGAACCCAAAACTTTTGACTGACTCAATCCCTAGAAACTTGAATGGAGCTTGTCTTTAGATGAAGACAAACACATGCACATCAAATGAGTTTTCATAGTTGATCATCGGAATTACAACAGGCAAAGGACATTCCAGGATCTCTCTTAATCTTCTTGGCCCGAACATAAAGACTATGCGGTGCTGGAAAAAATCTTCCTGAACACATGAACATTTATCTGGATTCTCTGAGTTAAAAGAAAAGGAGTGAATTGAGGGCCATTTTGATCATCCATTAAAGTCAACCATGCAGCTCCCAAGAAGGCACACAAGACTTATCCTCTGATTTTGCCAAAATTTCAGCAGCATAACAGCATAAATGGCTCAAAATACCAAAAAACCAGCCATCATAACTTGGAAAATTTTTGGCAGAGTTTTCCCAGAAGTAGAGTAGTAAGAACCCAAAATATAGACTGTATATGTATGCATAAACTGCCAACAATAGAACCCGAGCATCAATTAGGAATCACTAGTACATAGCCTATGGCAAGGTCACAAAAAGGGTGCTCCAGCTACCTGTATCACCGAAAGGATCTCCACATTTGAGAATCCCCCAGCTCAATAAAACCTCACGCTATCGACCCTCACACGAAGGCTTATGTAAATCTCATATAGTCAAGTCTCAGAAATGACTATCATCCAGACGAAGTCTCAGAAATGGCTGGGACTGCCACAAAGGCATACAATGGAATTTTCCACAAGTAACGTACAATCCAGCAGACAATGCGCTCAAACAGGCACCAAATGATGCATACCCACGGCAACTGTAAGTTACTCCCACTGTCAGTGTATCACTCTACTCCAGCTACCTGTACCTGTGTGAATCACCTGTACCTATACTTGTCCTTGTAAGCTGTAACCTGTAATCTTGAATCTCAAAGCTCGAAGCTCGAAGCAGAAGGTACTCGAAGAAGATCCTCCGTGGGGGCGCCAAAAGAATGTGAGCGGGATGGAAACACACAGAACACCTCTATAATGACCCAACACACACTCTTGGGATGATACACACACACACACACACACACACACACACACACACACACACACACACACACACACACACACACACACACACACACACACACACACACACACACACACACACACACACACACAATGGGACACCACTTGGCTTACACAACCCACCTGGCCGAGACAGGGAACACACTGATGGAGAGAGAGGAGAGAGACTACCCATTTACCCACTCCACACAGAGAGAGACACACACACAGACACACAAAAAAAACTCACCTCAAAAGAGGAGAATTTATGATGTTCAGATACAACTGAGCTTGGGCGAATACCAATGGGGAAAATAGCTCACACAATATGGGTAAAGTATGCCAAATACAATCACAAATAGGAGCAGAAGCTTCGCTCATAGGAGAAACTTACACAACAAAAACAACAAAAAAATAGTGAGGAATTTGGTAAAATGAACAGCTCCATCGTGTCCGGAACGGCCCAAAACCCCAGTCTACAATGTCAAAGTGCTCAAATCCGACCTCCGATGAGCAGTTTATGGCCAAAACAGACTCCAAAAACAGCAAAAACTCACTTGCGGTTGTTCCTCCTCTTCTCTCCCTGTTTTTTCTGGTCTTTTCTCAGTGTTTTCAGTTCCCACACTTCACTTTATTACTTGGGCACTCTTGGCCTTTTAGTTGACCTGAAACGGACCCGGAACACGCCAAAAACTGACGTCGCAGTGCATAGTTGTCACCTTTTTGCATCATCCGCACACCTGGCACTCAACTTTTTCCAATAATGCATCCCTCCACCACGTGAATCAGCCCCAAAATATAGTCCTCATGATGATCTTTCTGCATAATTATCACAAGAAAACACCCACGTTGTGTCCGTACTTATCCACGTGCAAGTATTGACCCCATTCGACCTCCTGACGCTAGTAGATGCCATCTGACGCACCTCCTTACCTCATGTCGTCGGCCCGCGGATAGATTCCTCGAGAATTTTTACGCACTACCAACTCCTCATTATTATAGGAAAAACACATTGGTACTGGTAATAGTGAAAATTGATGCACTATGCTCATGTTGTCCTACCTGTACACATGTGGGCCCCACGTAACCACTTGGCTCTGGAAAATGGGCAATTCCTTATTTGATGCACCATGCATGTGTATGTACATATGCGCAATCCCTTGCTCCAAAAAACTCCTGACAACGTATAAAGAGAGGCAGCAAAATGCAAGTCACCACTTTTGATTTGTAAGATCCTAATCCGTAGCTATACTCGTTGTGAACCCACAAGTATAAATAAATCACCAAATGGACACACGGTTTGCAAGAAAACTCACCCGGAAGCTCGTAGGAGCTTGCTTCACGACAACACCAAAATCATGCAAACTTGGCGTTGGATTGAAACCCTAGTTGTTGCTAACGCATTGGCGGTGTCACTTTCACAATGGAGGTTCCGTAGAGCACGTAGGGAAGATAAGAAATCTGTGTGTGTGTGTGTGTGTGTGTCAGACACAGCACACAGTAAATTTTGGATTTGATTAATTCAAAATTTGGAATAGGGTTACAAAAATTGGCTTATATACAATTCCTCCTTAGAGTCTTGTTCCTACAAAGAATATTGGCCGCTCAAATCTTACAAAAATGTCATTTTGCTTCAAAAATAATGATACAAAAAATTCGGGAAAGCTCCTTCTGTGTTTGGCCGTGAACACTCCCCCCTTTCGCGTTCATGTCGTATTAGACATGATGGGTCTTGATCTTCTGCTTCTGGTAAAAGCTGTCTTTGTGTCAATGGAATCCTTGGGGCTTTAGCAGCTTCAAGTGTGACTCATACCTTATATTGCCCAAGGTGACTGTGGGGCCAAATATTTTGCTATCATAAGTAAAGAATCTTGGTAAGAACATTACCCTTTGATATAGCAGATGTAACACCTCCGGAGATGGCTACTTTGACAAATCAAATGTCATTGTGTTGTGGTTCATCAACACAGACAAAACTGAATCATAACACTACCCATAACCTCACAAAATTGAGAATTTCATTTAGAAACGGTGAAGTAATAAGATGGAACAAGATAGTAACTCAAAAATAGAACTCATAATCATTTCATTCATCAAGAAAAGAGCTACTTCATCCCATTTCAGTCCGATTCTACAAAGTGCAGAGTAAACTTATAGACTGCTTCACTAGAAATTGGTTATAACAACCTCAGTCCTGATACACACTAACTGTTAAATATCCAATTCACTACAATCCGACTGACTATAATTCGACTTATTACAATCCAATTGAGCATATCCAATTAACCAGCAAAACATATCCGACTGACTACTAAATGACACGTTGATGTGCCTGTCAACACATGGCACATCCCGGTGGTGAATTTTTCTAAAATCCAACTTGGATCCACACATCCCTTGGATCAAAATGAGATAGACACTTGACCACCTCAAACTGTGGAATCTGCTTTAAGAACGTCTTCAGTTAGAATTTCAGGAATTTTTTCCAACACAGCTTTATCTTCCAATACACCAGTCATGTTTTGATCTCCAATATCCTCAACAACTGCAAATACCTTGAGATTAAACCTCCACTGAATGCTCTTCATTACTTGACTTCTGAACTTGAACATCTGTCTCCACAGTTTGGATAGCTATATCAACCAAATCCTTCTTTTCAAAATCTGATCCCAAGAAAATTGCTTCATCCTTGTGCAACCCTTTTCCGTTGTAATCTTGCAGCTGCTTTAGACAATGTTCCTTCTCTTCCTTCAATTGTTCTATAATATGATGGTTTGACCTTGCTAGAGTTCTCATGGGCATTGTGCAACATATGAAGTCTACCAGAAGCTACAAAATCTCAATTGGAGCTCGGAGTGTAGAGATATGTACGATCAAACTGGGGAGCAGTTGCAGGTTGGGTGGTATCAAATAGTTTTTTTCCCATTTTTATTGCATCGGGTTGTAGTCCTGGTTGGAAACATCAGAATGTGGAACTTCCATAGGGGATTGAAGCCCAAAACACCAAATTTGGGTGTGCTTTTACATTGTGGAAAAAGAGTTAATGAGCATTGGAAGGGAGGCATGCAATGTGGTGCTAGAGAAAGACGCTTATAAAAAAATATATTGTGGGAGTTTTTTTCAACAAGGAGGTGGAGGGTTCATGGGCTGCCATGTGGAAAGCCTAAGAACCCACATGCACAAGGCCGTGATGAGGTGATGGTGTATAAGACCTAGAATGAACCCTCCCCTTGGGAATCAAAGAGAAGAGAGAGCCCTTGGAACTCTTGGCTATGGTGTTGGTGGCTCCTTCTTTGTGGGGGGCTCTGCACGGTTGTACTACAGAGGTCGATGGTTCCCGTGGGAATTCTACCGGTGGCTATGGATGCTTGTGGTAGTGCTTGATGGACAACAATGGTGCATTGACTGTTGACGGGGCTTGATAGGTTAGTGTTCCCATAGGGTCCTTTTGGGCCTCCATTTTTGTTGAGTAAGGGGTTACTCCCCCCAATGGCGCCCGATACAATGGTTGCTCAATATAAGGGGCCTCCCACATGCAATGCTAGACTTGGAAAGTTGGGTTGAAAGCAATGGTTTCTATGTGAGCATCCAAAAATAGCATGGACAAGTGTTCGACAAGAAAAGAGCTTGCTAAAAATAGAGAACACGTCCTATAAGTGCCCCTTTTTTTGTTTTTTGGGAGTGTTTTGTGGAAGTGGATTTGGAGCCAAGGAAGGAGAGCCACCTAGAGGACTATGGAGAGTGCAAAGAAGAAATTGTACTCCATTTTTTGAAGAATTAATCTCCCCCATCATGATGTCAATCCCCCATCCCCCTTCTGTTTTCAATTGTTTTCGCTCTTATTGTCGGTTAAAAGCATGAATTAGTGGTACCACTTTTTGCACTTTTTGATGGTACCCTTAAGAAAAAATTGGGACCGGTAAATTTTTTACAAAAAAGTTCATAACTTGTCAGAATTTATAGTTTTAGATTCTACATGAAAAATATATCCATTGATATATAACATGCTAGTTTATTTTACATGTAACACATGAATATGGGGCTTGTTAAATGCTATCAAAGGACTATCCAAGACACCCCTTTTTTGTACCACCAATACATGCACATCGGTGTCAGTGTGTGTGTGTTTCCCCTGGCCAACAGTTGTATCAAAGCAAAGGTTTATGGAAATCAACAACTTGATTTTCAATTTCTAAGGAGGAATTTTTGAATCTATGGCATTCGATTTGCAAATCAAAGATCAATCGATAATTAATCTGTAAAATGACCCACAAATTATGTTTATCAACCACAATAATCAATATGCTAAGCATTTAATTCATAGAACACACTAAATTTGGTGGATTTGTGAAGACATGTGAAGAAGTAGTAAATTGGAAGAAGAGAATGGGTGAGGGAAATGATTAAGAACCCTGAGAAGAAGGCAAAATTTTAATCACTTGAATAAGTTTGTTTTTTTGCCAATCTTACTTGATGCGCTTGAATCCAATTATAATAATTTTTAAAATATTTTAAAGGGGAGTCTTGATCCTCATCGGCTCAAGAGAGATGTTGGTGGACAACAAAGCAACTTTAATAAACCTGGATCGCATCAAAAAAAGGGAAGAGAATTTCTCCAAAATAACTTGGCAAACATCATGTGATCAACCTCTTGCACACATTCAAGCGTTGGTTTCGACCTCCACAAAATTCTATAGAAATTTTAGCAAGAAGGGCACCTTGGGACCGCTAGACGATCCTCTCTTCTTCCTCTCTCACTAAAAACTACCCTGCAGGTAACCATCACCCCCTTTTTTTCCTTGCACACTACCTCTGCTCTCTCTCTACTTGCTACCATGCATGGGGTTTCATGTCTACGAAGAACACATATGCATATGGTAGATCATTGTATGCCCCTTTTGATGGTTCTCCTAAAATAATCCTTGACAAATGATCTTCTCTTTGGTGTGTGGTGACCTTTTTTACAACTATAGTGAAATCAAATTCCAAAAAAATAATCAACCATCTCACTATTCTTCCTGTGTTGCATGGCTTGTTGACCACTTAAGTACAATAAACCTTGGTGGTCCACAAAGAACACAAATTTGTTGGCTAACAGGTAATGTTTATACTTTTTTATGGTATAGATCATCCTTAATCATTCTCTTTCAGTGGTTGTATACTTTTTCTCTGCCACATATAACTGTCTACTAGCATAAGAAATAGGAAAATCAAATTTTTTGTCTCCTAGTTGAGCTAATATACATCCAATGGAAAGATTGGAAGCATCAACATGTATATGGAATATCTTATTCCACTCTGGTGTTTTCAATATTGGGAGTGAAGTGAGAGCTTGTAAAGCTTCATGAAGGATTCTTCACACTCATCAATCCATACAAAGAGTGTAATCAGGCCATACATGGGTTTTACGATTATAGCATACATGTAAATGAATCATTTGTAATATCCATAATGTTCCATGAGATCTTGAACCCCTTTGATAGTTTTTGGTATAGGCAATTCAACAATAACATTAATTTTATCCATATCAGTTTGCTATGCCATTTTTAGACACTATATGTCCAAGAATTTTTCCTTGTCTGCCCATTAATGTGCACTTTTCAGGATTTAAGCAAATCCTATAAATTCTACATTTTTCGAATACCTTTTTAAGATGTTCAAAATGATCATCCCTGATTGATGAATGTACACATAAATCATCCATATATACTTTGAAGAAATTCCTAACATATTCTTTGAAAGCATGGCTCGTCAATCTTTGAAAGGAGATAGGAGCATTAGCTAACCCAAAAGGCATAACCCTATAGGCAAAAATACCCCATTCTATTGCAAAGGTAGTTTTATACTGATCTTTGGGATCAACCGAAAGTTTATTGTACCCTGAAAATCCGTCTTAAAAGCTGTAAGCTTCTTTTCCTGCATCTCGTTCTAAAACATGCTCGGTGATTGGAAGAGGTTAGTTGTCTCTAATGGTGGCTGCATTCACTTTTTTGAGATTGACACACACTCTTAATTTTCCATTTTTCTTGGGTACCACCACAATAGGAGACACCCAATCTGTGTGTTCAATTTCATAAATGAATTCGGCTTCCTTTAGCTTTTCTATCTCTTCTTTGATCTTTTTGGTAAATATGGACATTGTCTACTTGGCTTCGCATAATCTCTCATAGGTATAGTATGTTGATAAATTTTTGGATCAATACCCTTGAGATCTTTATAAGACCAAGAAAATATATCTTGCTATTCTTTCAATAAGCTTAGCAAAAGCTCTTCTTCTTCTTTAGTCAAGTCATTTGCAATGTAGATAGGTTTAGGCTCTTCTCCTGGTTTGGCTAAATCTATTTTCTTTGCATTTTTAGGTCCTTCATACGACTTACTCTGTTTTATTAATTCTCGTACAGGTTGTTCAACTATGATCTTTTGGTTTTGGAGGGTATATTTTTTGTAATGGGATGGAACACTTACGACATCTTTACTCTCTTTCTCGGTTGTTTCTATTTCAGTGGTACACATTTGCTTTAGATTTTTCTTCCACTCTTGATATTTTTTCTTTCGTTCATCTCGTGTCATGGATGATTTATCATCTTGATGTTTAGGTTTAGATTGAGTTTCCTTCCTCGTTTTTCTTGATGTTTTTGATGTCCCTTGTTTGTTGTTTGAAGGATATCTACTCGTGATTTTGTCCTTGACAAAGTCATGTGCACCTATCTGTATCAAAAATTGTGTTCTACTAGAAACTGATGGCATAGGTCAAGATTTCAAGTTTCTTGTGTCTCTTTCTCTTCTATACCATTTCTATCTTCTTTTTTTTTTGTAAGGTCCCTCTCTAAGCCCTAGAGCCATTCAGAACTTTTTCAGCCTATAAAATAATTCTGAAAAAGCAAGACCGACAAAGAAGTTATACGGACAACGAGACTTTACTCACAATGAAAAGACAAGGATATTTCGGATAAGAAATTACATCATCCCTATATTTTTTCAAAAAGATTAAGATTATTTTTATATTTCTTCGTCAAAATCCGTGTGGGAACTGATCTAGATCGAGAACTGGCAGAAAATGAGACTAACTTGATTGGAAGATAAAGTTAAAAGATGGAAATTGAGAAGAAATTGGGGTCCAATAAGAATTAAGAAGAGAATTGGGGTCCAATAGGAATTGAGAGGAAACTGGGGTCCAATAAGAATTGAGAAGAGAATCGGGGTCCAATAGAAATTGAGAAGAAATTGGAGTCCAATAAGAATTACGAAAAGAATTGGGGTCCAATAGGAATTGAGAAGAAATTGGATTCCAATAAGAATTGAGAAGAGAATTGGGGTCCAATAGGAATTGAGTATTCTACCCACCATTTCCTATATAAGCACCCCCTCTACTTTGTAATTTTACATATATTGCTAAGCTACTTGCATACTTGCCATGCTCAAGATTATGCTTAAGTAAATCAAGGTTTCCATTAAACCTTGCTCTTGTTCTCTCCCTCTCTTGAAGGCCAAACCCTTGAGGATTTTGTGAAGAAGCTCCTCTCTCCTTCCTCTTCATCCTAAATCCCTTTCCTTCTTCCTTGAGCCTCACATCTCTTCAAGAAGGACTTCAATGCCACTTCCCTTTTGATTAGAGGAGGTAATCTTCACTTCTAGTAGGATTAATTAACCTAAACCACGTTTTTTAATACTAGGAAGGTTTATGTGCATCATTTTAAGTTAAGATTTAATAGTAACCTTGGAATTAAGCTTAAGTATTAATGGTAGTTATACATCATTAAGTTAAGCTTTGAAGGTAGATTTGCATCCTTAAGCTAAGCTTTAATGGTAACCTTGCACTTAGGTGTAAGTTTTAGTGAGACTACCTTGTATTTTAGGATTAAGCTTTAATGGTAATCTTGCAATTAGGGTTAAGTGCTAAGAGTATCAATGCATCGTTAAGTTAAGCTTCAAAGGATCCTTAAGCTAAGCTTTAACGGTAACTTTGCACTTAGGTGTAAGCTTTAGTGACTACCTTGTATTTGAGGTTTTAAGATTTAATGGTAACCTCGTAGTTAGGGTTAAGTGCTAAGAGTATCTATGCATCATTAAGTTAAGCTTCAAAGGTGGATTTGCACTCTTAAGCTAAGCTTTAATGCTAACTTTGCACTTAGGTGTAAGCTTTAGTGACTACCTTGTATTTTAGGTTTAAGCTTTAGTGGTAACCTCGCAATTAGGGTGAAGTGCTAAGAGTATCTATGCATCATTAAGTTAAGCTTCAAAGGCAGATTTGCATCCTTTAATGGTAACTTTGCACTTAGGTGTAAGCTTTAGTGACTACCTTCTACTTTAGATTTAAACTTTAATGGTAACCTCGCAATTAGGGTTAAGTGCTAAGAGTATCTATGCATCATTAAGTTAAGCTTTAAAGGTAGATTTGCATCCTTAAGCTAAGCTTTGATGGTAACTTTGCACTTAGGAAAAGCATTGAAAGACAAGCTTGCAATTTAGGGGGGTTAGCTTCCATGGTGACTTTGTGTGTGATTATGGTTAAGCTTCCATGGTGACATTGTGTGATTATAGTTAAGCTTCCATGGAAACCTTGTCTCATTAAAGAGAGAAAGATTTAGTCTCATTATGGTAATCAAAATTAGGGTTTGCATATCTCTTTACAGTAGGAAAATGTATGGTTATAATCCTCTCTTCCAAGATTTAATGGAAAGCTCTAGATTCCCATTTTATCCCCAAAGCGAGCTTTAATGAAAATCTCGAAAACTCATAAATTATAGTACGACCTTCTAGCTTACTAAATGGAAAGCTAGGCACCATAAGAAAAGAGTACTTGTTTAAGCTCGATAGAAGTAGTTCAATTTTTGGTATTGAAGAGTATTTCTAAAGTTGCCAATTCCAAGTTTGTTTGCAAATACAGGATGGGGAAGATAGGGGATAACTTCACGAAATTGATCTCCATGTTGTTTTGAACCGAAAACTCTACAAGCTTCCATGGAGATGCCCCATGGATGGCGAAGGATTGCAAAACCTGGGAATCTTACAAAATGGGCATTGAACTTAAAAAGTTGGCATTTTCGAAGAGACATTAACCATCAAATGTCTATGGCAAAAACTCGCTTGTATTTTCTAAATAAACTTGGTAGATAATTAATGAAAGTAGAAATTAAGGTTGATAAATGAATGAACCTGGAAATTACAACTAGGAGTTAAAAGGGAATCTCGAGAGGTGACAGGGATAGCCCATTGCAAAACATAGATTTTACTAGGAGTTTTGAAGATTGTCTGGAAATGACTGGAAACCAAGATGGATCTTCTTGAGGTCAATTTGATTGAAAGGCCGGCCCATTGAGAAGATTCTCTTGCCGAACTTGACGGACATTGACCCTTTTTGGCTAGGGCAACGTAACCGGCAAGTTTGTTATACCTAGGTCATGCATGCCCGAGGGATAAGGGATGAATGGGTTTGTTTTATTTTTACCCGACCGGGTGAAGTACCCGCGGTTTTTTATTGAAAAACGGCCATGCAGGTATGGTCTGATGCCAATAGTTGGATGAGAAGGTCATACTCAGGGAAGATGATGTGAATCTAATTAAGAAAATTTGTTCGATTTGGTTGCTTAAAAAGAAACTAAAAAGGCTAGGAATATAGGGGCTATCATGTGCATCTGTCACCAGATGGTGCTATACCTCCCGAAATAAAATGCTTAGGAAGGAATGATTAAATTACTTGATGAGCCTTTCCCAAACATTTCATTTTGAAAAATATTGTGAAGATGCTGCCATTTTGATGGCTTGTAACTGATTATCTTGGTCCTGAGTGAGGCAAGATGAATTGGTTGAAACTAAATGTGTTGCATGATTAGTTAGGAAAATAGTTACAAGCTAATTGTAGCAGATAAAGGTAAAGAAATGAACTAAAAGTTTCTAAATAAAGATCTGGTGGGAACAACCTGATGAACTTCCTTGAATGAGGGTATGCAACAGATTGTATGTTGCTTGCTGTCTGATGATGTCTAATAGATTGTCTTCCTGATTTTGTAGTAGCTAAGTATTACCTCGCGAAGGGATTTTCATGAAATGGTTCGGTGGGTGGACAGATGCGGGGGTCAGATGGCCGGATGTTGAATTAAAAATAAATAAATTATGTTAAACGCTAGGACTATGCAAGTAAAAAAAGGGTAAGTGGGAACAAGCGAGACCAGGTAGGATTACAAGATTCCTCTTCTTGGGGAAAAGTGATAACTACCGTGCCTGCTTGTTAGGAAAAAGGAGTTATCTCCATGAACCAAGGGAGAACAAGAAAGCAAGAGAAGATCCTCAAGTTAAAGATCCAGAGAATCAAGACTAAGGACCATGATTTCGGGTGTGGGTGACTGAAAGATGCCAAGGACGAATTTAAATTATGATAAGCAGATAGAGTTGTCAAATTGATGAGATTTACCCCCTTGGGTTGGCATTCGAGATAGGTTGGAGTCTTGTTTGGATGTCGGTCCCAAGTGGGAGGGATACCTGCAGATAGATCTACAACATTCCCAGGAGCAGTCTGGAAGACTGAGGGAGGTGAGTAGGGTCGAGTCTGGTTATGGTCCTCACAAGTGGTATCAGAGCCAGGTTTTGGACCTTGGACCTTGCAATGTTGGATTAATGCATGAGGGAAAAACAACTCAATCTATTCTACACACAAATTTCAATAATATATTAAAATAAAGTCTTGATGTTCCAATAAATTATTCAAAATTTTTCAAGATGGCTTGGGATCTGCCAGAAGAAATTCAGCGGATTATCTATGAAAGGATGGAAACTGCTACACTAGAGCGAAGGCTCGCTATCCTGGAACATTTTAGGAAGCTCTTATTTCCAGAAACCTATACTTGTCCCTGGGATTTAAGCAAGTGGGAAGTGTGAGTAAAGTTGGAAATGAACAATATAGAAATTTGTGAAAGAATAGGTAATGCACTCGTGTGAAGATGCATGGAAGTGGCATAAATGAATGAAGACGCATGAACTTGTGCAAAGACACATGAAAGTGGCATGGATGAAACTTTTATTGAGATTTACTTGTCATTCTCCCTTAAGCTTAGTAACAAGGAGCAAGATTGGGTAAAGTAGCTACCACATGAAGAATAAAATTTTGGGACATTGACTGGAAGATAATTTTAAGTAATAATGAAGAAATCCAAGAAGTTCTTGTGATTAGCCACAGATAAAGCTATAAGTATATATAGCAAGACTCGTTTTGAAATTATTAATTGCTTGGAATATTCAAGAAGAAGAATTTTACAAGATAGTCCTAAAAGAATGAGGATAGCTGACCGAGAGAACACGTTAGTCATGTTGAGACACCTTATCAAACTTTTCTCTCCTAAGGAAAGTGCCATTTCTACTAAGAAATGGAGAACATGTGGGTCAAATGGAGTTACACAGTTAACCCTATGGGCATGCGTACAACTATTGAATAATTTACGGATTGCAATGATGAGAGAAAGCTGGGATTGGGACCAAAGAGATATGGTATGGTCCAATCTTATTTTCAGATTTTGAAAGTAAACTTCTACTTATAGCATCTCAAGACAAATAGAAAAGACAGAAAATGAGACGTGCTTAAAAACTCACAAGGAATCAAGATGGCAAAGTGCAATAGATAAGCTCATAAATATTGCAAACATTTAAACTCCAAAGAAGAATAAGAAAACAAACTTATGAGTTAGCCAAGAACTCAGATTTGGAATCTTTACTCGAGTTTATCATCGACAGAAGACCCTTTGATGCACTAAATAGATATGTCCTTAAAAATTTAATTAAAGAGGAGAGATTGACATTTCAAGAGAAGGCAGTACGGACAATACTCAAATTTTTCAAAAAAGGGTTATTTCTTCAATTAAATCCAAAAAGGATTACAAGGGAGGCAGAAAGTAATTACAAGAGAGGCAAGAAAATTTACAGCTCATCAAGAACCTCTAATATAAGGCTACATAACCCAGTATCGCAAGCACCGCATATATTAGGACGCTCACCCTCTAGAATGCTTCTATGAGAAACAGCTTGAGCAATTTCTCGGGTATGAGCTGAGAAAAGAAAAGGACCTCTAAGAGGAAGACTCCAGATGGTATCTAGGCAAATCTTGGAATGGGGGATGAACTGCACAAGCAATAACAACCTTGTGGAGAACCCAGGATCTTGTGTCCTTTTGACGCAGTAGTATCGAGGGCCAAGTCCCAGAGCCTCTGTAACCATAGCAAGTCGGGTATTGTTGCGAAAATGGTCTCTACCCAGAGAGTCACTCTTGTGAGATGTCACCATGTCTTCCATATCGTCTGGCCGAAAAGAGAATTTGGCTGAGGAAAGAGGAGATCTTTGTATCACTCTAAGGACTGTCTTTTAACTGCCTCATCTGCACTCTACAAGTGAGAGATACATACAGGAAGAACCAAGTCTTCTTGCCAAGATACCATCAAATAAGAAAATGACTAAGTTACAAGAGACTGAAGATCACAAAAGTAAGAGGTAACAAGTGCTGATAAAGAAGGGATTAGCAGTAGCTTATAAAGAGGAAGTAACGTATCGAAGAAGCCACAAACATGATGAATTATTCAAGAGGATATCTTATTAAGAAAGATTTCCCATGACTCCAATATTATATTAGTAGATTTTTGGGGATAAAGAAGTGTAAGAGAGAAGTCAAGTTGAAAACGTTAACAAGAAGTTAAGTCACAAGACGTATCCAAGAAGCTTCATCAATTACGTATTTTATTCGAGTTGAGGACACCTCTTTGTTTTTTTGTCGGGGAGAGATGTTGACTTCAATAGACTCAAAGACCTCTTGACCAACAGTCCTGTCCTCATCAACCCTGACTAATTCACTCCTTAGCTCTTCTTTACCCGAGAAAGTTCAACAAGAAATTCATGTAAACCCCTATTTTAGACCTCCTCTGCAAGAGATTCAAGCTTAGAACCCGAGGGAACACTTAACTGACTATACCTTAGCAGATAGTCTTCTTTACTACCTAGAAAGCTTGAGTCCCTAGATATTCCTCAGATGAAGTGGGAATGTCTGAGTATGGACTTTGTTACAAGTCTTCCAAAGACAACTGAAAACTATGATTCTATTTTTGTCATGGTAGATAAGCTCACTAAGGTGGCTCATCTAATCCCAGTCAAGCAGAGAGCCACCACCATCGACATAGCCCAAGTATTTGTCAAAGAGGTAGTAAGATTACATGGAATCCCTGCAAGAATCATCAGTGATCGGGATGCCAAATTTACTTCTAAGTTTTGGCAAGCCATGTTTCGATCTCTGGGTACCCAGCTGAATCTCAGCTCAACATATCATCGGGAGACTGATGGTCAAACTAAGCGAGTGAATCAACTCATTGAAGATATAATTTGAGCATACTGCAACCAACAGCCCCAGCAATGGATCAAGTTTCTTCCCCGAGTTGAGTTTGCTTATAACTCTTCTCACCATCGCAACCTCGGAATGTCACCCTTTAAAGCCTTGTATGGTTACGATTGTTTAGTCCCTCTTCGATTAGCCGACCCAGCTTGTCATGTTCATGCCGCTAAGTCTACCCTGGAAGAGAAGCATCATCAACTTCTAGTCATTAGAGACAACCTAAAGAGAGCTAGTGATAGGGAGAAGAGCTACGCTAATCTTCATCGCTCCGCTAGAAGCTTTAGTGAAGACGAACAAGTTTTTCTCAGAGTCAAACCCAAACGCATATCCTTAAAGCTACAGAACTTTTGTAAGCTTGCATTCAGATATTGTAGACCTTTTGGAATCCTTATAAAGATAGGAGAACAAGCCTATGAGTTAGCCTTACCACCTCACATGCGCATTCATAATGTTTTTCATGTCAGCCCCCTTAAGAAATATGTTGCCGACCCTCTACATGTTATAAATCATGATGACACCATTATCATCAAAATCAGGAAGAATTTCAAATGGAACCAGAACAAGTTCTGAAAACTAAAGAGAAGCAACTGCGGCACAAGACAATTCGAGAAGTACTAATCAAGTGGAAGGGCTATTCGGTTGAAGATGCTTCCTGGGAAGATTGGGACCAGCTAATTACCCAATTTCCAAGTTTTGGAGGATGAGTCCATGTAATTCATCTTTTGGAATCAAATCAATATCTCCCTTTTGTCCAAATCCTTGATCATATTTTTGGTTGGTTCTTCGGAATAGCTTATAATTATTTTTCAATATATCGATGGCACTTTTGATGTAACTTTTATGCGGATGGAATCAATCGTCATATTTATGGAATTCAAGCATCTCTAGTCAGTCAATTCTTTTGAGATTCAAATTGTCTATGGTGTTTTACAAGTCTAATTGTTATGATACGTGAAATATCTGATTACCAAGTGAAAGATAAGGCAGTAAGCTATAGACATAAGAGAAATAAGGATGGAGGAAATAAATTGGGTACACAAGGGAGGAGATATTGCAAGATTAACTAAAAGATCAGTATGAAATCCTTAACTGTCAAGAACATGGTATTAATTGGATGATATCAATAGAGAAATGAGTCAACGCTTAAAAACGGGAAAGGTTAAAGACTAGGTAAGAATGGTAAGATTTTTACAAAGCGTATTGAGGCTAGATAGAGAGCGAAGTGAAGAAATGATCTTCAGACCTCACAAGAGAAACACAATCCGGTCACACCAAAGGAAAAATACCTAGTTGAGTAAGATCACATTCAGTAATTAAAGTAACCCTGAGTCATTAAGACTTATTTATGTCTAAGACTTTTGAGTCAACGTAAAAAATGGAAGAGAAGTGTATTATTCAAGGTCCATACCAACTTCACTGTCCTTTAATCTAAATACCCTAAAGTTACTCACCATATTCAATCATAAGTTGACCGAAGATTGAGTCTGACTACTCTCTAAAGCATGTCCCGAGCTGAGGACAACACTTTCTTTCTGTTGGGGAGTTCTTAACACTAGAATGGTAATAGGACACTTTTATGTCCTTGGACACTTTTGTGTCCTGTTAAGTGACCATTTTGCTTGAATTATTTGAAGAGTATGAAAATGAATTTCTAGGTGCTATATATCCACAAAGTTGCCTTATGAGCTGAAAAAAACTTAGCATTGTTTTTTGAGTATCGATCTCACCATTAACCTTACTCTTGCACAACATTTTTGAACGTAAACTGTGTGAAAAAACGGGTCCTGTTTTTGGCTTTTTTTCAATTTTTGGCAACTATACCACTCTAAACTTCATGTTTGTGAGGTTTAGATGGCTAGAGGTTAGGCCTTCATAGTTCTCAACATGTTTTGATGCTTGTAGGGAGAGCTAAGTGTTAAAATTGAAAGTTATGACCAATTTACAAGAATTGCATAATCCTGTTTTTTGGCCAAAATTAGCACTTTTATGATTTTTTTGGTGGCTTTCTTGATATCCAAATTCAATTTTGATTGTGTAAGTGTAATGTATAAAATAAAGCTAATCTTCCTTGAGTTTTGGGGGACCTAATATGTTATATAGCATAGTATATGATGATGGTTGAGTTTTTTGATTGCTGAAGAATACGATACATTTTAGAGTAGCAAGTATAACTTTCTCAATATTGCTAGTTTCTTAGGCCCATTGTGTGTATTTTGTAGGTAGTAACCATATCTAATCATAGACTACAAACTTGGCTAGATATTGAGTAGTTTCTATGGGTTTCTAGAGGTCATAATGCTAAACCCAATTTTTTCATGTTTGTTGTATTTAGCACTTTATCATTGCCCCCAAGTTCCAATTGTAAGAGATCCATTATCCTTTTGACATGCTCCATGGCTCCTTTTGAATCCGGAGGTCCAAAGGGAACTAAGAAAACATGTATATAGTATCTGTATTGAGCGTGACTATAGAAACTTTGATGATAGGTCCACACAATAGCAAAAATGCAACTTTTTTGTACCTATTTTTTTTGCCCAAAAAAAATTTAGTGAGGTAAAAGCAACCATAAGTTTTGGTCACCAACCCATTGAAGTTAACGAGGCATTTTATCTCATGTCCTTCAAAAATCTCCACTCTTATTTATATGCCATCAACCGTAAGAAATTGCTGTTTTGGGCAAAATACACTGGTCCATCAACTTTGGAGGCTTGTAGTGACCAAGGGATGAGAAAAATTACAAGTTTCTCATTTTTTCCATATGTAGTAGTTATTGAACTATAAGCTCATGAAAGGATTTTTCAAAATGAGTGACTCTACTATGGTTTTGGAATTTTTTCCAAAAACCCTGAAAGGACACTTTTATGTCCTGTTAGGTTACCATTCTAGTGTTAAGGTCCCTCCCTAAACCCTAGAGCCATTCAAAACTTTTTCAGCCTAGAAAATAATTTAGAAAAAGCAAGACCGACAAAGAAGTCATGCGGACAACGAGACTTTACTTCATAATGAAAAGACAAGGATATTCCGGATAGGAAATTACGTCATCCCTATATTTTTCCAAAAAGATTAAGATTATTTTTATACTTATTCATCAAAAGCCGGGTGGGAACTGATCTAGATCGAGAACTGGTAGAAAAAGAGACTAACTTGAATGGAAGATAAAGTTAAGAGATGGGAATTCAGAAGAAATTGGGGTCCATTAAGAATTAAGAAGAGAATCGGGATCCAATAGGAATTCAAAGGAAATTGGGATCCAATAAGAATTTATACTTATGCATCAAAAGCCGGGTGGGAACTGATCTAGATCGAGAACTGGTAGAAAAAGAGACTAACTTGAATGGAAGATAAAGTTAAGAGATGGGAATTCAGAAGAAATTGGGGTCCATTAAGAATTAAGAAGAGAATCGGGATCCAATAGGAATTCAAAGGAAATTGGGATCCAATAAGAATTGAGAATAGAATTGGGGTCCAATAGGAATTGAGAAGAAATTGGGGTCCAATAAGAATTAAGAAGATAATTGGGGACCAATAGAAATTGAGAAGAAATTGGAGTCCAATAAGAATTGAGAAGAGAATTGGGATCCAATAGGAATTGTGTATTCTACCCACCATTTCCTATATAAGCACCCCCTCTCCTTTGTAATTTTATATATATTGCTAAGCTACTTGCCATGCTCAAGATTATGCTTAAGTAAATCAAGGTTTTCATTAAACCTTGCTCTTGCTCTCTCCCTCTCTTGAAGACCAAACCCTTGAGGGTTTTGTGAATAAGCTCCTCTCTCCTTTCTCTTCATCCTAAATCCCTATTCTTCTTCCTTGAGCCTCACATCTCTTCAAGAAGGACTTCGATGCCACTTCCCTCTTGATTAGAGGAGGTAATCTTCACTTCTAGTAGGATTAATTAACCTAAACCATGTGGTTTAATACTAAGAAGGTTTATGTACATAATTTAAGTTAATCTTTAATGGTAACCTTGGAATTAGGGTTAAGTATTAATGGTAGTTATACATCATTAAGTTAAGCTTCAAAGGTAGATTTGCATCCTTAAGCTAAGCTTTAATGGTAACCTTGCACTTACGTGTAGCTTTAGTGATGACTACCTTGTATTTTAGGTTTAAGTTTTAATGGTAACCTCACACTTAGAGTTAAGTGCTAAGAGTATCTATGCATCATTAAGTTAAGCTTCAAAGGTAAACTTGCACCCTTAAGCTAAGCTTTAATGGTAAGTTTGCACTTAGGTGTAAGCTTTAGTGACTACCTTGTATTTTAGGTTTTAACCTTAATGGTAACCTCACAGTTAGAGTATCTATGTGTCTTTAAGTTAAGTTTCAAAGATAGATTTGCACTCTTAAGTTAGGTTTTAATGGTGACTTTGCACTTAGGTGTAAGCTTTAGTGACTACCTTGTATTTTAGGTTTCAGCTTTAATGGTAACTTCGCAATTAGTGTGAAGTGCTAAGAGTATCTATGCATCATTAATTTAAGCTTCAAAGGAAGATTTGCATCCTTAAGCTAAGATTTAATGGTAACTTTTCACTTAGGTGTAAGCTTTAGTGACTACCTTCTATTTTATATTTAAGATTTAATGGTAACCTCGCAATTAGGGTTAAGTGCTAAGAGTATCTATGCATCATTAAGTTAATCTTTAAAGGTAGATTTGCATCCTTAAGCTAAGCTTTGATGGTAACTTTGCACTTAGGAAAAGCATTGAAAGACAAGCTTGCAATTTAGGGTTTAGCTTCCATGGTGACTTTGTGTGTGATTATGGTTAAGCTTCCATGGAAACCTTGTCTCATTAAAGAGAGAAAGGTTTGGTCTCATTATGGTAATCAAAATTAGGGTTTGCATGTCTCTTTACAGTAGGAAGAATATATGGTTATAATCCTCTCTTCCAAGCTTTAATGGAAAGCTCTAGATTCCCATTTTATCCCCAAAACGAGCTTTAATGGAAATCTCGAAGACTCATCAATTATAGGACGACCTTCTAGCTTCCTAAATGGAAATCTAAGCACCATAAGAAAAGAGTACTTGTCTAAGCTCGATAGAAGTAGTTCAATTTTTGGTATTGAAGAGTATTTCTAAAGTTGCCAATTCTTGTTTGCAAATACGGGACGGGGGACATAGGGGATAGCTTCACAAAATTGATCTCCCTGTTGTTTTGAACTGCAAACTCTACAAGCTTCCATGGAGATACCCCATGGATGGCGAAGGATTGCAAAACCTAGGAATCGTACAAAACGGGGATTGAACTTAAAAAGTTGGCATTTCCGACAAGACATTAACCATAAAATACCTATGGCAAAAATTTGCTTGTATTTTTTTAATAAACTTGGTTGGTAGATAATTAATGAAATTAGGAATAAAGGTTGATAAATGAATGAACGTGGAAATTCCAAACTAGGAGTTAAAAAGGAATCTTGAGAGGTGATAGGGATAGCTCATTGCAAAACATAGATTTAACCAGGAATTTTAAAGATTGTTTGGAAATGACCGGAAACCAAGATGGATCTTCTTGGGGTCAATTTCATTGAAATGATGGCCCATTGAGAGGATTCTCTTGGGAAATTGGACGAACATTGGCCCTTTTCGGCTAGGACACCGTAATCGAAAAGTTTGTTATACCTAGGTCATTCATGCCCGAGGGATAAGGGATGAATGGGTTTGTTTTATTTTTGCCCGGTTGGGTGATGTACCCGTGGTTTCTTATTGGAAAATGGCCATAATCCGGGTATGGCGTGATGCCAATAGTGTGATGAGAAGGTCATACTCAGGGAGGATGATGTGAATTTAATTAAGAAAATTTGCTCGATTCCGTTTCTTAAAAAGGAACTAGAAAGGCTACGAATATGGGGGCTATCATGTGCATCTATCACCAGATGGTGCTATACCTCTCGAAATAAAATGCTTAGGAAAGAATGATTAAACTACTTGATGAGCTTTTCCCAAACATTTAATTCTGGGAAATATTATGAAGGTGCTACCATTTTAATGGCTTGTAACCGATTATCTTGGTCCTGAGTGAGGCAAGATGAATTGGTTGAAACTAAATGTGTTGCATGTTTAGTTAGGAAACTAATTACAATCTAATTGTAGTAGATAAAGGTAAAGAAATAAATTAAAAGTTTCTAAATAAAGATCTAGTGGGAACAACGAGATGAACTTCCCTGAACAGGGTATGCAACAAATTGTATGCTGCTTGTTGTTTGACGATGTCTGATAGACTGTCTTCCTGATTTTATAGTAGTTAAGTACTATCTCCGAAAGGGATTTTCATGAAATGGTTAGGTGGGTGGATGGATCCAGAGGGTCAAATGGCCGGATGTTGAAATAAAAAAAATTATATTAAACGCTAGGACTATGCGGGTTAAAAACGCGTAAGTGGGAATGAATGAGACCCGGTAGGATTACAAGATTCCTCTTCTTAGGGAAAAGCAATAACTGTCGTGCCTTCTTGTCAGGAAAAAGGGGTTATCGCCATGAACCAAGGGAGAACAAGAAAGCAAGAGTAGATCCTCAAGTTAAAGATCCAGAGAATCAAGACTAAGGACCACGATTTTGGGTGTGGCTGACTGAAAGATACCAAGGACGGATTTAAATTATGATAAGCGGATAGAGTTGTCAAATTGATGGGATTTACCTCCATGGGTTGGCATTCAAGATAGTACGGAGTCCTGTGTGGGTGTCGGTCCCAAGTGGGTGGGAAACCTGTAGATAGATCTACATCATTCCTTGGAGCAGTCTGGAAGACTGAGGGAGGTGAGTAGGGTCGAGTTTGGGTATGGCCCTCACATTTTTTGTTTGGAAAGTCAAAAAAAAAATCCTCCCCTCCTTTTAGGAGTATTTGGGCTCTTACATGTTCTTTTTTTGACCCAAAATCATTAGATGTAGCTGAACGTTTATCAAACTCATCAGTAGTATCATAATAGATGTTTGTAAAGACTTGTTAAGCTTTCAATAAGTCCTTGGGTTCCTGAACTTCATCTTCAATGTGAATGGTTGAGATCATTTGTATGGGAATTATGTCATAGCCATCCTCATTGAAAAATTGAGTAGGCATAGATGTATTCACACACACATCCATTGTTGCCAAAATTTGAGTCCACTCAAATGGCTCAACAACCTGCTACAAAAAGGGTTCAGGTACATATGCTTCATATGTGCAATCGCTTTCTAAGATACATTCTTCTCGTTTTAAACTCCCATTTTTTGAGACTCCGCACATCTAAATAGGTGTGTCTTTGCTCAACCAAGATGAAGCTTTGATTCAGCTGAAGAGACTGAGTCAAACTCTTGAATAGGTGTTTTCATGACATCTCTATAAGTGTGATCTTTCAGATTAACCCTTGTGATTGATACCACTTGCTTCAAATACAAGTAATTGTTTCCCCAATCTTAACTAAGTTGTACTTGCCGCATGAATGGTCTTCCCAAGATGATTTCATAGTTAAGTTTCTTTCCAAAGTCTACTATCACAAAAGTATGTTGATAATCAATTCCACGAGAATTAACTATCACTTTTTCAATCAGTCCGAAGGATCTTTCTATGTATCCATCAGCCAATTGTAATCTCATTCGAGTTTGTCTAATGGATGATCTTTCCCATGATTCCCATACAGCTTTTGTGGCTATGGCTATGCCAGCCCCACTTTTCAGTATTGCCATGGTTTCTACATCATTATATCTCACCGAAAGGGTTGTGTCTCCTTCTTCCCCTTCGTAGTATTCTCCACCATTATTCATAGGGATGGATCTAATCTCCTTGTTATCCAATTCATGTTTCAATTTCCCCAGATTTTTTGTGATTAGCCCTATTATCCACACCTTCTCTAGAGTTTTCTATATGTCATTCCATAAATATGGTCTGATTTTTAACAGCTCTCCCAAATTAAGAGTGCATTGAATGGGTGTAGACATGATTGAATGGATGTTGTCTACCTCTAGGGTCTGTTCTGCTCTTTTTACTTGAGTGGTTTTACACACTATGGATTCATCTTCATTGTCTATTAAGTAAGAGGGTAGTGTTTTTAGAGTGAATGGTTTAGAGATTTTTGATGCTTTAGATCTGCAATCCCCATACAATGATTGGATATCATTGTCCATATCAAGAGGTAAATTGTCTAACCAAACTTCCTCTAAAGGAGCATACTTCAAAGTTATGCTCCCATCATTGATCTCCCTTCGTTTTTCCCATAAATATCTTGGGCAATCTTCCTCCACGAATGGAGTTATATCTAAAGCATCTTCACTGTCATGGACTATGAGTTTTGGCTCTTTAATTTCAAGGTGGGTTCTACCACCACTTTAGATTTCTCTTTATCGGTTTCTACCACAAGCTCCTCCGGTTTTGCTATACTCTCAAGCTTGGGTTTTTGTTTTTCCATCATCTCTTGCGTATTCTTTCCAAATTTTGATAAGCTTCAAGCTTAGTTGCTTCCATATCTAGAGGAGGATAGTTTTTTCATTTGTTTTCCATGTTTTGACCTGCTTTAAGTCCCACTTGGAAAGCTTCTGAGGCTGCATTGATTGGCTCCAATTTTTTGTCTACCAAAATTGATCCTCCAGATTTCATTGTGGTTTCTTTGATTTCACTCCCAGTTTCTTTCACTCTTTCGTGGAATTGTTTCTTGGCTTTTTCCTCGATTTCGTCCTTTTGTTTTTTTTTTCTCATCTCATACATTTGACTTCTTCTTTTCTTAGTCTTTTGAGAGGAAATTTTAGTATTCACTGATTCATCATCGGAGTTATGTTTCTTTTTCTTACCCTGGGCTCTAATGATCACCTTGATGGGAACAATAGGTCACTTTCTAAAGAGCTACTAGGCATCACTTGGACGACATTCGCCACTGCTTTTCCTTTGCTTAATGGATTTTTTGGACAGTCTTCAAGGAAGTGTCCACGCCTTTTGCAACATTGTGTACAAAAAGATTCAATTGGCTTAATATTCTTGTCAGGCTCTAGGAATTTATTTTTCCAATGATCATCTGCACCACAATTATGGAAATTTCCAGTCCTTGGCTTAATCATGGGTCTTACCATTGGAGATCTAACACCTTGATTAGCTACATAGTACATCGATGTAATCTATGGTGTAGCATAAGTCATAGGTTCTTCCATTGATAGTGGATGTGAATTATACCACTCCCCTTCTACCATTATTGTAGATGGGTTCGGCTCAACATAAGGTGTAACAGGCACTAGTGCTTGTTCATCTATGACTCCTTTTGAATGCATGTACTTTATAGGCATTGCATTATGTTCAGGATATGGAAGTTGTTAACTCAACACTAGTTGTGGTCTTTCCATCCCCATTGATGATCTTTGTGCTGGGGCCATATTAGGTTAATATATGTACATGGGTTGTCCTTGTGGCCTCATGGGCATATATTCAACATTTCATCATATTTTGGTATGTAATAGCACTCATTGGTCTCATGGTTTGTCCATTTACCCTCGATAGCACAGCATTTTTGTGGCCTCATTGGTTGTCCATGTTGAGATATCCCTTGCCTTGGTCCTCTCACAGGTGATTTTTGCATATTATTCATCATTTTTCTCATCCTTTGGAGCATGTCTGCTATGGATGTAAGTGGTGCTACATTAGTTGTTCCCATTTGTGTCGGTTTTGTGGATGCTGTTTTCTCACTCTGAGTATCCTTAGGGGCATCTTCTTCATTGAAAATATCAAAATTGTCTCCAAAGTCAATAACATCTGATACACACTCTTCTACGGTCATATGCTTCTTGGTATACAATATAGCATGAAGTTCTTTATTTAGCAATCCCTCTAGAAACAATGACATAAACCTTTCTTCTGCAGGTATTTCTAGTTCTGGGCATCTTGCAATGTATTGCTTCATTCTAGTTGCACAATCCTAACAGAATCACCTTGTTTCTGGTTGAAGCTATAGATTTGAGCTACTGTGTTATGTTTGATCCTAGTTTTGGAACATGCAGCTACAAGTCCATGAGCTAATGTTTTTAAGTTCATGATTGACCTTGCTGGAATGTTTTGGAACCATGGAAAAGCTTGAAGCTCTCTCCCTACGAATCCATTCATAAATATGTAGACAAGTTTCGAGACTTACAACTCAAAGCCACTGTCTTCAAGAAGTTGGAATTTGGAGAGAAAAAGAAACAATTTTGTGTGGGCTTAACTAAAGAAATGGTGGAGTATGTCAACTCTTAAATGCCACGCACCATATTGGTGGTTATACACCATACTATGGTGGCTTCTCGAATCAATTTCCAAATGGGGGCTCAAAGAAATTCTAAGCCCACTCAAAACAATGGTTCCAATGAGCCTAATGGGAAGGACAATGTCCAAAAGTCTCCTAAGGGAAACTCCAACAAAGCTAAAGAGAAGGGAGTTTACAAAGGCAAAAACAAACTCTCTCCTGAAGAGCTTGAGTGTTATCGCAAGGATAACCATTGTTTCAAGTGCGACGAGCAAGGGCATGTGTACCGTGATTGTCCCCAAAAGAACACCCACCATGAGCCTCCTAGAGCTACCTTGGTCGAAATCCAAGAGGAGGAACCTCACCACAAAGGATCTCCTCTATGCCATGCTTGGGGAAAGGTAAGAGAACATGATGTTGTTATCCTCTTTGGCCCTGGCTCTACTCACAATTTCATATCCACAGAGTTGGCCACCAAGCTAGGCATACAAGCTTACAAGATGGGAGATGTCCTACCCGCAGACGGTGCTTTCAAAGGGCAAGAAGCTTCAGTCACTCCCTTGATCGGGGAATTGAGGCTCCATGTCCAAAGCTATGTGGACAAAGAGGACTTCTTTATCTCTCCTCTCAAGCATGAGGATGTAATCCTAGGGGCACCATGGTTTGCATGGCTGCCAATGTTAAATTCCCTGAAAGGAGAATCTCCTTTAAGTTCAGGAAAAAAGATATGTATATAGATGCTAAGGAAATGGGTAACACCATACCCATTGTACATACACAAGCTTTCAACAAGTCAATAAAGAGCTCTATTTCCGTATACATGATTTTTGTTAAAGATTCTCAAAATGAACCTAATGTTTTAGCAAGGATGGCCTAAACCAAGGAATCTTCATGAACTAAGAAGGTTTATAGGTATGTGTGCATACTATGGATGCTTCATAGAAAAGTTCTCACTAATAGCAGGACCATTACATGACCTAACAAAGAAAAACGTTGAGTACACATGGTCTGCCAAGGAGAACAATGCTTTCAAAAAGCTTAAAGAAAAGATTATCTCTCAACCTATGCTTACACTACTGGATCTCTCAAAGCCATTTGAGGTCCAATGTGATGCTTGTGGTGATTGCCTTGGAGTTCTTTTTCTTCAAGAAGGGCACGCCATAGGCTATGAAAGTCGAAGGCTCTCGACCCTGTTGAGTAAGCTCTAGGCATATATGAAAAGGAACTCCTCACAGTTCTACATGCCTTAGACTCATAGAAGCACTATTTATTGGGGACTCCTTTCATTCTGCGAATGGATCACCAAAGTCTTAAGTACTTCATGACGCAGACCAAGCTCTTCGACAAACAAATGAGGTGGGAAAATTTCTTTTTGCAATTTCATTTTCATATTGCTCACATTGCTGGCAAGCATAAACAAGTATCCAATTCACTCTCAAGACGGCCGAGAGTGAATGTGGTTTCCATAGCAACTCACAATGATCTATCTTCTATGATAGATGAGTATGCTATCGATCCCGATTTTAGAGATGTGATTTCAGCCCTTGCATTAGGGAAGAAAAGGAACCATTTACCTTACAAGATGTCTATCATCTCTATGGCAATAGACTATGCATTACTAGCTCACTACGTGAGAAAGTAATGTATGAATCTGATAGAGGGAAGCAACTTGGAATGCTTCAACCTTTGCCAATCCCTAATTTACCATGGGAGAGAATATCCATGGATTTTATCTTTGGATTGCCTAAGTCTGTCCATGGGAATACGGGAATGTGGACGATAGTACACAGGTTCAGTAAACAAGCTCATGTTATACCTGTCAAAAAGACTATCAAAGCCCATTAAATGGCAACCCTCTTCATTTCACAAATATTCAAGTACCATGGCTTGCCGATGTCCATAGTGTCGGACAGAGATCCTAAAATGACCAATAATTTATGGAAGGGTCTCTTTGAGAATTTAGGAATAAGGCTAAATTTCTCTTCGGCCTATCACTCGCAAACGGATGGCCAAAGTGAAATAGCTAACCCAACAACTCTTGATCTACTAAAAGCCTATGTAACGGAAGTAGATCAAAAATCCCAATGGGAGAAGTACTTACCCTTAGTGGACTATGCCTACAACAACATTGTACATACTTCCACGGGAAAAGAACCTTTTGACATAATAGAGGGAAGATCAAAAAGTCCCTTGCTACTTAAGGTACACGGGAAGATCTTCGTTGCAGATGAGTATAGCAGAAACCTACAAGAATATTTCCAAAAGATTAAGGATGCTATCTCTATCTCACAACAAAGGCAAAAGGCAGCTATTGACAAGCACAGAAGAGCCCAAGCCTTTAAAGAAAATGATTGGTCTTATTAAAATTTCCCAAGGCTCGATAAGGACACACGACAAGAAAGAATCCTATAGGACACCAAAAGTACTATGCTAAGTTAGCAAAAAGGTACTATGGTCCCTTCCAGATTCTTAGGCCAATCAATAAGATGGCCTATCAACTCAAGTTGCCTAGCCATTGGCTCATACACAATGCTTTTCATGTGAGACTATTAAAGCCTTAGAAAGGAGAACCACCTCAAGAACCTACTATTGAAGACCCACCAGAGATCGAGGACCAAGAAGAGGTGTTGCAGCCCGAGTCCATTCTCCAACATGAAGACAAGGTACTAAGAGGCGGTAAGACTATACAACGATATCTTACTAAGTTTAAGAATTATCCTTTTGAAGATGCTAGATGGATGCAAGGCATACAATTAAACGATAACATAAACCTTGTCAATGCTTACAATGCTTCCCAAGAGTAAGCAAATGTACAAATGTTAAAAATGAACAAAGTTTTTGTCTTATAAGACTCTCTTTTTCTTTATTGTGCACAGAAATGAAGTAGTATGCATGCTTAGATCAAGTTTGCGGACACAACGTCTCCCAAACACCAAGTAGAGCTTGTCACTCTACTATGGAAGATTGATAGGACTAATGTGCAGACATTCTTGCGGCAGCTTAGTCTCTCAAGCATGAAATGGACTAGTCATCCATTTTGGAACGATGTCATAGGGTAAAATAGGGATCCTCTACCCGCTAGGAAAAGAACGAATGATTATGCTTTATCTTCTCTACCCCATAGTCGAGGACGACTATGATTTCAAGAGAGAGGTAATGTCATAATATCAATATCTAATTCTCCTATATGATTTTCTTATGTTAAACTGATCATTTAATATGGGGAAGTGCCAGGGGAGAAAAAGCTAGAATATTGGTTAAGTTAACAGACTGGCCATAGTGGGGATCCAAAGGAGGGTAAATAGGGATCCAAACGGGGGGGTGGGGGCATTTGCAAAAGAGCTATGTGCAAAAATGGGCTCAAAAGACCCTAAGGTTCAACCCATTAAGACTTCCAAAATTCAAAGGTTGTGTCCAAAGGTCAAAAACCTGGGGAAATTAGATGCTTTGTGTGTGTCCCAAAAGTCTTCAACCATCCTTACATAGGAGGGGGCAAGCCATAGAAGTAGGAGATGAGAGAGAATTTGTACACACACACACACACACACACACACACAAGCTCCCTTTACACAAAGGGAATGAGGGACACATGTCAGGTCCCTAGCCTAGATGCCCACAAGGTGTACTCAGTTCCTATTGAATGGCCTTGGAGGTGGACCAATGAGAATTAGGCTAGAGTAAATCTAGGTTATTTAATTTAAAAAAACTTAATAAAAAAACAATAAGAATTAAGCTCTCAAAAGACTATTGGACAGTCTCCCAAGGGGTCCAATGAGCATTCATCAGCCCAATGGCTTTCTTGATTCCTATTGGTCAGGAGGCAAAGGGGTCCAATGAGAGTTTAGTTGAATTAAGTAATTACCTAAAGCTCTCACAAAAGGGGAAAGGGGGACACATGGCAAGAGACTATCACTTATGCTACTTAATTTCCATTGGCTAGGCCTGGGGAGGTCCAATGAGGTGTGAGGATGAGCAAATAGCAAGAGGGGTCAACCAAGAGAGAGAGGGGGCTGATTTTTCAAAGGAATTATTCACTTACACACTCACACAATCAATGTGTGAAGCAAGAAGACTCTCTCTCTCCTTCTCAAGCTTTAATGGAAAGCTTACCACCTACTCCAAGCTTGTGAGAAGGGAGGCCTACACCAACAACTCTTGGCTTTGTGATGCAAATCCAACCAAGAGCCAAGCTTCAATGCATGCTCATCTCCTCTACCATGCTAATTACTAAGCTAAGCTATGCTAATATGAGTGATTATGTGAGGAGATGTATATCTTCTCTCGTAAGAATACTCCTTCCTCTCAATCTACTCTCATACCCCGCTAGGTCTCACCATCTTCAAAGGTGTGTGAGGTCTTGGGTCTGAGACCAGAGAGAATTAATGTTGTGTTTGATAAGTATTTTGCTTAGTGCATGAAGCTTTCATCTTCATTGCACTAGCTAGTCTTGAAGGAACACAAAGAATTGTATCTCAAATGCATCTTTAAGCTTACCCACTAGTTCATACAAATTTTAGAGCATAATCCCCAGCCGGATTTAGTGGTTGACAGTCTTTTGGTGTTGTTTCAAGCCGTAGACCTGAAATTCTGCAACTTCACACAAACAACTCACTATTGATTCTTTTGGAGTGAGCAATGTTCTGCGACCCCACCTCGGATTCTACTTACCCTACTTCTAGGTTCTATTACAATTGGGTTGTGGAAAGTGTCCACACACTTGTTTTCTTGTTTTTAATGCTTTTCTAAGCCTTGATCTTAAAACTTGTCTTGTCCATCAATCATTCTCAAAATCTTAATCTAATCCTGCAATCCTACAAGGTACTTAGCAAGTACAATCTACTTCCAAGCTACCTCTACTTACAAGCCAAATGTGGGATGGGTTTCTAACCTCACTCCTATCTTATTGCATATAGCGAGAACCACGAACATAAATGTCAATCCATGGGATGAAACTGACTCGACTAGTGCATAGATGCTACAAGAGGGTGTCAAACTCTTAGAAAACAATAGATAATTTGCATCTAACACAAGCTACACTCAAATGACCTAAGTGTCATTAGAAGATAATCGCTAATCGGCAAACAAAGCATAACCGTTACATCATCAAACAACATCCAAATGTTACGAAACTTCTAGGACATGTATATAGGACCTAAGCACACACGCTTAAATGGTCTCAAATCTCACTTTTGATGAGTTGCAAAAATGCAATTATTAACATCACAGTGAGTTTTTGACCTAGTCGTTTCTGACCCCAAATACATCTAAATGCTTTGCAATGATGCCCCAATACCCCACCTATGCTTACTTTGTAATTTCCTAGCTTAAATTTCTACTTATGATGAAATTAGGCCACGGGTCGGTGATGTCAAAAGCTATGGATTACCTTGATATGTTTATGTCAATGCGTAGAGCTCTTACTTGCGGTTACAAGCAACAGATGGCACTACAATGTGACAATCAAGAAGGGAGTAGGAAGCGTGAGAAGGAGAGAAATGAGCGTCGTTAGCTCACGCTGTGTTTTCTATTATCCAAAAACTTACAAAAATTGGCTTTTATATCTTAGCCAAGGTTTCTTTGGTAAAAAACTAATAATCTGGGAGCTCTAGCTAAGGATAAATTGATATAATCTGAAATCTTATAGCCCCGGCTCATCGATTATAATATCCACTTAAAAAATAGGAGTTACAAAATTTTTGATTTATCAAAAGAATAAGTGTTTTTACTATAAAGATCTTGAAAAATGTTACATGGGTTAGCATAATGCTGGTAATAGAATGTCTCTAATCTGGTCATCAAATGTGGACGACATCATTAACTCTCTCCCGTAAGTGCCATGCCTATCAAACGGTATAGGATCTTGTCCGGGAATATCTTCGGACACAATGAAGCGAGCCATCGTGGACTGGTTACCTCTTTCGTCTATAGAGGTCATTAGTTTAGCCACACAATCATCAGTCGTTCTAATGACCGGTTTGGCCAAAAGATGGCAAAGGGGGATACGAGGCAACAAGTGATTGTATGGCACAATATTTGCATCAATACAACCTAATTAGACGTGGCTATCAACCACGAATCCAAAGAAATCGGTAAGAGAATCATTACCCGTGTTTTTTGCAAGGCTAGTCATCGACGTGGCTGTACTCGTCAAAGGAGGCACTTGCATTGTCATCAAAACGAACGCTCCGACCACGGAACTGCTCTCTTGAGTGGTGTGCAAAGGATTTTCTTCATGGGTGATTTGAATCGTCATCTCTTTTTGGCGATCCACGTCTTTGGACTGTTTTCTTGTTAAAATTGGCAGCTTGTTTGTTAATTAGGGTGCTTATGGTTTTCAAAGAATTGATGAAAGGTGAAAGTAATATGACAGGTTTGTAAGTGTGGGAAGAAGGTTTAAGAGAAATGAGTGGGAATAGAAGCTTTGGAAAGGTATGAAGGAATGAAAAAACAAAAAGAAATACTTTTCTAAGAGATAGAGATCACTAACGCTTAAGAAATAGTAAAAATATGAGGAAAAGTAAAGAGTCCAAGAGTAAGATTTTATAGGCATTTGAAAAAGGGGGGGAGGAGGGGGGGGGGGGACGGGGGGGGTTTGGTCGGTGCAAGGGGGTGGCAAGGCAAGCGGAGGGCAGGGGACAGGTGGGGACGTAGGGCGGAAGGGGACATGTGGGGACGTAGGGACGGGTGGTAGGGGGCACGAGGGGGGTAGGGGGCGCATCGGGAGGGGTGGCATGGGGCAAGTGGGGACACAGGGGCGGCATGGGGTGCAAAGAGGGCAGGGGACTAGGGGGCGCACGATCGGAGGGGACAGGGGATGGGTGGGGATACGCACTCTGCTATCTGCATGGCATGCCTTGATGCTCTACTCTCAGTCGCCCACGCTCATGCGAGAGAGAGAGAAGGGGGGGGGGGGGGGGGGTGCAATCCACACACGAGAGAGAGAGAGAGAGAGAGAGAGAGAGAGAGAGAGAGAGAGAGAGAGAGAGAGAGAGAGAGAGAGAGAGAGAGAGAAGAGTGAACAGGAGAGGACAATGTAATTTTAAAAAATAATTTTAATATGGATTTCAAAAATGATTAAATATTACTAATAACTACTAAGATCAATATAAAATGCTCTTAAATCCTCTAAATGCAACTAAACACTTTCACTCTCATCTTTTCAATTGCCTGCAAGATATTTCTACTTGACTATCGTCATGCGCTATAGTCTTCCCTTCTTTCAAAAGGGCTTTTCCCTTTACCAATGGGAAGATTATCTTTGGGGTTAAATATATACAGGAACATGTTTTTCCACAAACTTTTTTTTATTTGCATGCAATTGTTATGAATGGGAGTGAAGAGTTGACAATGCCAATGGAGAGAACAAGCAATCACATGGGAGAGGAATTTTATGTGGTAGACAAATCTCTTTCTACAAAGTTAGTGGTGCTAGTTAAAGATGACACAGTCTCAAATTCTAGTGGCATGGTTGCTCCGTTGGTGGATGTTCCCTATATAGACCTTACTAGTTCAAGAAAGGAATAAGTATTTGGAGAGCAAGCACTGCAAAACGTTTCAAAATAAGGAGTACGAATAGTATTTTTCTATTTTTTAATACAATGTCAAAGCCCAAGAAGTTTCATGAAGCTTCTTTCAAAGACAGTGGAGATCAAACAAGTGTCAAAAATACCAAACGTCTACAATGGTAACATGGTGTTTGAGTTTCCACTGGCCTTAGGAAAGGTTCATCTAATGGATGCTATGGAACATAAGTATGATCCACACCATTGGAACAAACCAGAAACCTCAAATATTGCATTTCCTGGAGTGTGTCGCAAAAGTCAGTGTGCAGGTGCTCTAAAATGTCTCAATGAAAACTGCATTGCATTTATATGTCCATATCAAAGAAAAAAACGTATAAACCATCATTATACACCAAAATCTTGAATAATCACCAAATAGCCATATTTTTTCTTTGTTATTGAAAGATATTACGATCGAAAAAACTGCTTACATAAAGACCATCGTCGATTTCGAGAAAAACCAGCAACTACAGTTGAGAGTGCAACAGACAGCTAGAGCTTATTGAGGTATACTTTTAAAGTTGTTTACATTTGTTCTAGCTTGTTTTTGTGTGTTGTGCCAGACTTGTGTGGTGCAGTAGTTTTTCTCTCACCACAGAATTGGCTTGCAGGTTATAGGACACTTCGTGGTGTATAGCCATCCGTCTCATTCCAGAAGCTAGTCACCTTTCTCGTGATGTGCAGCCACTTGGCTCACTGCAGAGAAGGGTTTTAGGATATACTTACATTCTCACTCATGTGGTGCAGTAGTATATCTCTCATCATAGAGCTGAGTTAGAATTTAGTGATTGACTCGTGGAGTGCAATAGGCATGATGCTACATCTCTCACTTCAGAGTGACCTATAGGTTTCTCAATTTTAGATCAGCTCAAATCATCGTTTGTATCACGTAGAAATGCAAGAATTTTTCTCATCAAACAGAGAGTGGAGAGGTGCATAGTTTATGTCCTCTTCATCTCTGTGTGACGCACTGTTTACTCTTGTGCTTCAAACTCCAAAGACACGTCATTGTTCATCACTAGATGACGTGGTGTTTTCTTGGATGTAGATACATACAATATTTGGCCTGCATCTGAGATTGTTAAGTTGTCCCCGTTGATGTTTATGTTGTGAGTTCCACACACTTCATCAGGGATTATATTAAGTCACATCATTGTTCTTATTACACACTTCATCAGGGATTAAATTAAGTCACATCATCGTTCTTACTACATAGAAATATGAGGGATATGTTTGTCTACCTAAGAGTGGAGAGATGCATACCTATGCCCTCTTCATCTTAGCATGCACGCCTTGCCCTTGTACTTTTTGATCCGTAGATACGCCATTCATCATTATATGACTTGGCATTGTCTTGGATGTAAATCTGTATGATGTTTGACCACAATATGAGATTGTTAAAATGTTCGCTAATGGTTGTGTTATACACTTCATCAAGGATTAGATTGATTAAACTATCAATCAGCATTACAACAACGTCCAACACTTGTGTGTACCTCACACAAGCTAGGTTGTTCACATGTACGCTCCGATCGTTTACGTGTATTATGTAACTCACATAACAGGGTCCAGTTCTTGTGACGAGCATCCCTCACACTCCTGGTCTGCTCACCTCTCTCCCTCTCTCTCTTTGTGTATTCTCCTCTCTATTGTACAATGTATGGATTTCAATCATAATATGTCGTTGTTTGCTATAAACTTTATTAATTGTGTATGGATTAGGATCATGACACGATTTTGATAGTTTCCCCTCTCCTTTGACAACGTTTATGATTTAAAATTATATCTTGCAGATATGGCAGATACTAAGTTGGAAAACCATCAACAAAAATTCATCTTCAGTGATAGTACGACACTTTCATCACATGTCAGATCCTGAGCTTTGTCGTTTCCTAAACCCCTCTGCTCCAAAACATTATTACCAATTCACAGATACCTTAACGAAGTCTGCATTTGAGCATCTTCAGCTTGCACTTAGCGTATTTACGCATGCTGCTTTGGACATATCTCTAATGACATCATATTCACTATTAAACATGGTCAAGTAGTCTATTGGACAAAATTGCAAAGATTTTTCAGGATCTAAAAAATCCTGAAATCATTATTTTGCCAGACATAGCTACTTGCATACAACTTGTGCAACAGTTGTATACTCAGATTAAGAGCAAGGGAAAGCTAGAAAGAGCAGCAAAGCGCATGAGAGTGGAATCCAACTCTTCTGATGCTACCGAACATCTAGGAGCTACCGTTAGAATCGAGTCTGGTGCTAGTGCCACTCTCGTTCTCGATCATCTCAGCTCCCCCCTTTATTGCATCTTTTACCATAAACTGCAATCTTTAACATACAGGCTCCACAGTTGGGAGAAGGGAGATGGGCACACGTAAAGTGTGTAGGTGTCACAGAGCCTACATTTAAAGAGCCATTGTATGCAATGAAGATCTTCAAAATCCACTTGCATGAACCCACAGTGGATCAGCAGCTTAAAGACGAAGCCACAGTTTTGGGCATCGCTCATCGTGGAATTATTTACCCACTTGCCATGGTTCACCACATAGAGCGTCCACCCAATGCTCATTTCACATTATTGGAATGGCAGCCATGTAGAGTAGTGGATAAAAGAGTGCACTGCAGATGGTAGTCAACCTACAATTTGCGATTATGAGGAACAATAGAGCTGTTCCAAAATAACATTTTTCAAATAATAAATGCTCTTAGGGGGTCTATGCAGGCATTGTGGATTGGGGGTCATGTACAAAGACCAAAATAGCGACATGATTTCCTCCTCTCCCCAACTTGCAAATAGAAACTAGAAAGCAGACCGAGAGATATTTTCCATGGACTACCCCAAAATGCATATCGACTAATCCCCCTCCCTGGAATAAAGCCATGGATATCTTCTCCATGTGTCATACTTGTAAACGACTCTTGAAGTGCATGTCAATGTCATAAGAGCAAAACAAAAGGGAATTTTGAAGCAATGTACTTACCCACCTTGAGAGTGGCAAGCAAAACATTCCCTCAACCCAATCTAATGCTTTTGATCTTTGTCTCTTTCTAAACGGTGGCCATAAAGTGGGCTATGACATTGTAATGATTTTTAGTCTATGACCAGTTGATGATTAAAGTGATTATCTGATTATTGTCCTCTTTAGTTGTGCTTGTAAATTATATAATTGATCAAGTTATCTTGTCTCTTTCCAACAACATTGTGATAAATATTATGTCTTTCTTGCATCATGATTAAGTTATCCTATCTTTCTCTTTGAAGATTTAAAAGTGATGACTTGTTGACTTCACAATTAGTATTTCTAATGATGACATATTTGCTTGATTGGAAAATATGGAAGAAGAACATAACCACGTTGGAACACATGCCATCTACAAAGAAGAGAGAGAGAGAGCGTTATGGCCAAGAGAAAGACTTCAAAGCTATTGCTAGAATTGAAGAGAACAAGTCCGGGTTGCAAGGCAAGCCTCTCAGCCTTAAGGAGTGCAGGAAGCTATGTCCAAACCACTTTGTGTGCTAGCAACTATTTTGAATCAGCAATAATGCAAAGGAGTCAGCTCCCATAAGCTATTAGATTTGCAACACAAAGGACTTGCACGAGTATTTCTACAAAGATTCATACAATGAGAGAGAGTTATGACAAACAATAACCAAATGGCACTCTACTTTATAGAGCAGTGCTATGTTTACGACATCCTTGGGAGACATGTAGATTGGTCAAACCGCCCCAAGAACTCTAGCATTGGGCATGGTCGTATTGCAGAGAAAGTGGCAGCAAGTCATGCGGATAATCCAATGCCTGCATGCAAACATCCCATATTTATGCTTCTTGAAGAATCAAAGATGCTTGTTGCATTAGCAAGCCAAGGACAAGATCTTGCAAGCCAAGGAGAGACACGATATTTTGTTCTACAGAATCCTTGAGCTGAAGGTAGAGCTATTAGAGGCCCAAGTGAAGCTGCAACAGTATGCATCAGTATATGGACCATTTCCAGATCAGGCTGGTCCTTTGTAACAAGAACCTCAAGTCCATCTACCACGCCTGAAAGTACTCAGTTCAACATAGATGAACTACTGAATGAGTTGACTCAATATTTGGCTTGAGCATTTTGTTCACTTTAACCCTATATATTTTGATTTGAAGAAAATGCAAAGGGCTACAATTTTTGTAATCACAGCTTGTCATTTATCCCCTCAACTGTCCATTTTTGTATTCTCGATCAAACAAATTGTATTGTATCTATCTATAATTATGACTCTTATTGCAAAAGTAACTTGAGAGAGAGAGAGAGAGAGAGTGGTTAACATCTCGAGTGTAACATGATGATGTGTCATAATTTTCACATACTCACAGTGAGCAAAACTTATAGGCCTTTAGTCATAAATCTTTGTCTCCATCAAACACACCAATCATATCCAGTAGGCAAAATTTGGACTCACAAAGGGTCCCTTTAAGGAGTTTGACTTTACCTCTCTCTACCAAAATGGATGCATGGATAAATTTTTGCAAACAAACTCCAAAGTTGGCGGAGGTTTGACAATTAGAATGTCCTCTTCAAGCTTCTATTGATATATAGCACGCCATGAGATTCCTCATATTTTAGAAGATTCTTTTTTTGATTCACCTATGATGTGACAACTCTGTCGGAATCTAAGTGAATCAAACAAAGAATCTTCTAAAATATGAGGAATCTCATGGCGTGCTATATATTAGTAGATAGAGCTTGAAGAGGACATTCTAACTGCCAAACCTCCGCCAACTTTGGAGTTTGTTTGGAAAAATTTATCCATGCGCTCATTTGGTAGAGAGAGGTAAAGTCAAACTCCTTAAAGGGCCCCTTTGTGAGTCCAAATTTTGCCTAATAATCTATTTCATCCATATCAAAGCATTTTGAAGCTATCTTCCATTCCATATCATCGTCGTTGTCTACTTTTGTAGCTTTAGCTTTATGGGTTTGAAAGACATCGTAGTGCTTTTGTGCTGCTCTTGATGCAATGTTCACTGGCTTATGGATAAGTCTCATGTTGCAGAAAACATAAACCAAATCAGCGGCATGTTAAGGATGAAGCCGGTTTTGTTCTTGGTATGCATAAAGTCAAAAGACGACCAATTTCTCTCATAGCTTTCACTTGATGCTGCAATAGATAGAACCCTAACTGCAATGTGTTGCAACTCCACTTTCTCTCCACCATACTCCTTCCACCATAGAGGCGCACTAATGTGTGCAATGACATCTATATGCCATGGATCCTGTGAGGTCCCCAACCCCGGAAGATTAGGGCAACTTGATAGATGGCCTTCCTTTATTCTCAATTGACGTTGATGACACCCTACTCCATTTTGAAATAGAGATAGCAATAGAAAGGAGGAAGCCCTCTATCCATCGTGATCATGGTTGTAAGGGTAATACGCCACAATCAAGGTCGATACATCAAGGGTTCTAATAGAAGTTGTTTCCTATAACATAGAGATGAAATCCCATTAACATATTTAAAATCTATAAATAATGATTTTTTCTCAATGTTTAAGAGCATGCTCGCCATTCATAAACCCTTAATATGATATGAGACATAGTCTAAACTAACTAGTAATCTTGTGAGAAGTACCTGACTAATCTGATCCATGGCTTTCAGGGGCACGTATATTTGGGACTTCTCGATTCTTGGCACAATGAGTCTCTAATTTTGTTTCTCTTAATAAGAGGAAGTGGAGAGTTTCTTGACTAGTCAAGACCACCCATCCTTGACTGGCAACCTGAGACAACCCCCATTTTTTACCCCACACTCATACTTCTTAGCTTGTTTTCTAATTATTATCACACTATTTTACATATACAAACAGTGTTCCTTAATTAACTCTAGACACAGGTTCTTTTATACAGCCCTTCAAACAATACCAAAACAATTCAAACAAGGCCTAATGAAGACAGTCATATATTTCAACAAAAAGAACTTTTTCAATTTCTGATAAGTTTGCCGCTACTCGTGGACTTTCTCTATGTAACAAACAGAGCCTTTGCAAAGGATTTATTCGCTAACCGTGAATTGCGGAACCTTTCCATCTCGCTAACCGCAACGCGTCTTACTAACCGTTAGTGATCCCGCTAATTGCAAGGAACAAAAAAGAGCCGATAACCTCAAGCTTAACCTTCGCTAACCACGGAATCATCTCGCTAACCGAAAGGCATCTCGCTACCCACAAGGAACAAAAGATATTTTTTCAACAATTCTTCTCTTTATAATGGTGCTTCAAACATGATTAACCAACTCTTCATATCAACGAGTAACAACGTATCAAACAATACAGTGATAATTTATCAAACAATTATTTCACTAATCTATGAAAACATGTGTTTGTTTCTTGTGATAGAATCACGTTTCTTGGACGGTTTAAGGGAATCCCTATGCTTACTTCCTAGGTCAACATGAATAGCAATGCAAATTTTGTCTTACCGGATTAGCGACATGCTTGATTACCTCCCATGTTGGAGGTTGGACGGCTTCAACTTCTTCCACAACCGATACATCTGCTTGAGCTATGATTGGAGTAGATGATACCTTCTTTTGCACCTTTCTTGGAGGTGGAGCGACATGAGTGTGCTTTGAGCCTTGAGTCACTCATTTTAGGGCCATCATATCGAGGTACAGAAAAGGGAAAGAGAGAAAGAGAACTCAAGAATTCTAAGGGCAACACGACGATGGTAGAGAGGGAGTTAGAGATGGAGATAAGTTGAGGATGAGAGATTGAGAGAGAGAGTTTAAATCCGACGTTATGACAAGAGAGCTTCCACTTCTGAGAACTTTTGTGTGTGTGTCTTGAAAGTGAGGGAAGAGGGACCTTTATATAGACTCTGAAGAGCCAAAAGCACAAGCTAAGAATAGCAAAAAGCAGAAAGATAAGTTCGCGCACGTTCGCGGCTGTTTTTTTAAATATAATTTTCTTTTGGGGACACAAATCTCTTTACGAGATTTCGAGTCTCTTATTTTAGAAAAAGCTTGGCTTCCAAGAAAAGAAGCTCTATCTTGATTTACTTCTCTTTCTTCTCTAAAAATACTCACTCTTTCCTAAAAATACTCTTTCTACTGCTCTCCTAAAAATACTTCTCCTTTTCTAAAAATACTCGTTCTCCTCCTTTCTTGAGGGGATACTCTTATCTTTAGAAATACACTTGAGGCTTAAGTTTCTCATATCAACTTATTATTTCCAAGTGAATAGAGACCATAATTCATAGTTCAAGAGTCCGATTTTTGATCTGATCATTTCATTTAAACGCTTTATGACTTAACAAAATGTGAACCTTAAATATTTGCAAGAAAAATGAAATATTTTTTTTATAAAATATTAGGTACATCACAATCTCCCCAACTTAGGAATTTGAGATGTCCTCATCTTGAGAAAAAGTGAGGATACTCCTACTCTAATTACTATTTTGACCATCATTATATCCAAAAGAGTGGTGTCCTCAGTTTTAATTCACTTGCTATTGTTGCTCCATCAGTCAACAAATGTTCTGATAATGTTCCAACTCTCCACATTCAAATCATTGAACATTCAAGCGTAGAAGATCTTGCGCATTAGCAACATAATCTCTTTGTGGTTGTGTATCTCTAAAGCTTTGATTATGTTCAATTCTTCTTGTAATCCCTTGTTTCTTCATCAAAGGTTTAGCTCATAGTAAAGAATCTTGTATAGTGGTAGGTTTTAAAGTTTATAGTCATGAACTGATTGGTTCTGTTAATCCTTGACAAAAGAGAGCTATTTGTTGCTCTATGGTCATTGGTGGTGTGTAATTTCTAAGCCTTACAAACTTTGAGTAGTACTCTTCCAAAGATAAACTATATCGTTTCAAGTTAAAGAACTCATTCATCTTTATTGCTTCATAGGCAGAGGGTAAGTATCTTTCCTTCACTGCTTATTTGATTTCCCACCAACTCTGAGAGCTCTCCAACACTCCCATGTCACAACAATGTTGTTTCCACCATAATTTTGCTTCCCTTGAGAGACAAAACATCCCTAACATCATTTGATTTTCAGGTGTTCTCCTTGCAGCAGAGAAGTAATTATCGATAGCTTCAATCCATACTTCTGCATCTTTCTCAATATCAGCACCCTCTCCTTAAAAAGAACGTGGTTGCATTTGTTTGAGCAACAATATATTTTCTTGATTTTTTGTGTAAATAGCATCGTTTTGAGGGTTTTCCAATGTAGAAGTAATTCTCGATCCATTAAAACTCAATCACATGACTTAACCAGTCTTGACTTATTCAGTCCATCAAAACTCAGTCACGTGACTTAACCAGTCATGACTTATGTCAATCACATGATTTATCTAGTCATGGATTATCCAATCACATGACTTAACCAGTCATGGCTCATGAAATCCACCAAAAAACTCACGTACATGACTTAACCAGTGACACAATTTCTTTGTAAAAAAATAACTTAATCTTCTATTCATAAAGTCATCAAAATGTCATATAGCCCATCTACAAAAGATCTCACCATGAGAAAACATAGACCATAACTATGATACATATCAATTGGCATAATGTAATATCCATGCGAGTTGGGTATGGGTATAGAAAAATATTTTTAACATATGCTCTAATACACATTGTGAGGTCCACAGTCCTGAAAGATTGGGATGACTTAATAGATGGCCTTCCTTTATTCTCAAGTTCCATTGACGACACCCTACTCCATTTCCACAAAGCAGAGATACAAGAAATATAAGATAGGAAGTCCTCTATCCATCGCAGTCGTGGTTGTAAGGGTCATACGCCACAGACGCCAGGTTGATAAATCAAGGATTCTTATAGAATCTATTTCCTATAACATAGAGATAAAATCCCATTGACATATTTAGAATCCATAAATAACACCTTTTTCCCCACGTTTAAAAGGCACGGCCGCCATTCATAAACCCTGAATATGATATGAGACGTAGTCTAAACTAATTAGTAATCTTGTGAAAAGTACCTGACTAATTTGATCCATAGCTTTCAGGGGCACATATATTTGGGACTTCTCGACTCTTGGCACAATAAGTCTCAAATTTCACGTCTCTTAATACGAGAAAGTGGAGAGTTTCTCGACTAATCAAGACCACCCATCCTTGAATGGAAACATAAGCCAGTCCCCACTTTCCACTCCACACTGACACTTTTTAGCTTGTTTTCCAATCACTACCACATTGTTTTACATATAAAAATAGTATTCCTTAATTAAATTCAGACACAGGTTCTTTTATACAGCCCTTCAAATAATACCAAAATAATTCAAACAAGGACTAATGAAGATGGTCCTATATTTCAACAAAAAGAACTTTTTCAATTTCTTATGAGTTTGCCGCTACCCGCAGATTTTCTCTATCTAACCAACAAAGCCTTTGCAAAGGATTTACTCACTAAACCGCCGCGAATTGCACAACCTTCCCATCTTGCTAACCACGAGTCATCTCGCTAATCGCGAGACATCCCGCTAACCATCAGGCATTCCGCTAACCACGAGGAACAAAAGAGAGCCAATAACCTTAGCTTAATCTTTTCTAACCGCGGAATCATCTCGCTAACCGAGGAACAAAAGATATTCTTTCAACAATTCTTCTCTTTAAATGATTCTTCAAATATGATCAACCAATTTTTCATATCAACCAATACTAACTTATCAAAAATTTAAAATTTATCAAGCAATAATAATTTAACAAATAGTGATAATTTATCAAACAGTTCTTTCACTAATCTATGAGAACATGTGCTTGTTTCTTGTGATAGAATCACGTTTCTTGGACGGTTTAAGGGAATCTATATGTTTATATTCCCAGGTCAACATGAATAGCAATGCAGAATTAAAGATTTGTCTTATCGGATTAGCGACATGTTTGATTACCTCTTGTGTTGGAGGTTGGATAACTTCAACTTCTTCTGCTTCTGATTTATCCGCTTTAGCTATGATTGGAGTAGATGATACCTTCTTTTTTACCTTTCTAGGAGGTGGAGCGACATGAGTGTGCTTCAAGATTTGAGTCACTCGTTTTGGGGCCATCATATTGAGGTAGAGATTAAAAAAAAAAAAAAAAAAAAACTCAAGAATCCGAAGGGCAACACGACGATGGTAGAGAGGGAGTTGGAGATGGAGATGGGTTAAGGGTGAGAGATTTAGAGAGAGAGGGTAACTCCGATGTTATGGCAAGAGAGCTTTCACTTCGGTGAACTTATGTCTGTGTGTCTTGAAAGTGAGGGAAGAGGGGCCTTTATATAAGCTCTCTCCTTTTCTAAAAATACTCCTTCTTTCTTGAGGGGATACTCTTATCTTTAGAAATAGACTTGAGGCTTAAGTTTCTCATATCAACCTATTGTTTCTAAGTGAATAGAGGCCATAATTCATAGTTCAAGAGTTTGATTTCCGATCAGATCGTTCCGTTTAAACGTTGTATGACTTAATAAAATGCGAACCTTAAATATTTGCAAGGAAAATGAAATATTTTTATTGAAAAGTATTGGGTACATTACAGATCCTGGAACACGCCAGTTCTATTAGCATAATCAACTCATTATGAAAAGCAATTTTTCCATCCTCCTGTCCCAATAGTCGAGAGCACATTGTTTTGAAGTCAGTCATGGCTTCTTTATTAGCCTATTTTTGGTGCATTTGAAATTTGGGATCCACCATACAAATGCAGCACCATGCAACGTCGTATGCAATTGCACTCATCGCTTGGTGACAGCTGTGATTATGGAAGCTTTATCCTTTGCGCCAAAGCCAACATGCTCTCTTACTTTGCATAATGCCTCTGACATATACCAATAAACTCGACCAAAGACAAAAGATTCTTTGTCAACTATTAGTAAAAGATCTACAAATGGTTTGGCCAAGGTGACAATTCTCTCTACATTGCGCCAAAAAACTTGCAAGTTCATAAGCTATGCACATCTTGTAGCTGCCTCTTCGTAGCTAGGATACTTCCTGAGCCAAGCATCCCATCGTCTTTCAGCTACCATTTCAATCAAAGCAGGCTTCACTTCTTACAAGGTGACAAGAAAATTGTATGCGGTTGAAAACCTTGTCGCACAAAATATCTGTAAAGTTTTGTTGGGTGATTTTATTCAAAAAAGAGCATACAAAAATTGATGCTCTGTAATAAATTTTGCCACATGATTTGCATCCAGTAGCGTTTGTTTTATGACGGCCATTTTATCCATTTTACTATTGTCTTTTAATAACAAATTAAGAGTATGCGTGGCACATGGCACCCAAGTAATCTTTGGGTACCTAACTTGGATAATCCTCCCTGCAGCCGTGTAATTGGATACATTATCTGTGACGATTGCAGTCACATTCTTTGGCCCACCTGCCTTTGCTATGGCGCGCTCATATATCCTTGCTAGATAATCATTGGTCTTCTCTTTTGAGGAGGTGTCAATGGCTTCTACGAACATAGACCCTTTAGGGTTGATAAGCATCACATTGATGAGTGGATTCTTTTGGCAGTTGGTCCATCCATCCAATGTTATGGTGCAGCCATATGCAGAAACAAAGTCCATCACCATACAGTTAAGGATGGATTCAGTACTATCTTTCACTTTATCTAGAACCCTTTTCTGGATGTGCTCATTAAATCATCTTGAAATATGGGGTTGCGCATAGCATTGAATGGTATACCACATGCCACAGAAGCTTACGTCCATTTCAAGTGCAGTCACATTCTTTGGCCCACCTGCCTTTGCTATGGCACGATCATATGTCCTTGCTAGATAATCATTGGTCTTCTCTTTTAAAGAGGTGTCAATGGCTTCTACGAACATAGACCCTCTAGGGTTGATAAGCATCACATTGATGAGCGGATTCTTTTGATAGTTGGTCCATCCATCCAACGCTATGGTTCAACCATATGCAGAAACAAAGTCCACCACCATGCATTTGAGGATGGCTTTAGTACTATCTTTCACTTTATCTAGATACCCTATGCACATCTTATTATAATCAAGAAGCACAAACCCTTTTCTGGCTATGCTGATTAAAGCATCTTGAAATATGGAGTTGCGCATAGCATTGAATGGTATATCACATGCCGCAAAAGCTTACATCCACTTCAAGTGCAACTCAAGAAACCATTGCTTATCTAACGCTTCATACAAAATTTGGCCATTGGATGATGCTTTACTAATTTTAGTTGAGCTAGGATTTGTTATTGCTGACGTTGAAGCATGTCCATGAAAAGGAGTTGATTGGGAGTTGTTGCTTTCGTAGGCACATGCTCTATCCTCTCATTGACATCAGACATTTCAACATCTGTTGAAACTTGTTTGACATTATCACTTTTCTTTATAGCTGTAAGAATTTGCTCTGCTATACGAGCATACTTTGGCAATCTAGCATGAATATCTCTTGGCGGAGTCGTACACTTAGACATATTACCAGGGACTTTAAATAAATGCTCTTTGATTCTGGTCGCATTACCACTGAACTTGTGACTGCGGGTCTTGCATTTCAATCAAGATGTATTCTTTTTGGCATGCAGCTTGTGGATGTAAATCCACTCATGTCCTTTCACCATGCTGACAGATAAATTTAAATTGCCAAATCAACAAATCCACCTGTATATTTTGAGGTCAGAATTAATTCAAAGCAACAAACTACACAAGCAATGCTCTATTGATCAATATAGTGATCAAAATTTTTCCCCATTATCAACTAGACTCATGCTACATTATCAATCAACAATAAACAATGATAGTCTTATCATTCTTCAATAAACTCATTTCAATCAAATTATATTTTCATGCGCTAAATAACTTCATCACTTCAAACAAAATATTTCAATCACAACGCTCACATAGCACCATATTGATTCATCTAAAGTGCAAGCTTTTGTCTTTCACACATTACGATAATCGATAATCTTAATCACTTATTTAAAACAATACAAACAAATATCATTATCACGTTGCAGTATATCAAAGCTTACGACTTTCACACATTACGATAATCAATATTATTAATCAAATCTTGCAATTGATTCTCATTGGAACATGAGTATTAATTGCAAACCTTGACGATTATCATATCTATCTGAAGTGCGAACATGAGCTCTCACACTCCACGGTAGATCTTTGAGAGCTTATCTATCTGCAATTGCTGCACATGTACGATCACACAATGCGATAGATATAGCAATCCAAATAAAGATAATTTAATATCAACGTATTTGGACATAAGATTCCTAAATTTTGATTCCAATGAGAGCATAGTGTGATGGTTCTACATAGGACAAAAAAATTTCTATCTATGTTCACATTGAGGTGAAAAAATATTTGCAAGTCAAAATCAAACCTACCTAAATAAAACTGATCTCTAGTCTATTATATTTTGCAAACAGATAACCTCATGTGAGAGTAAACTCTGCACACAACGGCAATCTCTAAATTATATCACTAATTCACTTCCACATGTCAGTAAACTGAGCATGTAGCAAGTGACTCATAAAAAATAAACACCTTGTATGAGTAAGAGTTTGAGCTCTACACAACATACAAAGCTTACATAATTTGAACCTAAAAAAAGAATCAATCAACTTTATAAAAAACATTAAAGTAATTTTAAGAAAAAGAATATTTTAAATTTTTAATGAGTTTTAATTATAATTTTATTTTTTTTCTCTACTATTCATATGAAATACCTTTTGTGTCGAATAGTAGTCTCAACAAGGCGCGCTGCCACTATATATACTTTTCTTTTAATCAACATATTCTTCGATTGAAAATACTTTGTGTAAAGCATTTTTCGATTGAAGTTTCTTTCGATTGAAAAACTAGGAAAAAATCAATTGCCCGTTTTTGTTGTAATTTGGCACCGTATAATACGCTATAATATGAGGTCATATAAAATACACCCGCATATGATGTATCATACTTTTCTCGCGTATAATGTATAATGCAACTTAGTTCATACATCAACCTATGCTAAGCAACTTAGTACATGTCTACAATGCTCTTAGCCGCGTGAACACACATATCCAAACTTAGAGTGCAGCCCAAGATTGTACAATTTTGTGACACATTTTTTGTCATGTATTATAGTTGGCGAAGTTGATATAGATTGGGTAGGAATTGGACCTTTGGCAAAGATGTTTTGGATTATACAACTTTTAATCTCTCTGTTGTTAGCAATAATCTTGATGTAAATTGAATTAGATGTATACTTCTCCTTCTGAGAAGGATCCACACAAAGAGAGAGAGAGAGAGAGAGAGAGAGAGAGAGAGAGAGAGAAGAGAATAGAGAGAAAGGAGACACACACAAGCGCACGCACACACACACACATAGAGGCGGACGGGTTAGGGGGTAGAGAGAGGGAGAGAGAGGGATATAGATAGAGAGAGAGGATCAAGGGAGAGAAAAAAAGAGTAAAAGCGATGATGACAACGATGTGGGATCGAGGTTTGTTTACGAAGGGAAAAAATCTAAGAGAAGGGGGGGGGAGAGAGAGAGAGAGAGAGAGAGAGAGAGAGAGAGAGAGAGGCCGAGGCTGACAGAGGGTTAACGGAGAGAAAAAAAGGAGAAAAAGCGATGGTGACGATGATATGGGATCGAGATGTGTTTACCAAGGAAAAAAATCTAAGAAAACGAGAGAGAGAGAGAGAGAGAGAGAGATTAAATTATCATCCACGAAGGTCAGATATAACCCATGGGACCAGAAACAAAACATTACAACCAATTCTTCTAAGTGAGGGCGATCCATACATATCAGGTAGGGACTGAGGGTCCATCAAAACAAAAAGTAAAACCTAAGGGGGATCCTATGTGGCAGGGGCTCGTTTAGGAGTTCAAAACTCCTGGATGATGGCCTTCCCTCCACGGTAAACTGCCCACTTACCTTTGGCTTGTGCTTCATGCACTTTTTTCAGCTCTCCACCTTTGTGCTTGATTTGTGTCGGAGTGAGTTCTTCAACTATCCAAAATCCAGTGTCTCTAAGGAGACGCAATTGCTGGAGTAGTCGAAGCCGTTCCTCTTTGTCTTTGAACTCAAGAATGGCATGTCCACTAGGTGTACGCTTGGTGTTGAATTTGTTGACGATACATTCTACCGCATCGTAGTCGACATGGACTGGTTTAAGAGTCTTGTTGAGGAGGTCGATTAATTTGCAGAAGTCTTGTTTGCACTCGTCCCATGCTTGGGATAGCCCTCCAATGTGAAGCTTGAGGGCATTTTCTTCTTGGAGTTGACGTTCCTGCAGTTCTTTCTTCACACAGGTTTCCACTTTGGCGACTGCGATCGTGTCAGCTTGAGTGAATTTTTCTTTGACTTCCTTCACCTTGTCTGTTGTGAGGCCGACCATGGAGTCAAATAGTGCCTCGAGCCTGCTAAGACGCGCTTTGACGCCGCGATTTTCTTCCATGACCATGTCGAGGGCAACCTGCAATTGTCCGATGCGATATGTCTTGCTCGGAGCTGCTAGGACAGTGGCAAAGCTGGCCCGTGCTCTTCTTGGTGTTTTTGGAATGTTGGTCACCATCTTCTCACTCGCTAGAGGTGGCTTTGGTTAGAACATTCTCTCCAAATGCCAAAAATCGAATGCTCCCAGGAACTAGAGAAAAAATTCTCACTGTCGCCCAAAGCGGAAGAAATCAACTGCTATTTGCTTATTAATGCTCAATGTTGCACAAAATCAACCTGCTCACTGTTGTTTGTAGGTAAATGATCCTGAGGTCGACAGGAGAACCAGAACTCGCCAGATCAGGAGATCCTTCGAGGTCGGCAGGAGAGGGTAGAACTCGGTTGTTTCTTGATGAAATTCGCAGGTCCTTCTTGACTCGTAGCAGGCTGAACCAGTAAAACTCCTTCTTGAGGCTTCTTGAGGTTGGCGGCTGGCTGTGAATCGAACCCTCTTGAGGCTCGCAGGTCCTTCTTGAAGAGGACAGTCTCTTTCTTGAAGCAGGTCAGAACCAAAACGGTTCTTGAAGTCGGCTCAGAGCTCGCAGGTTCTGTGAATCGAATAGTGCTTCTTGAGGCCGGCTGTGAATCGTACAGGGCTTCTTGAGGTCGGTAGTGAATCGAATGGGTTTCTTGAGGTCGGTAGCTAGCTGTGAATCAAATAGGAACAAAACCGACTGTGAATCGAAGAGAGAGCAGGGCAAAGCTTATGGCTAGCCACTGAGAATGTCAAAAGCATAAAAAATATTCCACCTATGAGAATGGTGCACACGATAAGGAAGTACTAAAACATCGCACATATAAGCTGGGTTCCAGATCATGGCCTTTACAATACCTTACAAAACCCCCAATATAAAGTTAAATTTAAAAGGTATGATTAAACACAGATATAAGATACAAAATTAATATGATTTTCCTATCAAAATAGCAACATAAAGGAAGCTATCATTTCCAACTCAAAATGACTCTCATTTGAATGGAACCAAAAACTCTACCATGGTTGTATTCTTATCTAATGGGGTATTAGTTGCCCCAATTACATGTTATAGAATCCACGTACAAAATCAAAATTTCCTTTGAATTCTGTTAAACCGAGGGAAATGGTACAAGATTGTACTAGCCAATTTGAACAATACATGGCAAGAGGTTTGAGGGGATAATTATTAGAGGCAACAAAGACTAGTTCATTGTTTCTAAACAAAAACTTGCGTGCTATTCTATATATTATGAAACATGTGACCTTAGATGCTTGGATACAAGATGCAATAGATTTGAGAAACACTTGTGAGATCTATTCCAAGTAGGAGAAAGAATTCGACACTAAGAGTGAGAAAATTGTAGCAACTTTGCCCACACAAATTGGAGCAGTCATAACAACCTCTCCAATTAGTAGTTCAAGTTTGGAGGAAGTCCTAAAGACGGTTACACAAACTCTAACACAGTGACAAAAACAAATTCCCATGAAAACTTATAGACAGAGACAACTCCTTGTTCCACCACGAAGACAACCTATGGCTCCCATTCAAACAATGTGTGGGCATAAGGCAACAAGGATAGCTTGTTTATAGACTTCCACCAAACCCAACACAAGGGATTAGATCCACACGGGGAATGGAGAGAGCTCAACGGGAAAAACCACCATTATTGAGTGGCAATGCTATTCTAGTCAAGATTATGCAACCTTTAAAAATGAGGAAGAGCTTGAACTTGTGTCTATCACACCCTATGAGAAAGCTAGCCCTTCAAGAGCATTAGAGGAAGGTTGGTACAAACCACAACCGGTTCTTATATGCGCCAATATATTATGTTGAACCAAAACACCATTCAATTTATTTATTGCAAACTAGGGGGTAAATTTTTGGTTGTTCAAACTTCAGCCACACATCAATGTAAATTTTTTTAATCTCTCATTGAGTAAAATAGTATTTATTCCTTTCTATCCCCAAAATATTTGGGAAAGTTGAACTTGAATAAAAAACAAGTTAGACATATGAAAGAAGAATTGTCTAATGAGAAAATTGTGGTATCTTGACATTCTATGGGAACCCTTGATTTTGAACTAGGGGGATATGCTACCTCATCTTTGTTGGGATGTATAATGGGATTCTCCGGATGGGGACTAGTTGACTAGGACTTGGGATAGCATTCCCACTGTGGCGAAGGCACTTTGATCTTTAGAGGTAATCAAACAAGGCAAGTTCAATTGCAGGGGAGGAATGGGATTCCAAGGATTCAATTAGTTAAATCAAACTGTCTACTCAAGGGTATGAGAGTTGGACAACATATATTTGTGGTCAATTTGAATAAGGTTGATCTAGACTTAGGCAATACAAAACCCTCATGGCTTCATGAGTATTCTGGTGTCTTTCCGAAAGACCTCACCACTCTTCCTCTTAATCAAGAAATTGACCATGAGATAGAGATTTTTTGGAGGATTTTCCCAAGAAAGTGAACCTATAGCAAAGAGACCTTATAAAATGGCACTATTAGAGGCCATTGAATTGAAGGTGCAACTTTTTCACCTTTTAGACCAAGGATTTATTAGACCAAGAAAATCAAGGTGGGTAGCACCAACACTCTTCCAAAGAAGAAATATGGAACTCTTTGATTGTGCATTGACTAAACCAAGTAACTATTAAAAACAAGAAGTGACTATTCAAAACTATTATCCTATACCATGAATCAATTACTTGCTAGATAGACTACATGGGTTCGAGGTCTTCTCAAAATATATCTAAGATCAAGTTACTACCAAATCAGAATAAAGGAATTAATATTTCAAAGATAGTCTTCATGTCATAATAACTAATATCTAATTCTCCTAAATTATTTTGTCATGTTAAACTATTCATTTAATATGGGGAAGTGCCATGGGAGAAAAAGCTAGAATATTGGTTAAGCTGGTAGACCGTCCAGAGTAGGAATCCAAAGGAGGAAAAATAGGGATCCAAAGGGGGGGCCATCTGCAAAAGAGCAATGTGCAACAATGGGCTTAAAAGACCCTAGGGTTCAGCCCATTAAGACTTCCAAAATGCTAAGGTTCCAAAATTCAAAGGTTGTGTCCAAAGGTCAAACACTAGGAAAATTGGATGCTTAGTGTGTGTAAAAAAAAGTCCTCATAATCCCTACATAGGAGGGGGCTAGCCCTGGAAGTAGGGGATGAGAGAGACACACACACTCACAAGCTTTCTTTACACAAAGGGAAAGAGGGACACATGTCAGCTCCCTAGCCCACATGCCCACAAGGTGTACTCAAATCCTATTGGATAGCCATGGAGGTGGACCAATGAGAACTAGGCTAGAGTAAATCTAGTTTAATTAATCTAAAAACCACTTAATAAAAGAACCAATAGGAATTAAGATCTCTGTCACCTTTTGCTACCTCAGCAGCGTCCTCTTATGACACGGAGCCCTCACGTGCCCGTTTGTTGATTGATAGCGCTCAAGAAATCGCTCCCATAGCGAGTTGAAGTTGAGGACACCATCACGGTGGCTGTCCCTCTAGCCATTGTGAAAAAAAAACTTGTTGAGGTGGCCGCCTCCACATTGATCTTTGCTTTTATGGGGAGAGTCCCCAACAGAGTCGAGCTCATAAACTGGCTTTCCAGCTCTTTTGTCCTAAATCAGCATAGCTCGATGACGTTTACCCAGTACATATCAAAGGGCTTTGTGTCAGTCAGTTCAACGACAGTCTGATGGTGGAGAGAATTATGGCAAAAATCCCATTGTTTTCCAATCGCGCATCGATATGCGTGCTCTCATGGGACCCTCTGTTTGAATCCAACGAATCATTCAAGGATCTTTGCCTAGTCTGGGTTGAATATGTCAACCTCCTCGTTTGTCTTGGAAAAAACTTGAAAGAACTTGCAGCTTCTCTTGGAGATCCACTCTTTGTCCCTTCGGAAAAAGCATCGGGTGTAATAGCCAACAAGGTATGTATATGGTGGGATTTATGAAAACCACAACCTAAGAATTTGGTGGTAAACGTAGGGGCAAGTTTGAAGATCATTCCCCTGAACTTTGGCACTTTCTTTGGGGCCTATTTCAAATGTAACAGGTTTGGGCACTATGCAAGGGCTTGTCGCGTCAAGTTGGCAAAGAATACAAATCAAGTGGTAGGGGAAAGAGAATTACAGGGTATCCACAGGCGGACACGACAATAGAAGACCTAACAAAGGATACCATCAAAAATCCCGAAAAGGTAGAGGGCAGACAAGGTAAAGGCAGCTATCCAAGGAGGTGGAGAAACAAACACAGGGCAATCGTGGCAAGGGAAAGACCACCCAAGGTTACCGCTTTTCCTCCACCTCTCAGCAAAGAATGGCCACCCCAGTAATGCAGAAGATTATAATGGCTCCAACTCTCAGGTCAAAAGAAGAAGGTTGACAGCAGATATCTCACATATCATGCAAACGGTTTAAATCACAAGCTAGGACTATGGGCCAGCTCAAAAGTCTCCCGCCGGATATCCATAAGCCTCCCTTCCTCTATGACAACTTGAAGTTCTACGGGAGACGAATAATGAAGACCTTTTTACTTTCAAGCTTGACAACTCTCAGGTGCTAACTGAAAAGATGCCAATGGAAGAGGACAAGCAGAATGTGAACCCTAAAAAAAAGTGCCAAGAAGCAGAGGAGTTTGTCCCCTTATCTCAGTACTGGATACCCTCTCTATCCAATCCTGGAACGTGAAGGGTTTAAAAACCCGGAAGAAGAGCACCCTCTTTTGAAAAGATGTTAAGAAAGAGAAGGTAGACAATTGTTGGGCCATCCAAGAGCACCATCTGGATGCTTATAGCAAGAGAAAGCAGGCTGTAGGGAAAAAGCTTGTATTCTATGGAGAAGGAAGAGATGGATTAGTGGTGTTCTAATCATTGCTGACAGAGATCTGGAGCCTCAAATGGTTCTTAACCACCCCTCCGGTAGAGTCCTTGGAGTGAGAATCAGATGGGAAGATCAGCCCCTCACCATTGTGAATGTTTACGGCCCTTGTAATGCAAAAGATAGGGCTAAGTTATGGATGCACATTAGGGATACTCCTATAGAAGGGAAGTGGTTAATGGTAGGGGATTTCAACATGGTCGAGAAGAGCAAGGATAGAATAGGCTCAACTAGCATTTTAGCTGGCACAGAAAAGGCCCATGGAAAAGCATGCCTGGATTCACCTACACAAGTCTACAATATGCTTGTACTGCCTCCAGGCTTGACAAATGCTGTTGCTCTCACCAAGCTGACTAGATCCCGTCACTGCTAGAGATGAAGATGCCTTTCTGACCACATGCCCCTACACATTCAGCTCAAGAAAGACAAAGGGGAGGGTTAGACCCCAAAAGGGGAGAAAAAGCTTCTTATTACCGGGGCTCACCTGTTCAAAGACCCTCTATTCAAAGCACTCACCAGGAAAGCATTGAAGAAGCTCAAGAAAGATGTTAGTCTTAACAAATCCAATGCTTGGAATCTTTTTGCTCGGAGCATTCAAAAAGAAATCAACAGCTCGGGCCCTTGGGTAAAAAAAGCCAATGGGTCACTCTCCCAGAATCTCACAGAGGAGGTAGCCTGGTTAACCTCTAAGAAGGCTGTAGGGTTGTCTACCGAGAATGACCACAAACGTTGGTTGGAAGCCAAATCTCACCTGGCTAATGTGAAAATTGAAGAAATCAAGAAAACGAGATTGCTCTCCAAGGAAACACTCCTTCACCGGAGCCATCTAACCAAGCACACTTCTTCAGGGTGCTGAAAGTAAGAAAGAATCGTGGCCGCGTCCAAGTGCTACATGACCAAAATGGGAATGCAACCCATAAACAAGATGAGATGGTTGGACTTATGCTTAATTATCTCAAGCAGATTATCGGCCAGCCAGAGACCTAATCTAAGGAAGTGGATGAAGCTAGAGTAGCTAGTCAAGCATTCCTCGAGGGGTCATTAGATGCAAGCGTAAAGAGAGGGCTCATCAAAACCATCCCCAAACAGGTATGCTGCTCTCAACTAAAGCATTGGAGACCTATTACTATGATGTCAATAACCTTCAAAATCATTGCCAAGGTGGTAGCTATCAGACTTGCCTCCCTCCTGAACCGGACCATCTCTCCTCATCAACACGGGTTCATTAAAGGGAGATCCATTTATGACAACATCTTGGCATCAATGGTGGGCATCGATTACGTAGCCTTCACTAAGCAACAGTGCATTTTGATACAACTTGACCTTGACAAGGGTTATGATAGGATAACATGGTCATATATTGAAGACATCATGGAAGATCTTGGCTTTGGGCCTCGCTTTGTCACCTCATCTGCACACTGGGCATTGGTAGCCAATTAGAACTACTATTCAATGACAGAATTGTGGGCTCCTTGGAGGTTAAAAGGTCCATTAAGCAGGGTTTCCCCCTAGCTCCCTTGCTTCTTGCCATCGGGTCACATCCTCTCATCACGATGCTCGAAGCCAGTGTTGCACGAGGGGAGATTCAAGGCCTGACCATACCAGGCAACGACCAGCTCCTAGTCAAAATGTTTGCAGATGACTCGCTCCCCTTTTTGAAAGCATGCCCCCAGAATTTCTGGAGATCTTTAGAGATTGTGCAAACATTTGCCGTGGCCTCGGGTTCCAAGTGCAACATAGAGAAGTCAAGGCTTATCTCCCTGTCAGAAAACGACTCTTTCGATCCATCGGTCTGGATAGATGATATTATCTCAAAAGGGTGTATCTTCAAGCACTTGGGAGTCCCCCATGGCGGTAGATGTTACCCACAAACAAAGATTTCAATGGTTGCTTGAGAAAATCAATACAAAGATGAGAAGGTGGGAGTATGTTCTGCTTCCCTTTCCAAGCCGGATTAAAGTGATAAATGCAATTATGCTCCCATTTACTTCTTTCCTCAATCCCTTGCTCAAGATGGCTAAGTGGAACTGGCAAGAATTCTTAAAACTCATAGAAAGATTTCTTTGGAAGAACAACACGAAAACCACTAGACCATGGCAATGGGCAAAATGGGAATCCGTCGCTCGACCAGTGGACCAAGGCGGTCTTGGAATCCTTAACCAAGTAACTCGTGCTGAGGCACTTTGCGCCAAATTTATGGTCTCAATGGCTAAACAGGACCAAGCTTGGGCTATCATTTCCAAGGACATGTTAGATGGGGCAACATTGGGATCGAATGGTGGAAAGTGGAAAGGGGTTCTGATGCATGACAAACTTTTAGCCCCGAAGTGGTCCTACATAAGGCTGGGTGGCCTATCAGGTGAACTAATGAAGAAGTGCAAAAGAGCAGCTCAGGTATTGGAATGGGGAGAAGATACCAGATACTTCAAAAATTCCTCCCTACATTGGTCCCCCTAGATCTCTGAAGTTTTAGGGCCACCTCAAAGCCCCTTCTGGATAGAAATGGCCAAGAAAGTGAATAATAAGGGTCTAATTTGGCTTGAGCACTTTTGAGACGGAAACAGTAAGTGCTGGAAAACCATTAACTCTCTAGCAATTTAGTATCAATTGAATGGATTTGAGATATTGCTTGTCAACAGAGCGATAAAGGAACTTGATAATGTGGTTATGCCAATCTGTGAATCCAAGTTTGAGTGAAATGCTTGGAGATGGCCGTGTAGTAGCCCGTTTTTGGAAACCCCAAACTAAAGGCATCTACCATGCACTTATTTACGGGGAAAATTGGTTTAGCCCCCTTAATAAAGTATGGAAGAGACAATGGTCGGAAGATCAAAAATCTGGAAGCCAAAATGGCCCCTGTTCATGAAGATCTTCTTGTGGAAGGTGTTGTGGGGTGCGTTGCTGACAGGCGTAAAGATTAGAGAAAGAGGAATCGGGTATGATCACTGCTCAGGTTGTAGGATAGCTAGTGAAGATCTGATCCACCTATTCACGGAATGCCAGGCAATCAGAGGATTATCAAGGAAAATCTACAAGTGGATCCAAAGGACATGGCAAATTAGGTTCTACAAGTCCGATTTGTTCCTTGGTGGCAAGAGGTTGGGAAGTCCTGCTCTTCTTGTATGCACTCAAATAGTCAGGTATTGCTTCTTCCATCAGTTATGGCAGGCGAGGAACCGTCGGGTGTTTGAAGGAGAAATGGTTGTAGCAAGATTCTTGGAGATTATACAAGAGAGCAAAGTAACGATGTGAGACTTGAGTGATTGGTCTAGGACTATCAAATCCATGTTGAAACCCATAAGGTAAATCCTAGAAGGTTAGCTCAAATATGTTGTAAAGGCGTCCAGTTTGTTATCTTCCAAACCTCAAGGCTTGGTTTGAGCTTGAGGCCATTCTGTATTTCTTTTGATGGTTATAATACAATTCACTCACAATTGTGAGTTTTGCAAAAAAAGGAATTAAGCTCTCTAGAAGACTATGGACAGTATCCCAAGGGGTCCAATGAGCATTCAGCAGCCCAATAGCTTGCCTGATTCCTATTGGCCAGGAGACAAAGGGGTCTAATGAGAGTTTAGTTGCATTGATTATTACCTAAAGCTTTCACAAAAGGGGAAAGGGGGACACATGTCAGAAGGCTATCACTTATACTCTTGAAATTCCATTGGCTAAGCCTAGAGAGGTCCAATAGGGTGTGAGTATGAGCAAATAGCAAGATGGGTCAACCAAGAGAGAGAGAGAGGGGGGGCTGATTTCCCCAAGGCATTATTGCATACACTAGTCCATGTGTGGAGTAAGAAGACTCTCTCTCTCTCCTTCTCAAGCTTTAATGGAAAGCTTATCACCTACTCCAAGCTTGTGAGAAGGGAGGCCTACACCAACAACTCTTGGCTTTGTGATGCGAATCCAACCAAGAGCCAAGATTCAATGCATGCTCATCCCCTCTACCATGCTAATTACTAAGATAAGCTATGCTAATATGAGTGTTTATGTGAGGGATGCCAACATCTTTCTCGTAAGGCTACTCCTTCTTCCTCGCAATCTACTCTCATACCCCGCTAGCTCTCACCATCTTCGAAGGTGTGTGAGGTCTTGGGTCTAAGACTGTGTGAGGTCTTGGGTCTAAGACTGTGAGGGAATTGATGTTGTGTTTTATAAGTTTTTTTCTTAGTGCTTGAATTTTCCATCTTCATTGCACTAGCTAGTAAGGAACACAAAGGATTGTATTGTAAAATGTCTCTCTTGATGTGAGAACCACTATACAAAGCCTTTTGGAGGGGAGACTGGCTCCATGTAAATCCGGTCCCTCAACTGTTGACAATAGCTTAATTTCTCTCTCTTTTGAAGTATTGTTCATGCTATCTAACTAGGTGTTATACTTTTTGTTGCTCTCTCCACCCAAGTACTCTTGTTATTCTCATTAGGAATCTATTCTAAATGAAATTCTCACTATGTTCATGCTATTTTCCTCTACACACAAGTTATTGGGCCATCAAATGTTACATTGGTATCAGAGCACAAGGTTTCTTTTTTCTTTCTCAAGAAGGGAGGTCCTCAAGCTAGCTATAAATGGTTGGTACTATTGATTGCATTTGAGTAAGTAGTATAGGGATTTTTCAACCTTGCAGTGCACCTGCAAGGTTGAAAATACCTGCAAGCTAGCTATAAATGGTTGGTACTATTGATTGCATTTGAGTAAGTAGTATAGGGATTTTTCAACCTTGCAGTGCACCTGCCTTTGTGTAGATAACGGGCATCACCGTTGAGAGATATGGTCTTAATAGTGGAGTCCTATGGGGCTTGCCTGCGGCTTAACCACTATTGAGCTATTAGAAGCTTGACAGGAGCCTGTGTTGTTTTGGTGTTGAACAACCCTCTCTTCTATTCCTTGCAATTAATGGTATTCGAGCCACGGGTATAGTAGCTTGAGTGCTTTTTTCTAAAGGGGTAAAGATGAGTATCAACTAGGTCTTGAAGTGCCAAAGGACACCTAAAAGTTGTTAGAATGGATGACAATAGTAAAGAGAGTGAAATTAATGTTGATAACTTTGATTTTGCTAATGAGCACGCTACTAATGAGGCCCCTATACTTGTTAACTACCTTGTTTCTAGGCTTCAACAAGCCATGGGCAATCCATCCCTCCAAAGTGAAGTGCAATGGCAGCTTCATGCTCATGGTATTCTCCAAGCTCCCCACCATGACAAGAGAGTACCTAGGAAGCCTCCTTGTGAGACTTCCAAAAGAGGCCTCTCTCCGATTCGGGAAGAAGAAGAGGATCCATACGAAGGGCTCAAAAATTTTCTTCTTGATGACACATTTCCTTCTCAGTGGAGAACTCAAGAGTCTCCACCGAAGGAACAAGAAAGAAGTGAGTCTCGTGCCACCTCGGCAGAGATGGCTCCATGAAGACGGGGGGCTAAATGCTCTCCATCACCTCCAAAACGGAGAAGACCATCGCACACTTCTCCACACCATAATTCAAAGAGGGATGACAAAAAGCAAGAGAAGAAATGTTAAGTACGGAGCCTGATTTACCCTTGTAATTTTCTGTGGTAAAAGCGCACATTTGTAAGGCCCCCATTATGAGGAGAAGCCATCGTGCGTGAAGGAAAATCACTCACCGGAAACCAAAATTTTCACGGACAAGAATCAGGGGCAACTTTAAAGGCCTCGGGGGCGGAGGCCCCCGAGACTTTTTTTCGCCAGAATATTCTTTTTCGCCGGAATATTATGGCCGGACGACGACCGAAAAGTGGTCGGAAAACAACCGGTCGGTTGGTCGGTGGCCGGTAGTCAATGGCCGATGGCCGGTGGCCGGTGGTCGGAAGTCAATGGCCGGTGGCCGGTGGCCGAATTCAAAAGCGGACTTGTCTTCTCAAGGGCGGCCACACATGGGCGGATTGGAGGGTCCGATTTGGACTTATTCGCACAAGGGCGGCTACACATGGCTGTCTCTCATAAGAGAGAGCAGTCCTTTTGGCCTATAAAAGGAGGCCATTTCTACACACATTTCATAGTGTGAAGTTGATGCAACAAGGTGATTGTGAGGTGGTGAGAGTGAAGCAAGGCGGGAGCTCCATTAAGGGTAGAATCCCTTTGTAAACTACTTCTTGTTTTGAAGTACTAAAGCCATTGAGTGGCTGCTTTCCCGTGGACGTAGCCCACATTGGGTGAACCACGTATATCGTGTGTACTCTCTCTCTCTCTCTCTCTCTCTCTACTCTATAATCTCGTGTATATAAATCTGTCTCTCTCCATTAAGTAATCTACTCAATTATTTATTTAGCTACGTCTTATTTCCTAACAAGAAAGAGGACACCCTCTTCTCCATCTTCTTCATCCTCTTCCTCTTATGAAAGTGATGGTGCAGACAAAGAAGATCAAGGCAAGAAAAACGCGAGGAAGAGGTCACCCTCTTCTCCATCTTCCTCAAATTCTTCATCTTCTGAAGAAAGTGATGGTGCAACTTTTGAACCATCAAAAATAAGAGGCCATAGGAAATCCTATGCCACGTGGAAGAGGTGACCCAAGCTCAAGAAGTTCAAAGAGGAAGGGAAGAGCATCTCTTTCCTTACCTACAATGGCACCTTTGCTGCGGACAAAGTCTTGGCCTTTATCCAACAGTTCGATGCAGCGTTTGGAGATGAGGGCTTCACGGAGTCCTCTAAGTTACACCATGTAGCTATGCACTTTCAAAAGTCCGCCAAACAATGGTGGTCTAGCCTACGGGCCAATGGTGAAGCTCCACAAACATGGAAATCTTTAAGAGCTTCCATACTATGAAATAGGTTTTGGCCACCGATGCCAAAGACAAAGTACTCACCGAATGGCGAAGCTTGAATCTCTCTCCCTACAAATCCATTCTCAAATATGTAGAAAAGTTTTGGGACCTACGACTCAAAGCCACTGTCTTCAAGAAGTTGGATTTTGGAGAGCAAAAGCAACAATTTTGTGTGGGCTTAAGTGAAGAAATGGCGGAGTATGTCAACTCCCAAAGGCAATGCACCATATCGGCGGTTATACACCATACTATGGTGGCTTCTTGAATCAATTTCCAAACAGGGGCTAAAAGAAATTCTAAGCCCACGGAAAACAAGGGTTCCAATGAGCCTAAGGGGAAGGACAATGTCCAAAAGTCTCCTAAGGGCAATTCCAACAAAGCTAAAGAGAAGGAAGTTTACAAAGGCAAAAACAAACTCTCTCCTAAAGAGCTTGAGCTTTATTGCATGGATAACCATTGTTTCAAGTGCAATGAGCAAGGGCATGCGTACCGCGCTTGTCCCCAAAAGAACACTCGCCGTGAACCTCCTAGAGCTACCTTGGTCGAAATCCAAGAGGAGGAAACTCACCACAGAGGCCTCTATGCCATGCTTGAGGAAGGGTAAGAGAACATGATGCTTTTATTCTCTTTGAACCTGGTTCAACTTACAATTTCATATCCACAGAGTTGGCCACCAAGATAGGTATACAAGCTTAGGAGATGGGAGATGTCCTACTCGCCGCCGCAGACGGTGCTTTCAAGGGGCAAGAAGCTTTAGTCACTTCCTTAATTGGAAAATTAAGGCTCCATGTCCAAATCTATGTGGACAAAGAGGACTTCTTTATCTCTCCTCTCAAGCATGAGGATGTAATCCCTATGAAATTCAAAGGCTCAACCCTGTTGAGCAAGCTCTAGGCATACATGAAAAGGAACTCCTCACATTTGTACATGCCTTAGACTCATGGAGGAGGACGACTATGGGGTAGAGAGAGAGGTAATGTCATAATAAATAATATCTAATTCTCCTAACTGATTTTCACATGTTAAATTGATCATTTAATATGGGGAAGGGCCAGGGGAGAAAAAGCTAGAATATTGGTTAAGCTGGCAGACCAGCCACAGTAGGGATCCAGAGGAGAAAAAATAGGGATCCAAAGGGGGGGGCCATCTGCAAAAGAGCAACGTGCAACAATGGGCTTAAAAGACCCTAAGGTTCAGCCCATTAAGACTTCCAAAATGCTAAGGTTCCAAAATTCAAAGGTTGTGTCCAAACGTCAAACACTAGCAAAATTGGATGTTTAGTGTGTGTAAAAAAAGTCTACATAATCCCTACATAGGAGGGGGCGAGCCCTAGAAGTAGGCGATGAGAGAGAAACACACACACTCACTCACAAGCTTCCTTTACACAAAGGGAAAGAGAGACACATGTCAGCTCCCTAGCCCAGATGCCCACAAGCTGTACTCAAATCCTATTGGATGGCCATGGAGGTGAACCAATGAGAATAAGGCTAGAGTAAATCTAGTTTAATTAATTTAAAAACCACTTAATAAAAGAACCAATAGGAATTAAGCTCTCTAGAAGACTATTGGACAGTCTCCCAAGGGGTCCAATGAGCATTCAGCAGCCCAATGGCTTGCCCGTTTCCTATTGGCCAAGAGACAAAGGGGTCCAATGAGAGTTTAGCTGCATTAATTAATTACCTAGATCTCTCACAAAAGGGGAAAGGGGGACACATGTCTGAAGCCTATCACTTATATCTTGAAATTGCATTGGCTAATAACCCTGGAGAGGTCCAATAGGATGTGAGCATGACCAAATAGCAAGAGGGTTCGACCAAGAGAGAGAGGGGGATGATTTTTCAAAGGCATTATTCACTTACACACTCACACAATCAATGTATGAAGCAAGAATATTCTCTCTCTCCTTCTCAAGCTTTAATGGAAAGCTTACTAGCTACTCCAAGCTTGTGAGAAGGGAGGCGTACACCAACAACTCTTGGCTTTGTGATGCAAATCCAACCAAGAGCCAAGCTTCAATGCATGCTCATCTCCTCTACCGTGCTAATTACTAAGCTAAGCTATGCTAATATGAGTGATTATGTGAGGACATGTACATCTTTCTTGTAAGACTACTCCTTCTTCCTCAATCTACTCTCATACCCTGCTAGCTCTCACCATCTTTGAAGGTGTGTGAGGTCTTGGGTCTGAGACCGTGAGGGAATTGATGTTGTGTTTTATAAATGTTTTTATTAGTTCTTGAAGTTTCCATCTTCATTGCACTAGCTAGTATTGAAGGAACACAAAGAATTGTATTGTAAAATGTCTCTCTTGATGGGAGAAACCATAATAGAAAGCCTTCGGGAGGGGGGACCGGCTCCATGTAGATCCGGTCCTCAACTATTGTCAATAGCTTAATTTCTCTCTCTTTTGAAGTATTGTTCATGCTATCTAACTAGGTGTCATACTTTTTGTTGCTCTCTCCACCCAAGCACTCTTGTTATTCTCATTAGGAATCTATTCTAATGAAATGCTCACTATGTTCATGCTATTTTCCACTACACACAAGCTACTAGGCCATGAAATGTTACATTTCAACACCCAATATGCCTGTTTGAATCTATAGTAATGTCATTTGCTTTGACTAATGTGCCAGCTACATTCAATATATTGATGTAGGGTATTTTTAGACCCTAAACAATTTTGTCCTTGTTTTCTTCAATGATATTCTAATATGCTCAAAGAATGAGGAAGAACACAAAGACCACCTAAGAAAAGTGCTAGATCTTCTTCGACAATAGAAGCTATATGCTAAGATGAGAAAATTCTCATTCTTCTCTCTAAAGATCAAATACTTGGGATTTATTGTCTCTCAAGAAGGCAGGAAGAAGGAATCTTAGTGGGTTCAAGACATTGTTGAATGTACCTAGCCATTTAATGCAATTGAGCTTAGAGGATTATAAGGATCATAGGCTGGTATAGAATTTATAAAATATTATGTTGCGATTGCTTCACCCTTCGACCTTCACTTTATAAAAGATTATGTTGCAGATTATTTTTCCCTTGACTAACCTTCTAAAAAAAGGTGTGAAGATAAATTGGGAACCACAACATCAAGAACAATTTGATAAACTTAATTAGTATGTCACTAATGCATCTAGTTTAAAGCTACAAGATTTCAATCAAGCCTTTGATGTTATCACTCATGCTAATGGTATAGCCGTTGAAGGAGTATTTTCTCAAGAAGGTAGACCGATAGCTTTTAGCTCATGTAAGCTCAAGATTCATGAAAAGAACTACCTAACCCATGACCTCAAACTATTGGTAGTCATTCATGCTCTAAAGCTACAGAGGCATCATTTATTAGGAGTGAAGTTTTGACTTTAATCGACCATAAGAGCTTAAAGTAGATCTTCACACAACCAACCTTGAATATGTGACAAAGATGTTGAGTAGAACTTTTCTAAGAATATGACTTTGGCATTATCTATTGCTTAAATATAAAAAAACTAAGTTGCTCACTCACTTGATCTAAAACACATTTTTAGCCTCATATCTATACCAAACAACCAGATCATTGAAAGGATCAAGGAAGCCACATCATCAAATCTAGAAGATCAAAGTAAACTTTCCCTTATTCAAAATTGGATAATCAAATAATATACCATCAATGCAACATTTCTTGTATGATGACCATTGTCTATATATTGTAGAGATGTTGGTGGGCCACTGCAATCGGATGAAGTAGCCTAGTGAGAACTCAAACCATCATAAAATATGTCAATTTGAGGACATAGCTTACCCGACTAGTGGAAACATTGAATGCAACGTCCTATCAACAATGCATTGAGTATAAAGGTGTCACTCTCTAGACAGGAAGCAACTAATGGGAAAATGCATGTCTGCTATGCGATCGATCTCTCACTCTAAGGGTCATTACTGTGTCAAATGAATTCCAAATGACATGAAACTTGATATTAACGGTCTCTAGGCTATAGGAAATAGGTTCCTAACAACCAAACCTACAAAATCTCTCACTGTCAAGTAGGTGAGCAACCATGACCATTGCCACCTATTACCTTCACCAAAAATGACAAATGAGGGGTTTTTTGGCTTCTTTTAGGGCCTACTTACCTTTGTCCATTCTTAGTTTCACTTAAAACGCCATTAACAACTCACAAAGAGTAAATAAACACACTTATCAACCTAGAGCTAAAATCGCACATTGCGTCACACACACACCACACACTCAACACAACACAAAAGACATGTACAAGATGGTAAGAGTGAGAGAAAGCAACACAAGAATTTTCATTAGCAATGCTCCTCGATAAAAAGATTAGTGAGCACACCAATGTAGGAAAGCTCTTCACCACGTATGCTCAATAGTTATCAGCTCCTTAATATTTACAAACTTTTGGCTTATATACCCAGGGCTAAAATTGGGGATAGGCAAGAAAGAGATAATTGTTAAAAAATGTGATGGAATAGGATATCTAGCCTCTCATTTAGTGCAAAGTTGTTCCAATAAGGTTAGATTTTGCATGGGTGTATGAATTACATTGCCGGCTTAGGCAAAAAAATGAATAAATAAGTCATGAGTTCTGTTGACCAGTGAGATTTGGCATGTTTGGTCCTTTGCTTCAACACTCTCCCCTCCCACATACTTGTCATCCCCAACAAGACTTCACTCTTTAAGTAGGTGCTTTCTTTGTTTCTATTTGTCCACAAATTGCTAGAAGACTAGCATCATTTGTTGCACTTGATCCTCCTCTTGTGGCTTGTAGATTCTTGTAAGTGGATTTTATCATTCATGGAGGGTATAGGCTTCAAATCTAAGCTGGAGATCTTTGCATATTGGCATGAAGATAGTGGAGTCAATTTCAAAATAGCCTGTGTAGAAGGCTTCTTCAAATGTCTTCATGTAGTGGTTTGGAAGGAACATAGATGACCTTCATCTTGGGGGTATCATTAAGATTGAACATGAGATCGTTGTATCCCTCCAAGAATGAAGTCCATCTGAATTTTGTGGCTTCTGTATTCCTAAATGTATTGATACATGCTAAGAGAATGTAGCAAATATTTAACATCATTTTACAGGCAATGTCGGTTTCCTTGAACCAGGTTGATCATTTGTTTGATTGCCTTCCTCATATATGCAAGTGAAGGTGCCTCTCTTCGTTTGGGGAAGACCGGGTAGTTGAGCCATGTAGGGTGAGAGACAAGCAGTTTCTCAAGGTCATCCCACCTACTTCTTCTGATTATTGGGCACTATGTGGGGTCAATCTAAAGGTGGGTTGCATGCCTGCTTGTTCTCTCCCGTGAACTTGATTTTCAAATCCAGTCTTGCCTCTTTGATTTTCAAATCCAGTCTTGCCTCTTTGATCTGTTCAGTGGTCCACTCTGATAAATCCGCATTCTTATAGCTACTATGGGCATCAGGCAAAATTGCTAGCAATATCTCCTTTTTCTTTTCTATCATTGGCTATTTGAGTAGTCAGTAGGGAAGTTCTGGTTTAGGAACCTCCTCTCGTAATTGCACTGGAGTGATTTATTTTAATAGATCTGATGTTAACAAATGGTGTTTGTAGAGGAGGTTCCTAGCCACAGCTTCCTTTGTCACCTTCTAGTGCTCCTTCGGTAGATGTGAGTACTCTTGGGTATTTTTTGTGGTTCTTCTGAAGTACCCACATCTACTAGGTCTTTAGGCTATTTATGCTCATGTTATGTCTCTTCCTCAATGTTTTTTAATTTTGGCCTTGTTTCCAAGGGTCCTTGCTCTCAAGGTTGAAGGTTCTGAAATTGTTCAATCTTTGAAAGTTGATTTCTCAGCTCCTCCACTTCTTTCATCATCATCTTGATGGTTTCATCTTTGTTTTGCCCTTCATCTATTATTGCTTTGCTTTTGGCATGCTCACCTCAAGGCTAAAGATCATAAGGCTAGATTGGTGCTAACCACACCCCTCATTTGTATAGCAAGGCTGCAGCCAAGCAGTGAGGTCCTTAAATAAGGTTGTTTGCTATACTCAAAAGATCATCGAAAAATAGCCTGCAATCGACTACCCAAGATCCCTTGTTAAAATCACTACTTAACCTCAAGAGAAATTTCATGAAACCACATAAGAAACTCTTGATTGAAAGGACCCAAATTAAGATGTCATTTTAATCTTTTAAGAGTTTTAAGAGAAACATTAATGAATTAAAAACATGCAACCTACAAAGTTATATTTTATAACTTTGTCACAACTAACAAAAAAACAAACAAACACAAAATCAAATACAAAAACCAATAAATAAATAAATCAAGACAAATTAAAAATAAAAAATAAACATCACTCACAAAAAAAAACCAAAATCAAGACAAAAAAAAAGCTCTATACAATCGATCATAGAAAAAATAATATTACAAAAAGTCCCATTATTTATTGAAAAATGTTTATTTGAAACAAGAAAGCAAAATAATATACACATAAAATCACATCATAACATGAATATAAGATCGGTACCTGTTGTGGTATGCACACCCTTCAAATATATCTCCATGAAGCTCAACAACTCATCACCACTCGGATGAAAAATAAAAAGATTTGCATGTCCGCTAGATGACTAAAAAGATATACCTTCATAAGTTCAAAATAGAGGGGAGAAAACACTCATAGAACTACAAAAGCAAGGGACACAAAAGAAAAAAAAACTAAATCACTTTATTTGCTACTAAACAATATTAGATAAAACAAAACATTTTTCACATGGTTAGGCATTCTCAATATACGTTGCAGTAGTTTACTTGGCTAAAACTTGAAACAAGTACTTAACTTTAAACTAAGAAGGATTACACATCTCAAAGACTTAATCTTAGAAATTAGAATCTACATAACAACTGCTAAAGGAACAAATTCTTAAGCCCTAATGTAAGCTGAATACTACAAATGAATACTACTAGAAACCTACAAAGAAGAGATTCAAAATAACCAAAGAAGTACAAAGAGCCAAATTTGACAATGTGTGACCTCAACCTCGTTGTTTGTCCAAACAGGAGAATAAGATTATCATCTTTATCATGCATACCTTGGACAAAAGCTATGGCATCCCTACTCATTTCATCACTGCCCGAGAGTAGGTGCAGGTTTGTATAAAGGTTATTCATGCTTTGAATATACTCTATAAAACCAATAAGTTGAGTTTCTATCACCCTCTAAAAGTGATCGGCATATTGAGCCATGATAAAGGCTAGCATTTGTCAAGCTAGAGCAAGTTGAAACGTAAGCCGGATGGTGATATTGATCACTACAAGGCTAGACTTGTTGCAAAAGGTTATGCACATCGAAAAGGCATTGACTATGAAGAAACGTTTTCTCCCACTTGTCATATAACTACTGTTCATTTTCTCTCTATGTGCATTGGCAGCTCACTTTGGATGGAATGTACATCAATCAAACATTATTACTGTTTTCTTGAATGGTGATATATTTGAGGAAGTATATGTAATGTAGCCTCGTGATTTGGTAAAGAAAGGACAAGAAAAGAAAGTGTGCAAATGCAAGAAAGCTTTAGATAGGTTGAAGCAGTCTCCTTGTGCTTGATATGAGAAAGATGACACTCAATTGGTTAAATAAGGATTTTGTAACAGTCTCAATTCACAACTGTTGACCGCTGGGTCAACAACACAACATAACTCAAGTTTCGTACCAAAGTCTTATCTTTTGCGAGTTATGAAATGCTGCGGATTATGGCTATAAACGTCATTTGTAATGAGTAGTTATTCAAGTTTCAGAAGCCGGGGTGCAATGGCACTTCCAGATTGTAAATACAAAGCCATTTGATCCTTTCAACCCCATTTTTGGTTAAACCTAAGGTAGCCTTAGTATATAAGGTACCTAGGTCATTTTGTAAAAAGACTTTTAATCATAATCAAAACTTAGCGCTGCCGTCTACTGTGTTTGAGAGAGAAAGAGAGTGAGCTTGAGCTTTATCCTCTCGCTACGCTCGGCTCGCTCAACACATTGGAGATCCGACTGCACCATTGTTGTAGGCTCGAGGAGAGCTACGCGACAACGCCAAGCATTCCAGGCGAGACGAAGCGCACATGCCGACGCATCTACGAGCTATTTGTGGTCGTAAGTGTATCAAACGATGTCTGTTTTCTGCGTACTAGTAATCTATAGAATCGTGGCGACATAAGCTACGCATAGGTACTCATAAATTTTAGTTTCGGGCACTTTCAAAATTTTGCTATGTCATCCTACGCGTTTTCCGCAGACGGGTTTTGAGTGAGGGTTTTGAGTGTAGAAGCTTAGGGACAGGTGTATCCTAGTGAGGGGATGGTGTTCCTTAAGTTTTGTACGAATCTAGCATGATTAGGTGAGTTACCTTTCGTATGTGTGTATGTGGCTAGGTGGTGTAGTTGAGAGCAGTGAGGTCCTTGATTGTGGTTTAGTTGGCCTTCCAGAGTGTTGTATGTGTAGGATGGTCTCAGCCTGACAAGCTTAAGAGATTTCCTCCGTGTGCCTATCGTGTCATCTGTGCCCTCGATTGACATTATGTTGATCTTGGTAGTGTTTGCATGCACTTCATGGGTGTGTGAGTCGCTCCCCCGCGTAGGATGTCTCTAGGCCAGTTTTAGGGTCCAACTGTACCTTTGACCATAGAGGAGTGTTCACAGTGTCACATAGATCCCAAATCTTCTTTTAAATTTGAGTTTGGACTCATTTTGACCATTCTGAACTGCATTTCACTGTTTTGGCCATAACTTTCACAAACGGTATCGGATTGGAAAAGTTTTTATATCAAAACGTAGCCTGAGAGCGGCTCTATAGATCTTAGAGCAAAACTTGAACTAAATGCATGCCCACGGCAACCATTTAGTTCAAATTTGAAAAAAACGTCGTTTAATGCCTCAAAATCAAAATGCATCCGGAAGTTAGGGGTGTCTAAAAGCGACAATTTGCGAGAATTGTGATGAAACGGTTGCGGTTTTGGACATAGTTTCTACTTTTCCCTAACCAAAGCACTTGAACACAGTGGACTAAGTCTACTTGAACCAAGCAAAAGCTCTTAAGCCCAGAAATCATGTCTACCCTAGATTCAAATGCAGCTTACACAAGCTTGGAGATCCCGACGATAGAGGAATATCCTCCCACAATGGATCTTCCAAACTTGCAATTGATAAAGACCCATCTTGTTGAGAGTGTTTGGATGATTGTTCATGAGAGTGAAGGACTATATAGATACATTAACGACAATGAGGTCAATCTTTATAGGTGCTCGGATCATACCTAGAAGAGATAACGGATTACAAGCTCTTATATGTCTACACATACGGAGTCGACTGTCAATGGAGATCTATAGTTGTCGACAAGTATGGACGAGAATACAGAGTTGTAGAAAACACAAATCCACAGACTGTACTAGAAAGAGGTGGATATTTGGTCAATAAGGGAACACAAATGCCTCCACCAAACACGAGATTTTCTATAGGAATTCCAAGAAGAGAGCCACCAGGATTCCCTTCAAGAGCGATAACGAGAGAAGGATTGGGAGAGTCTCTGGTTAGACTTGTAGACAATTGACGAGTTAGACCATCCCAAGTCCAGAAATGGGTAAGCAGAAAATACTCCGGAGATAAAGATCCGAGAGATCACGTAGCGGCTTTTAGAAGAGTGATTAGAGCAGAGGAAGTTTCAGATTTTGCGACACAGTTTGCGGGATTTGGATTGACTCTAGAAGATGATGTAGCTACATGGTTCGACTAAGTGGAAAAATGGAATTTTGAGACCCTAGATGAGCTGTTTGAGGAGTTTATTGAAGAATTCTCGCCAAAAGGCATTGCTCACAACACGGTCTCGCAAATCCATAGATTCAAACAGAAAGAGAATGAATCAGTACGCAAATCATCATTACGGCTCAAGAGATATGTTAAGCTATGTCCGAGAGCGGAATTACCTACACAAGCATGATTGATGCTGATCTTTATCCAGGGAATGAGAGATGAGAGCCTTCAGAGGGATCTGCATATGATAAGGAGGATGACGCTAAACGAGTTGATCAAATAAGATCTTTATCTAGTGGATAACTGTGAGGCATACAAAGAAACGGACTTAAAGAGTCAAGGAGATGACACATCCTCCCAGAACAGTGTTTCACAGATAAGTGAGTCCATTGCCAAGCCAACGGCACCTATTGATCAAGAAAATCTTATAGACGACTTGGTCAAGAGGTTGATTCCTCTTGTAAGGTCTGATTCGGGAAAGCCGAAGTGGTGTGAAATTGAGAGAAAATGGACGAATCATACGGGGGAAGAGTGCTATTATAGCATGGAAAATGCTAGGGAGAGGTATGGACAACCTGTTTCAGAAGCACCTACTCCACCTACATACATTACGGGGAATGCGCCAAGACCAGTAGGAGTTTTAAGGCCACATCATGTCATAGGACAACAACCTCCGCTGCCAGGTGCTAGAATGCAAGTAGACATGAGATACATGCCAATGATGGAAGCATCAAATAAACCAACGCTAGTACCAGCTACAATGTGGTATAGCAACCAAAGTGAGTACTACCCTTCGGAGCAACAAAATGTGAGAGAAACACATGGAGTGGTGAGGCCGGTACAACCTCCATCATCTTCTAGAGTCAATCCAAATCCCGCAAACTGTGTCGCAAACTGTACATTGCGATTCATTGCAAATATCGGCTTATCTAGGTCAAAGCTTGCTTATAGCCAAGAGGAAATACTAAAAGAATCTCCTCAACCAGAGACAGATTGTCACAAAAGTCGTGACAACCATTTGGTCAAACAATGTCCTCGTACGAAGATCACTAAAGTAAATGCCTATTGTCTCGAGTGTGGCATCACTCACTTGATCCCCAATTGCTCGAAAAAACCAAACCAAATCAGGAAAATCACGACAAATGTATCAGGGATTGTTCAGCTCCCTAGTAGCTCAGAAAATGAAAATGTTGTACCAATTCAAGTGGTTACGAGAGCACAAGCTCAAAAGAAAGCTGATGAGAATCTAGAGACAAAGAACACGGAAAGTGACACGAGTCCAAAGACAGATGATGGACCAATGACAGACGCACCTAGTCAGAAAACCAAGAGAAAACGAAATAGTTAGAAAGCTAGAAAGACTAGGATGAAAGCACGTAGGGAACGAGAGCAAAAATCCCTAGCTGAGAAGCTTATTGAATCTCAGGAGAAGATAAAAAAACATGACGAAAAGGAGGCACCTTCTCTTACAGAGATGGTTAAACCTCTAGAAGAACCATCCACGGATGAGAAACCAAGAAGTTCTAGTTCATGAGGATCTGTGTTGGCAGAGAAGGTTAATGAGACATTAGATGCCCTCTTGAAAGCCTATGATGAAAGGCTCAAAAACAACCAAACCCAAGAACACATGTGGATGACATATCCCTATGTGGAACTAGAAAAGCAAAGATTTGAAATGTGCCATAAAATGATTCAAACAGCCCAAGCTTTACTAGAACCACCAGTTGCAAAACCTGAGGATGTGATCCGTGTCATGCCTACACAAGTAATCCCACCAAACCAAAAACTAAAAGAGCCAGTTTCTAGTCATGAGCACAGAAAAAACCTCAAAGACCTAGCATTAGAACCAAGGATAGTACTGAATACCACGGATAACTCTTCCGAGGGATTTCACCAAGCTATACCTGAGGATTGTAAAGAGATAGATGGTCTTGACGAATTGTGGAAACAAGTTAGAGAGGCCAATGAATCCGATGACCTAAGAAGACGAGTAGACAAGACTGGTGATGAACGAGGAGTGTTTCTACCACCAATAGAGGAGTTTGAGACTGGATCTCAAATGAAGCTAGACGTGGGATTGTATTGGGGTGGCAAAGGATCTGTACAATCTATGGATAGTCAACCCCATTCGCTAAGAACACTACTGTCCTACATGGGAGAGTACGAGACCAAGTCAGATGTGGTTGCAGTCCCATCACAGAGACTGTCTCCCAACAAGGCCATCGATTCAAAGGGGCTAGTAGATATTCTATCTACCCCAGTCACCTATACAATAATGTTAGCTGAGCTGCTCAGAATAAGACCAAACATGGGGGATAATGTGGGTAAATGTCTAGAGAAATTTGGTGTAAAAACCCCAATGACTCAAATCGAGGAAGGCATCAAAGAGCTTGAAATGCCTCAACCAAATACTAGGCCAGTGCCATTAAACAAGGTGGGCGAGTATTACGAGGGAGAAGATGGAAACACCACCCTTCCTATGGAATTCACTAATGTAAAAACCATGGCAATCCTTGACAGTGGAGCTGGTGTGGCCATTGCAACCAAAGAGGTTTGGAAAAAATGGGAAAAACCTGCCTTGATATCCACACGAATGACCCTATAGCTTGCAGACGGACACAAGGAAAAGCCCCTAGGACTGCTAGAAAAAGTACTTGTTACTTCTTGTGGCATTGAATATGAACACACTTTTGCTGTTGTTGACTTTGGCAAGAAGAACAACTATGACATCATTCTAGGAAGGCCATTCATGCGACAATTGAAAATGGTCCAAGATTGGGGTTATGACCATATATACCTGAGACATATGGAAACCATAACAAAGATAAACTTGAGGGACCATAGCTATAGGGATGTGACGAGAACACCGGTTGAGGAGTTTGATTCCGCCACAGTAGCAGGATCAAAACTTCTAGCTTGGTTAGGAAAGCCTAAAGAACTGTGGATGGATGGAACTTCACAATGTGGTAGCTTGAAACGTAAGGAATGTATCCTAGAGCGGGTTATAGAGGATATGGACTATATCCCAGAACCATTTCCTGAAGAAGAGTTAGAGCCTGTTGGATGGGAACACATCTTGGCTACGCTGGACGTGTGCGCCATAAAGGATGCTCCCACAACAAAGTTTTGTGATGAAAATGGCTATGATGTCGTTCCTTATTTTGAAGTGAGTGTAATCCAGGAAAACGAAGAGAACCAGACATCAACAAGCTCTCAAAATAAGGAGCACACAAAGAAATGTGGAGAATCAAAAGATGAAGAAGACGACGAGTTCTATGACTCTGTAGAACACTTCGAGCTTCAAGAAGATCAACGACCCGGGAATCAATGTCATCGCTACACGAATAAAGTGCATCAAAAGTGGATTCCAAAGTCCTCCGTGAAGACACAGCCACCACAAGTATCCTCATGCATGGCTCCTAATAAGGATGCAAAGACTCAACAAGGAGGAATACGACTAGAGCAACGAGCTAACAATGCTCTAATCAATGGGCTAGAAAAGTCCTCCAAGAAACTACCACCCAAGAGCAAACAGACAGTAACTTTCCACTACCAGCCAAAAAATCAAGGGAAAGTACAAGAAGTCAACCTTGCTGAGGATAGTAGCGATAGTGATGAATCTTACGACAACCCCTATCATCAACTCAGGCCATCACTATCACCAACCCCTTCAGCAACAACCATGACAGGTCAAAAGAACAGGACAACAAGTCAAAGCCAAAAAGCTCGACAAATCTGGATACCAAAAAGCCAGATCGGCCAAAAACAGATATGGATCAAGAAGACAAAGATTTCTAATGACAAATCACAAGATCCAACACCAAAACAAAAACAAGGAAAGCGTACACGAACCGGTAAGAATATCACAAAGTCGCAAGCTTTCACAACTCAGGTTTGGGCTCCAAAGAAGTTGATTCAAGCACAAAAAAGTCAAGAATTCATTTGGATTCCAAAACAAACACAATATCAATTTTCAAAGCCTAAATCCCGTCCTCAACCAAGCGTACAAGGGTTGAAGCAAAGACCACTGTCGACTCACACAACAAAAAGGTGGATCCCAAAGAAGTCTCTTCAAACACAAACGAAGCACGGGCAAGTATGGGTTCCCAAACGAGCGTCAGCAACAAAACAGTCAATAATCGCAAAGAAATGGGTCCCAAAGAAGAACAACCAAACTGTTGTCAGTGCATCGCCGCTTGAATTCTTACAATTCTTCCTACGATTACAGTACAGTTAGAAGAGAGCAAGTCGCTTCAATCAAGCAACGATACAGGAGCTTCAAAGACCATTACATTGCTTAGAATAGGAAGCCTCGCCAACAAATTCCAATAAGCAAATTGCTTATACCCACATCTTGCACAACATAAATCTTTTCCATGCATGGACTGTGTATGCATAATAGGGCTACATTACAAGGCCTGCATAGGCACAACTTGTAATTGCCCAAGCACAACACATACCCTTTGCGATACCCTGTCGTAAAGGATGACTCCAAATAGGAAGGGGGGAGGCATTCTGAATGCGGACCTAACATTATGACTATTAGAGGGCAATGTTTTGTGAGATGCATTGAATTTTTGCGTTTTATTGTGATAATTTTTTGACGAAATTTAGAGTATATGCCCTCATAGTAGTGTTACAGAGGAGTATGGGGACAAAATCCATATATGAGCCCCTAAGGACATGTGTATAGTGTACATAGCATTTGGATTTCTATTTGAATGAATTTTTTTTTGTTAAGATTTTCTTGTTTATTATTAAGAAAAAATTTAAAAAATCCATAATCCACATGAAGAAAAGACTGACGAGAGGCCTGAGCACTACAAAGAGAAGAAGGTACAGGAAAATGATGAAACTTCATGAAGTATGTCTCAGCAGCCACTACAACAGCCGAAGAACTTGTCACAAAGCAGTGTCAACAGGCAACCGACAAGTCATACAAGTCAGAGTCGAGTAGCTAAGCCACAAAATGAGTGAGGTGTTAGTCCCAAAGCTTCAAGTAATATTCTTTGTGGTCTAAGCGTCTTAGCTATTCTAGGTATTGCTCAAGCTGGAAGAGTTGAGCATATTTACGTTGTGTCGCTCATGCTGGTATAGGTGAACAAAAGACTCGAAGTCTAAGTACTTAAGTCTGGTGAAGTGAAGGAGAAGGTCCAAAAGACACTCGCGTACTGAGCACAGTGAGATACGAGTGGAGAAACTTCTACATCGAAAACCCTTCTTGGAATGGTGGAAGCTATTGAGACATCTTTTGATGTCACATGTGCTACATTTATTCTTCGAAACACCCATCATCTCCTTCTTTCACATTGCATGCTTTTATTGACAAATTTCTCATATGAATATAGAGTGTCCCATAATTGGCACTTGCATCAGGCACTCTTTCCGTGTTTCACCCAAGCACTCACCTTTCATGAACATGTACTTCATGTTCAACTGCTCAACTCCAATAAGAGAGTATACCAAAGGCATTTTTTTTCCACCATGTTTTTTCCCTTTGGTCATCCAGGTTTTAGACCCTAATCTAAAGACACCTATCACCATCCTCTTGTACATATTCCTTCTACATCAACAATAAGAAAAATGCTACTCAAATCAATTGACAAATGAATTGGAGCACCAATTTCAGATCATAGCATAGTTCTCCTCAATGGCGACTCGAAGAATGGCCTACAATGACAACGCTACAGACAACACTGACAACATGATTGCACAGGAACAAAGAAGTCCCCAATGAAGAAGAGCAGACATAAAATTAATCAGAGGATCTCAAAAGATGAATGGTTATGATGATAGATGTTCGCTCTAATGGATCATAGTTCTTGTTGTGGTTCGACAAAGATACAAGCAGTGCAACAGATGAAGCCAAAACAACAGCAAAGTGTTGACCGTTGGGTCAACAACACAACATAACTCCTTACAAAGTTGTCATTGGCTCACAAGATTAGAAAGCCAATCACTCAATTCTAAAGATTGTAGAAGTTGTTTCTGAGAATCACAAATACTCCGAATTCACAGATTTGCTGGAGCAAATGATGGATGGAGCTTTCTCTATCCATGATAATAAGAGTCAAGTTAAACGACATTGGGTTCTTTTTGAATTTAGATCTGGCAATAGACCTATAATGACAGAAATAGATGCTGCAGCTCGGAGCGTGGATGTGAAAGACATAAAGTTCGTCATCAATTATGATTTTCCTGAATCATGTAAAGACTATGTACATCGGATTGGATGAACAAGACAAGCTACTACAAAGGCTATAGTCTATACTTTCTTTACAACAACAAAACAACAGCAAAGACCACATCGCCATCGACAATCAGATCATGTCGGGGACGACATGAACGCGGAAGGGGGGAATGTTGACCGTTGGGTCAACAACACAACATAACTCAAGTTTCGTACCAAAGTCTTATCTTTTGCGAGTTATGAAATGCTGCAAATTATGGCTATAAACGTCATTTGTAATGAGTAGTTATTCAAGTTTCAAAAGCCGGGGTGCAATGGCACTTCCAGATTGTAAATACAAAGCCATTTGATCCTTTCAACCCCATTTTTGGTTAAACCTAAGGTAGCCTTAGTATATAAGGTACCTAGGTCATTTTGTAAAAAGACTTTTAATCATAATCAAAACTTAGCGCTGACGCCTACTGTGTGTGAGAGAGAAAGAGAGTGAGCTTGAGCTTTATCCTCTCGCTACGCCCGGCTCGCTCAACACATTGGAGATCCGACTGCACCATTGTTGTAGGCTCGAGGAGAGCTACGCGACAACACCAAGTATTCCACGCGAGACAAAGCGCACACACCGACGCATCTACGAGCTATTTGTGGTCGTAAGTGTATCAAACGATGTCTGTTTTCTGCGTACTAGTAGTCTATAGAATCGTGGCAACATAAGCTATGCATAGGTGCTCATAAATTTTAGTTTCGGGCACTTTCAAAATTTTGCTATGTCATCCTACGTGTTTTTCGCAGACGAGTTTTGAGTGAGGGTTTTGAGTGTAGAAGCTTAGGGACAGGTGTATCCTAGTGAGGGGACGGTGTTCCTTAAGTTTTGTACGAATCCGGCATGATTAGGTGAGTTACCTTCCATATGTGTGTATATGGCTAGGTGGTGTAGTTGAGAGCAGTGAGTTCCTTGATTGTGGTTTAGTTGGCCTTCCAGAGTGTTGTATGTGTAGGATGGTCTCAACCTGACAAGCTTAAGAGATTTCCTCCGTGTGCCTATCGTGTCATCTATGTCCTCGATTGACAGTATGTTGATCTAGGTAGTGTTTGCATGCACTTCATGGGTGTGTGAGTCGCTCCCCGTCCAACAACAACACAAAACTGGTATCAAAAATAGGATTTCTACTCAAGATACGATTAAAACGCATCAGAGAATAAATCAAATATTGAACAATAAGAGCCTATAATCAAATTCAAATTAGCAAATTTTGAAATTGCTTTGAACAAAAAGCTCTAAGGCTCCACAAACTTTTAGTGCTGCATGTCCACGGTTCAAGTCTTATTCACCACATCCAACATGATGTTTAGCCTTGCTATATGTTTCATCCAGGAAGGAACTGGGCTCATGACCTCCCGTCCCTTGCGTCAAATTCTATGGGTCTACCAACTCCCTCTCTCTCTCTCCCTGTGTGTGTGTGTGTGTGTGGAGGGGGGGAGGGGGAGGGAGGAGCTCAAGACACTTTAGATAGATCAATTTGGTCCCCTGATTTTTTTTTTTCCTACAAAAAGTTCCCCATTAAAATTGTGAAAGCAAATTATTTTTACTAACTGTAGATTTCACGATGCAATGAAGTTTTGAGTATCGTGCAAAGCTAGCTGTACTTCTTAAACGTGATGCCACACATGTTTAGGTGAATCCAAGAAACATCCAAATTCACCTGTAGTGTAAGGCCTGTGGGGCTATGGTGGATGACACCTTGGAGGAGCCATGGTGGAAGAGATGAGCATGCAACATAAAAGGAGAACGAGAGAGAGAGAGAGAGAGAGAGAGAGAGAGAGAGAGAGAGAGAGAGAGAGAGAGAGAGAGAGAGAGAGAGAGAGAGAGAGAGAGAGAGAGAGAGAGAGAGAGAGAGAGAGAGAGAGAGAGAGAGAGAGAGAGAGAGAGAGAGAGAGAAGAACCTTCGATACAAAACAAAGATAACCCTATGTTTGATTGATGGAACACTTTACATACATAGAGTGACCCCTAGATTGCATGCAAACTTCTAAACAGAAGTGGAGTGTATATGTATGCTACAAGAGAGTACTCCCACGAATACCAATGGGCTTGAACCCAACAATCCCCCTCTCAAGCCCAAACTAAACTCACCACTCTCATGACACTACGAGTTTTTGGTATACTCGTCGACCATGAATTTTAGGTTTTCTCAAAACCAAAGGTTTTAGGTTTTCCCATCACCTGATGCTACTTTCAAACTACCAACAAAAGGGGTTTTTGGTTTACGCCCAAACCTTGGGTTTAGGTTTACCCAATAACCTCATGAAAAATGGTTTACAAATAACTTGACAATGGACTGACAACGGACGATGGCAAGGTTCAACAGACCCTTGTCTTACAATTTGAGAGCATAGGAGAGCTTAGGGCCCATTAATCTCATTTGGGGCTCTCTTGTACTCGCTTGACCCTTGTCTTCTTACACAAGAGCCTAGGAGAGCTTATGGTGTCAACATCAAGAGATCAAAGAAAGCACCAAAAAAATCTACTTGGAAGTGCTCGGACATCCCTTGGACAATGCAGATTGTGATCTATACTTTGCAAAAGTGTTGTATATTGTCCAACAACATCTTGTAGACTTCTCTTTACAGGAGATCATTGTGGCCACACATGATATAAGAGAGAGCTATGTGACATTCACGCGAGAGGAGTTGGTGTCAATTGTTGAAGGCATAGAGATAGACTTGAAAAATGAGAAAGATAATGTGACGACATAATTAGCGAAGAAGAATGCAAAAATCACACGGGCTCTTCAAGTGTTCCAAACGCCTCCAACGTCACAAGTTAATCTTCTTAACCAAGACTTTCAAAACTTAACACAACGAATAAATCCCCGGCCTATCCAAGGGACACACATAAGTCACATGGTCATCCATCCGGAGTTAGTCCCCACATCAGACTCAGATGCGACTTCATCCTCTCAATGCTCAATTTGCTACAAAACTTTCAATGGATGGAGTGGCTTCTACAGGGTGGTGTATGGCCACTATTACCCTCTCATTTCCTTAATTAGACAAATGCAAAAGTATTGGTCGATGTGAAATCTGTTGTAAAGACATTCCACAAGGTATATATTACATGTTCGAGATGGCAACCTATGAAGTCCACTATGTAAAAATTTCATATAGCACGTGCAAACAAGAGGTATTTAAATAATCCCTTACCTGTATATTTTCAAGTATTATATGTACCCCTTATATATGCATTTTTGTAGAAAAACTAGCTCTTATGTATGAAAAAATTCACTTTCTCAATTAAAAAACCCTTTATGTAAGTACAATTTTGTGTAAATGTACCTAATTATAAATCCTTTATTTTGATCGCACGTGCTATCTTACATATTTCCCAGTGGATGCCCTAGGGATGGCAAATGATTACAAATTCAAGAAAGCTCGACAAAGCATCCCTAGTGCAATAAGAAACCTATTCGCTACTACTGAAGAAGCACATTTTGAACATCCGCCCTCACAACATTAAACATTGAATACTCCAAAAATGGATGAAGTGGCTTCTACAGGTTGGTGTATGGCCACTATTACCCTCTCATTTCCTTAATTAGACAAATGCAAAAGTATTGGTCGATGTGAAATCTGCTGTAAGAAATTCCACAAGGTATATATTATATGTTCGAGATGGGAAATGATTACAAATTCAAGAAAGCTCAACAAAGCAACCCGATTTCCTAGTGCAATAAGAAACCTATTCACTACTGAAGAAGCACATTTTGAACATCCGCCATCACAATAGTAGACATTAAATACTCCAAAAGTGTAATTTCGACTTAAGTAGTGTTGTATACATTCAAGGTTTGTTAAAGAATAAAAACTTCAGTTATAAATTCACTCGTAAATTTGTAAAATCTTATGTTGAAGTGGTCGACCAAGAGAGAGAGGGGGTTGATTTTTGCAAGGCATTATCACACACACAATCACCAATCTCATATGTGAAGTAAAGAAGACTCTCTCTCCTTCTCAAGCTTTAATGGAAAGCTTACCACCTACTCCAAGCTTGTGAGAAGGGAGGCCTACACCAACAACTCTTGGCTTTGTGATGCAAATCCAACCAAGAGCCAAGCTTCAAAGCATGCTCATCTCCTCTACCATGCTAATTACTAAGCTAAGCTATAATAATATGAGTGATTATGTGAGGAGATGTACATCTTTCTCATAGGAATACTCCTTCTTCCTCTCAATCTACTCTCATACCCTGCTAGCTCTCACCATCTTCGAAGGTGTGGAGGTTTTGGGTCTGAGACTATGAGGGAATTGATGTTGTGTTTGATAAGTGTTTTTCTTAGTGCATGAAGTTTCCATCTTCATTGCACTAGATAGAATTGAAGAAACACAAAGAATTGTATTGCAAAATGTCTCTCTTGATGGAAGAAACCATAATACAAAGCCTTTTGGAGGGGGGACCGACTCCGTGCAAATCCAGTCCTCAACTTTTGTCAATTTCTTAATTTCTTTCCCTTTTAAAGTATTGTTCATGCTATCTAACTAGGTGTTATGCTTTTTGTTGCTTTCTCCACCCAAGCACTCTTGTTAATCTCATTAGGAATCTATTCTAATGAAATGCTCACTATGTTCATGCTATTTTCCACTACACACAAGTTACTAGGCCATTAAATGTTACCATACCCCTTCTCATGCTTGGTCCACACCTCTCTACCTCTCTCTCTCTCTCTCTCTCTCTCTCTCTCTCTCTCTCTCACATAATATCGTTTGGACATGTGTCCTCTTTTTCCTCTTTGAGAGAAAGAACTTAATTATTTATTTTTGTGCATCTAAATTCTCATTGGACCTATCCAATAGGATTCAAACACATCATGAGGGCCACATGTGGAGGATTTGGACATGTGCCTTTTATACTTCTCAAGTCATGTGGTTTGAATTGGACACTTCAAGCACTTAGTCATTTAAGCATGGAAACAGTTTATGCCTCTTGAGAGTTTATCTTTGAATTGAACACTTCAATAACCTTAGTCATTTAAGCATTAAAATCACCTCAAGATTTGCACAAGGTTCCCACAAACACTTTAAGCACTTTAGTTAGCAAGCCGACAAGCACCTCATGCTTGGGTAGGATTCCCACCTCAAGGTCATCTCTAGCTTGCTTAAGGTCAAAGGACTTTTTAACACTAACGTTTGGAGGTCTTTAATGATGGTAACCCTAGGTCTTTTAAGCTCTTTGATAGACTAGCTATAAATGGTTGGTACTATTAATTGCATGTGAGTAAGTAGAATAGGGATTTTTCAGCCTTGTAGTGCGCCTACCTTTGTGTAGTTAACGGGGCATCACTGTTGAGAGCTATGGTGTTAATAGTAGAGTCCTACAGGGCTTGCCTATGGCTTATTAACCACTATTGAGCTATTAGAAGCTTGACAGGAGCCGGTGTTGTTTTGGTGTTGAATGATCCTCTCTTCTATTCCTTGCAATTAATGGTAATCGAGCCACGCGTACAATAGCTTGAGTGCTTTTTCTAAAGGGGTAAAGAGGAGTAGCAACTAGGTCTTGAAGTGCCAAAGTACACCTAAAATTTTACACCTAGAAGTTGTTAGAATGGCTCAAAATAGTAAAGAGAGTGAAATTAATGTTGATAACTTTGATTTTCCTAATGAGCAAGCTACTAATGATGCCCCCCCGATGCTTGTTAACTACCTTGTTACTAGGCTTCAACAAGCCATGGGCAATCCATCCCTCCAAAGTGAAGTGCAACGGCAGCTTCGTGCTCATGGGATTCTCCAAGCTCCCCACCATGAAGAGAGAACACCTAGGAGGCCTCCTTGCGAGACTTCCAAAAGAGGTCTCTCTCTGATTCAGGAAGAAGAAGAGGATCCCTATGAAGGGCTCATAAATTTTCTCCTTTATGATGCATCTCCTTCTCGAAGGAGAATTCAAGGGCCTCCACCAAAGGAACGAGAAAGAAGCGAGTCTCCCTCCACCTCGGCGGAGATGGCTCTACGAAGACGGCGGGCTAAACGCTCTCCATCACCTCCAAAATGGAGAAGACCGTCACCTACTTCTCCACACCATACTTCAAAGAGGGATGACAAAAAGCAAGAGAAAAAAAAGGCGAGAAAGAGGACACCCTCTTCTCCATATTCTTCATCCTCTTCCTCTTATGAAAGTGATGGTGAAGACAAAGAAGATCAAGGAAAGAAAAAAGGCGAGAAAGAGGTAACCTCCATCTTCCTCATTTTCTGAAGAAAGTGATGGTGCAACCTTTGAACCATCAAAAATAAGAGGCCATAGGAAATCCTATGCCGTGTGGAAGAGGTCGTCCAAGCTCAAGAAATTCAAAGAGGGAGGGAAGAGCATCTCTTTCCTTACCTATGATGGCACTTTTGGTGCTACGGACAAGGTCTTGGCCTTTATCCAACAATTTCATGTGGCGTTCGGAGATGAGGGCTTCACGGAGTCCTCTAAGCTACACCATGTAGCTATGCACTTTCAAAAGTCCGCCAGACAATGTTGGTCTAGCCTACGGGCCAACGGTGAAGCTCCACAAACATGGGAAGCTTTAGAGCTTCCATTATGAAGCAGTTTTTGGCCACCGATGCCAAAGACAAAGTACTCACCGAATGGAAAAGCTTGAAGCTCTCTCCCTATGAATCCATCCACAAATATGTAGACAAGTTTTGGGACCTACAACTCAAAGCCACTGTCTTCAAAATGTTGGATTTTGGAGAGCAAAAGTAGCAATTTTGTGCAGGCTTAACCGAAGAAATGGCGGTATGTCAACTCCCAAAGGCCACGAACCATATCGGCAGTAATACATCATACTATGGTGGCCTCTCGAATCATTTTCCAAACAGGGGCTAAGAGGAATTCTAAGCCCCCTGAAAACAAGGGTTTCAATGAGCCTAAGGGGAAGGACAATGTCCAAAAGTCTCCTGAGGGCAATTCCAACAAAGCTAAGGAGAAGAAAATTTACAAAGGCAAAAATAAACTCTCTCCTGAAGATCTTGAGAATTATCGCAAGGATAACCAGTGTTTCAAGTGTGGTGAACAAGGGCATGCGTACCGCGCTTGTCCCCAAAAGAACAACCACCATGATCCTCCTAGAGCTACCTTGGTCAAAATCCAAGAGGAGGAAACTCACCACAAAGGATCTCCTCTATGCCTTGCTTGGGGAAAGGTAAGAGAATATGATGCTTTTATTCTCTTCGCCCCCGGTTCTACTCATAATTTTATATCTATAGAGTTGGCCACCAATCTAGGCATACAAACCTACGAGATGGGAGATGTCCTACCCCCACAGAGGGTGCTTTCAAGGGACAAGAAGATTTAGTCACTCCCTTAATTGCGAAATTGGGGCTCCATGTCCAAATCTATGTGGACAAAGAGGACTTCTTTATCTCTCCTCTCAAGCATGAGGATGTAATCCTAGGGGCACCATGGTTTGATCGCATGGCTGCAAATGTTAAATTCCTTGAAAGAAGAATCTCCTTTAAGTTCAGGGAAAAAGATATGTATATAGATGCTAAGGAAATGGGTAACACTATACCCATTGTACATACACAACCTTTCAACAAGTCAATAAAGAGCTCTATTTCCGTGACATGATTTTTGTTAAAGATTCTCAAAATGAACCTAATGTTTTAGCAAAAGAAAATATACACAATCAGAAGGAATTAGAGTTATCCAATTTTCTCAAGGGGTTTCAAGATGTCTTTATTGACGACATTCCTTGTGAGATATCTCCTAAACGAGGCAATGATGACCATGCAATTGAACTTCTTCTAGGAAGTTCACCGCCTAACAAACCTCCTTATAAAGTTTCTCAAGCTCAACAAGAGGAGATTATGCGGCAAGTGCATGAGTTAGTTGAGAAGGGCATGGTTAGGCCTAGCTCATTTCCATTTTGTTCTCCTGTGCTACTAGTGCAAAAGAAAGACGACACATATCGTATGTGTGTTCACTATAGAGAACTAAATAGGATCTCTATCAAAAATAGGTTTCCCGTTCCACGGGTAGAAGACCTATTTGATAAGCTACAAGGGTCCACCTACTTCAATAGGACTGACCTAAAAAGTGGCTATCATCAAATAAGGATAGTTGATCAAGACATTGAAGACCGCATTTTGCACTACGTTTGGTCTTTATGAATACATTGTCATGCCTTTTGGCTTGACCAATGCACCAACCACATTCAACCGCTTGATGGAGAAGCTATTCAGGCCTCACCAAACCTTTACTGGAGTGTTCTTTGATGATATCATCATCTACTCTAATTCATTAGACGAACACAAGCGACACCTCCAAGTAATATTTCAAGTTTTCTAAGAGAGAATAAACTTTATGTTAATCGAAAGAAAAGTGAATTTTTCTTACAAGAGATTCAGTATTTAGGTCACATTATCTCTCAAGATGGAATCCAAATGGATCCATCAAAGTTAGAGGTAATAAAACGATGGCCTAAATCAAGGAATCTTCATGAGTTAAGACGCTTTATAGGTATGTGTGCATACTATAGATGCTTCATAGAAGTTATCACTAATAGCAAGACCATTACATGACCTAACAAAGAAAAGTTCTAGGTACACATGGTCTTCCAAAGAGAACAATGCTTTCAAAAAGCTTAAAGAAAATATTATCTCTCAACCTGTGCTTACACTACCGGATCTCTCAAAGCCATTTGAGGTCCAATGTGATGCCTGTGGTGATTGCCTTGGAGCTGTTTTGCTTCAAGAAGGGCACACCATAGGCTATGAAAGTCGAAGGCTCGACCTTGTTGAGAAAGCTCTAGGCATATATGAAAAGGAACTCGTTGCAGTTCTACATGCCTTAGACTCATGGAAGCACTATTTATTGGGGACTGCTTTCATTCTGCGAAAGGATCACCAAAGTCTTAAGTACTTCATGACGCAGACCAAGCTCTCCGAAAAAAAAATGAGGTGGGAAAATTTTCTTTCGCAATTTTATTTTCATATTGCTCACATTGCTGGCAAGCATAATCAAGTAGCCGATGCACTCTCAAGATGGCCAAGAGTGAATGCGGTTTCCATAGAAACTCACAATGATCTATCTTCTATGATAGATGAGTATGCTATTGATACCAATTTTAGAGATGTGTATTCAGCCCTTGCACTAGGGAAGAAAGAGGAACCATTTACTTTACATGATGGTTATCTTCTCTATGGCAATAGACTATGCGTTACTAGCTCACTACGTGAGAAAGTAATGTATGAATCTCATGCTCCTCCTTATGAAGGGCATAGAGGGATTCAGTCTACCCTAAAGGGGATTGAAACATATTTCTATTAGCCTACCATGAAAGCAAACATACAAGAGTATGTTTCTAAATGTGTGGTATGCCAAAAGACGAAGTTTGATAGAGGTAAGCAACTTGGATTGCTTCAACCTTTGCCAATCCCTAATTCACCATGGGAGAGCATATACATGGATTTTATCTTTGGATTTCCTAAGTCTATCCATGGGAATACGGGAATATGGACGATAGTAGACAGGTTTAGTAAACAAGCTCATTTTATACCTATCAAAAAGACTATCAAAGCCCATCAAATGGCAACCCTCTTCATTTCACAAATCTTCAAGTACCATGGCTTGCCAATGTCCATAGTGTCAGATAGAGATCCTAGAATGACCAGTAATTTTTGGAAGGGTCTCTTTGAGAATTTAGGAACAAGGCTAAACTTCTCTTTAGCGTATCATCCGCAAACGGATGGCCAAAGTGAAGTAGCTAACCTAACAATTATTGATCTACTAAAAGCCTATGTAACGGAAGTAGATCAAAGATCCCAATGGGAGAAGTACTTACCCTTAGTGGAGTATGCCTACAATAACACTGTGCATACTTCCATGGAAAAAGCACCTTTTGAGGTAATTGAGGGAAGATCAAAAAGTCCCTTGCTACTTAAGTTACACGGGAAGATCTTCGCTGCAGATGAGTATCTTCGTTGCAGATGAGTATAGCCAAGACCTAGAAGAATCTTTCCAAAAGATTAAGGATGCTATCTCTATCTCAGAGCAAAGGCAAAAGGCTGCTGCTGACAAGCACAGAAGAGCCCAAGCCTTTAAAGAAAATGGTTGGGTCTTACTCAAATTTCCCAAGGCTTGATTAAGGCACACGACGGGCAAGAATCCTACGGGACACCAAAAGTACTATGCTAAGTTAGCAAAAAGGTACTATGGTCCTTTCCAGATTCTTAGGCCAATCAATGAGATGGCCTATCAACTCAAGTTTCCCAGCCATTGGCTCATACACAACCCTTTCCATGTGAGCCTATTAAAGCCTTTAAAAGGAGAGCCACCTCAAGAACCAACTATTGAAGACCCACCGGAGATGGAGGACCAAGAAGAGGTGCTGCATCCCGAATCTATTCTTTGACATAAAGACAAGGTACTAACAGGCGGTAAGACTATCCTACGATATCTTATTAAGTTTAAGAATTATCCTTTTGAAGATGCTAGATGGATGCAAGGCATACAATTAAAGGATAACATAAACCTTGTCAATGCTTACAATGCTTCCCTAGAGTAAGCAAATGTACAAATGTTTAAAATGAACAATGTTTTTGTGTTATAAGACTCTCTTTTTCTTTATTGTGCACAAAAATGAAGTAGTATGCATGCTTAGATCAAGTTTGCAGAGACGAAGTCTCCCGAACACCAAGTAGAGCTTGTCACTCTACTATGGAAGATGATAGGCCTAGTGTGCAGACAATGCTTGCAGCAACCTCACGCTCTCAAGCATTAAATGGACTAGTCATCCATTGTGGAACGATGTCGTAGGGTAACATAGGGATCCTCTACCCGCTAGGATAAAGGACTAATGAATATGCTTTATCTTCTCTACCCCATAGTCGAGGAAGATTGTGATTTCAAGAGAGAGGTAATGTCATAATAATCAATATCTAATTCTCCTAAATGATTTTCTCATGTTAAACTGATCATTTAATATGGGGAAGTGCCAGAGGAGAACACTAGAAATTGGTTAAGCTAGCAGACCGGCCACAGTAGGGATCCAAAGGAGGGAAAATAGGGATCCAAAGGGGGCCATCTGTAAAAGAGCCATGTGCAACAATGGGCTTAAAAGACCCTAAGGTTCAGCCCATTAAGACTTCCAAAATGCTAAGGTTCCGAATTCAAAGGTTGTGTACAAAGGTCAAACATGGGGGGAATTGGATGCTTTGTGTGTGTCCCAAAAGTCTTTATCAATCCCTACATAGGAGGGGGCGAGCATTGGAAATAGGGGATGAGAGATAAACACACACACACACACACACACACACACACACACACACAGGCTCCCTTTACACAAAGGGAATGAGGGACACATGTCAGCTCCCTAGCCCAGATGCCCACAAGGTGTACCCAATTCCTATTGGATGGCCTTGGAGGTGGACCAATTCGAATTAAGCTAGAGTAAATCTAGTTTAATTAATTTAAAAACACTTAATAAAAGAACCAATAAGAATTAAGCTCTCTAGAAGACTATTGGACAGTCTCCCAAGGGTCCAATGAGAGTTTAGTTGCATTTATTAATTACCTAAAGCTCTCACAAAAGGGGAAAGGGGGACACATGTCAGAAGGCTATCACTTATGCTACTTAATTACCATTGGCTAAGCCTGGGGAGGTCCAATAGGATGCTAGCAAGAGCAAATAGCAAGAGCGGTCGACCAAGAGAGAGAGGGGGCTGATTTTTGCAATGCATTATCACACACACACTCACACAATCTCATGTGTGAAGTAAAGAAGACTCTCTCTCCTTCTCAAGCTTTAATGGAAAGCTTACCACCTACTCCAAGCTTGTGAGAAGGGAGGCCTACACCAACAACTCTTGGCTTTGTGATGCAAACCCAACCAAGAGCCAAGCTTCAAAGCATGTTCATCTCCTCTACCATGCTAATTACTAAGCTAAGCTATACTAATATGAGTGATTATATTGTGAGGAGATGTACATCCTTCTCGTAAGAATACTCCTGCTTCCTCTCAATATACCCTGCTAGCTCTCACCATTTTCGAAGGTGTGTGAGGTCTTGGGTCTGAGACTGTGAGGGAATTGATGTTGTGTTTGATAAGTGTTTTTCTTAGTGCATGAAGTTTCCATCTTCATTGCACTAGCTAGAATCGAAGAAACACAAAGAATTGTATTGTAAAATGTCTCTCTTGATGGAAGAAACCATAATACAAAGCATTTTGGAGGGGGGACCGGCTCCATGCATATCCGGTCCTCAACTGTTGTCAATTTCTTAATTTCTCTCCCTTTTGAAGTATTGTTCATGCTATCTAACTAGGTGTTATGCTTTTTGTTGCTTTCTCCACCCAAGCACTCTTGTTAATCTCATTAGGAATCTATTCTAATGAAATGCTCACTATGTTCATTCTATTTTCCGCTACACACAAGTTACTAATCCATTAAATGTTACAATACCCTTTCTCATGCTTGGTCCACACCTCTCTCTCTCTCCTCTCTTGTATTATTTAATTATATTGTTTGGACATGTGTCTTTTTCCTCTTTGAGAGAAAGAAATTAATTATTTATTTTTGTGCATCTAAATTCTGATTGGACCCCTTTAAAGCCTATCCAATAGGATTCAAGCACATCATGAGGGCCACATGTGGAGGATTTGGACATGTGTCTTTTATACTTCTTAAATCATGTGGTTTGAATTTAACACTTCAAGCACTTAGTCAATTCTTAGTCAATTAAGCATGGAAACAATTTATGCCTCTTGAGAGTTATCATTGAATTGAACACTTCAATAACCTTAGTCATTTAAGCATTAAAATCACCTCAAGATTTTCACAAGGTTCCCACAAACACTTTAAGAACTTTAGTTAGCAAGCCGACAAGCACCTCATGCTTGGGTAGGATTCCCACCTCAAGGTCAAAGGTCTTTTTAACACTAACTTTTGGAGGTGTTTAATGATGGTAACTCTAAGGTCTTTTAAGCTCCATTAGATGCATGTTGCTCTTTGATAGACTACCTCCTTTTGGACCCCTATTGAGATGTAACCATCTCTCCTCTGGGTCCCTTGATGAGGTAAATCTAAAAGCACTTATTGCTCATTGCTCTCTGGTAGACCGTCTTCTTTTGGACCCCTATTGAGATGTAATCATTTCTCCTTTTGATCCATTGTTGAGATAGGTCTAGAAGCAGATATCTATATCCTAACTCTTGTTTCCCTTTTATCTTTCCATATTAAATGATCAGTTTAATATGAGAAAATCATTTGGTAAAGTTAGATATTGTATTTTATAACAGTTCAATCTTTTAGCACCAAGTTTAAATTGTGTGTATTGAAACCATTAGCATAAATGTGTGAAAAGCATCTTTTAATTATATTACCAATATTTTTACAATTTCTTGCATTGTTCTTGACTACTTGAAATGACATGTTCAACACCTATTTCTTTGATTAGAGTGGTCAGTACACCAACAATATAAGGACCACTTTTAATACCACTGGAACTGTCAATAGCTTTTATGAATGTGTCTCCTCTTAGACCTTTGGGAGGGTCACTATAATAAAAAACTGGATATCATATGGGTTCAACATTGAGGATTATTTTATTCTATATTGTTTCATATTTTTACATACAGAAGGGTATTGAAAAAATGTTCTTGAAAAAAAACTTACAGATCGAATAGGAGATGGGTCCCTTTTATTGGTGAGAAATTCACAGCTAAGTAGGTTTTCCATATAGTGAAAACCTCTATGCCATGCTTGGGGAAAGGTAAGAGAACATGATGCTTTTATTCTTTTTGACCCTGGTTCTACTCACAATTTTATATCTATAGAGTTGGCCACAAAGCTGGGCATACAATCCTATGAGATGAAGATGTCCTACCCGCAGACAGTGCCTTCAAGGGCCAAGAAGCTTCAGGTCACTCCCTTAATCGGGAAATTGAGGCTTCATGTCCAAGGCTATGTGGACAAAGAGGACTTCTTTATCTCTCCTCTCAAGCATGAGGATGTAATCCTAGGGGCACCATGGTTTGACCGCATGGCTGCCGATGTTAAATTTCCTAAAGGAGAATCTCCTTTAAGTTCAGGGAAAAAGACATGTATATAGATGCTAAGGAAATGGGTAACACTATCCCCATTGTACATACACCAGCTTTCAACAAGTCAATAAAGAGCTCTATTTCCGTGAGCATGATTTTTGTTAAATATTCTCAAAATGAACCTAATCCTTTAGCAAAAGAAAATAAAAGCAACCAAAAGGAATTAGAGTTATCCAATTTTCTCAAGGGGTTTCAAGATGTTTTTATTGACGACATCCCTTGTGAGCTACCTCCTAAACGAGGTAATGATGACCATGCAATTGAACTTCTTCCAAGAAGTTCACCGCCTAACAAACCTCCTTATAGATTTTCTCAAGCTCAACAAGAGGAGATTATGCGGCAAGTGCATGAGTTAGTTGAGAAGGGCATGGTTAGGCCTAGCTCATCTCCATTTTGCTCACCGGTGTTATTAGTGCAAAAGAAAGACGGCACATATCGTATGTGTGTCGACTATAGAGCACTAAATAGGATCACTATCAAAAATAGGTTTTCCGTTCCACGGGTAGAAGACCTATTTGATAAGCTACAAGGATTGACCTACTTCAGTAGGATTGACCTAAAAAGTGGCTATCATCAAATAAGGATAGTTGATCAAGACATTGTAAAGACCGCATTTCGCACCACATTTGGTCTTTACGAATACATTGTCATGCCTTTTGGCTTGACCAATGCACCAGCCACATTCAACCACTTGATGGAGAAGCTGTTCAGGCCTCATCGAACCTTCACTGGAGTGTTCTTTGATGATATTATCATCTACTCTAATTCATTAGACGAACACAAGCAACACCTGCAGGTAATATTTCAAGTTTTGAGAGAGAATAAACTTTATGTTAATTGAAAGAAAACTGAATTTTTCTTGCAAGAGATTCAGTATTTAGGTCACATTATCTCTCAAGATGGCATCCAAATGGATCCATCAAAGTTAGAGGTAATAAAAGGATGGCCTAAACCAAGGAATCTTCATGAATTAAGAAGCTTTATAGGTATGTGTGCTTACTATAGACGCTTCATAGAAAAGTTCTCACAAATTGAGGGACCATTACATGACCTAACAAAGAAAAGCGTTAGGTATACATGGTCTGCTAAGGAGAACAATGCTTTCGAAAAGCTTATCTCTCAACCTGTGCTTACACTACCAGATCTCTCAAAACCATTTGAGGTCCAATGTGATGCTTGTGGTGATTGCCTTGGAGCTGTTTTGCTCCAAGAAAGGCACGCCATAGGCTATGAGAGTCGAAGGCTCGACCCTGTTGAGCAAGCTCTAGGCATATATGAAAAGGAACTCCTTGCAGTTCTACATGCCTTAGACTCATGGAAGCACTATTTATTGGGGACTGCTTTCATTCTGCGAACGGATCACCAAAGTCTTAAGTACTTCATGACGCAGACCAAGATCTCCGACAAACAAATGAGGTGGGCAAATTTCCTTTCGCAATTTCATTTTCATATTGCTCACATTGCTAGCAAGCATAATCAAGTAGCTGATGCACTCTCAAGACGTCCTAGAGTGAATGCGGTTTCCATAGCAACTCACAATGATCTATCTTCAATGATAGATGAGTACGATATTGATCCCGACTTTAGAAATGTGAATTCAGCCCTTGCATTAGGGAAGAAAGAAGAACCATTTACTTTACAAGATGGTTATCTTCTCTATGGCAATAGACTATGTGTTACTAACTCACTACGTGAGAAAGTAATGTATGAATCTCATGCTCCTCCTTATGAAGGGCATAGAGGGATTCAGTCTACCCTAAAGGGGATTGAAACATATTTCTATTAGCCTACCATGAAAGCAAACATACAAGAGTATGTTTCTAAATGTGTGGTATGCCAAAAGACAAAATTTGATAGAGGGAAGCAACTTGGATTGCTTCAACCCTTGCCAATCCCTAATTCACCGTGGGAGAGCATATCCATGGATTTTATCTTTGGATTGCCTAAGTCTATCCATGGGAATACGGGAATATGGACGATAGTAGACAGGTTCAGTAAACAAGCTCATTTTATACCTGTCAAAAAGACTATCAAAGCCCATCAAATGGCAACCCTCTTCATTTCACAAATTTTCAAGTACCATGGCTTGCCAATGTCCATAGTGTCAGATAGAGATCCTAGAATGACCAGTAATTTCTAGAAGAGTCTCTTTGAGAATTTAGGGACAAGGCTAAACTTCTCTTCTGCCTATCATCCAGAAATGGATGGCCAAAGTGAAATAGCTAACCTAACCATTCTCGATCTACTAAAAGCCTATGTAACGGAAGTAGATCAAAGATCCCAATGGGAGAAGTACTTACCCTTAGTGGAGTATGCTTACAATAACAATGTACATACTTCCACGGGAAAAGCACCTTTCGAGGTAATTGAGGGAAGATCAAAAAGTCCCTTGCTACTTAAGGTACATGGGAAGATATTCGTTGCAGATGAGTATAGCCGAGACCTACAAGAATCTTTTCAAAAGATTAAGGATGCTATCTCTATCTCACAGCAAAGGAAAAAGGCTGTTGCTGACAAGCACAGAAGAGCCCAAGCCTTTAAGGAAAACTATTGGGTCTTATTAAAGTTTTCCAAGGCTCGATTAAGGCACACGACGGGAAATAATCCTACGGGCCACCAAAAGTACTATGCTAAACTAGCAAAGAGGTACTATGGTCCCTTCCAGATTCTTAGGCCAATCAATGAGATGGCCTATCAACTCAAGTTGCCCAATCATTGGCTCATACACAATGCTTTCCATGTGAGCCTATTAAAGCCTTACAAAGGAGAGCCACCTCAAGAACTAACTATTGAATACCCACCGGAGATCGAGGACCAAGAGGAGGTGCTGCAGCCCAAGTCCATTCTCCAACATGAAGACAAGGTACTAAGAGGCGGTAAAACTATCCGACGATATCTTATTAAGTTTAAGAATTATCCTTTTGAAGATGCTAGATGGATGCAAGGCATACAATTAAAGGATAACCTAAACCTTGTCAATGCTTACAATGCTTCCCAAGAGTAAGCAAATGTACAAAATGTTAAAAATGAACAAAGTTTTTATGTCTTATAAGACTATTTTTCTTTATTGTGCACAAAAATGAAGTAGTATACATGCTTAGATCAAGTTTGTGGAGACGACGTCTCCCAAACATTGATAGCCGTTTTTCGGCTCTCCATAATTGCCATAGTAAGCTACCTCACCCTACCAAATTCACCCAAACACTATGGCTATCCCTACCATTTCACTGTACATAGGCGTGTGTGAGTTACGGGACTTTTTCCATATCTCCTTAAAAACCCTCAGCTAGCTAGTCACTGGGCTAGTTGAGCCAAAAAAAGTAAAAAAATTAAAAAATTAAGTATATTATGGCCTCTTTGTGTGTAAATATTTCATTGTATATATGGCCTAAATATAAGGATTTTTTATTATTATTTTGGTATTTTATTTAAATATTTCTACTTAGGTGTGTGTTTTATTAAACCTATGTACACCTTCTTTCATCCTCTTACACCATAATTATATTTTTTGCCAATATGTACATACTCTAACCTTATATTTTTCCTTTATACAAATCACTCCCACATTTTCACCCTCACCCTCGTGAAAACAAAAAATTGATTTCTACTCATTGGTTACTTTTATTATATTATTTACTTGCATACCTTTTCCTCTTTCGCCCAAAATAATTCAAGGAGGGACCATATCATATGATTCCAATATCTTTCCATATCCATAAATCCTCCATATTTTTATTATTATTTTTACTCATTATTCTAACACCATGTGCTCATTGAGCTAAAGTCCATGAATAGTCCATACACTAGTCCCACCATGTATATATTTCTTTATTCACCAATAATCCTCCTCCATGCATGGGTCAAGGGCAACTTGGATGCTTTGTCTTATAATATGACAAAGGAGGGGCTCACTCTTGGATGCATTGTACAAATTCAACAAAGGAGGGGGCCACTAAAAGACTTTTGCAGGCATAAAAAACAGGCTTTTTGGTGAGAATTTTGGCACCTATCTCCACTCCGAATTTGGAGCGGTGGTCAAAAGAGAAAATGTAGCCCACGCTCTGAATAATCACCTCAAATTTTTTCATGATTTTTGGAGCTACCAGCGGTGATCTATAAGTTGTTGAGTGGACCCCAGTCTGCCCACTTTTCTCACAAGTAGCCCATAGTCTTCTCTCACCTCTTTCCACACTTCTACACACACACACATACACACATTCCTCTCAATCCCTCACTCAAACCTGCACCTTCAATGGTTTCTCTCACCTTCTTCACCATTAACCTCCCCTCTTACTTCCATAGCTCTCATATGAGCTCTCCATGTACATACACCATCTCTATGCCTCTCTCTATTATCTCCAAAGTACAATTCCATCTTAACCCTTATAAATATACATAAATTCAGCATGTGTACCATGCTTAATCTCTGCAAATCAAGAGATCTCATCAATGGAATTACCATTTTCATCGTGATAATCAACCTTGGCGGCAGTGGCGTAAAGAAGAGAAGACGAAGAAGAAGATCGATAGTCATTTTGAGAACCTACACAAGTAAGTCCAAAACTTCTTCAAGCTTCACCATCACAAGGATTTTCTCACTTCATTCAACCATCTTACTTCAACCATCCACCTCATTCTACCCATTGTAAATGTAACATTAACTTTCTAGTGATTACTAACACTAACCACTAACATACTAACACAAAATAGCATTGACCTAACCATAAAAGACACCTCACCTCAAGACATGTACAAAGTAACTCTCTCTCTCTCTCTCTCTCTCTCTCTCTCTCTCTCTCTCCTTACTTAATTTCACCTTATCTACCATCAATAACGCTCTCTTTTAAGCCCACACCCATGACTCAAGCAGACAAAGAAGGCCCACAATGTTTTGATATTCAAAAAAATCATAATCCTAATTTGTTAGCTTGTAAATTAGGATTTCCAATAATCTTAATGAGGGGTCTCCAACCTATAAATAGGCCCCTCTCCTTCTTGTAAAACAACCTCCAACATCTCACATAACACCTTAACACTCTATGCGTGAGGAGAGACTTAGGTGTAGCAACCACTTGTGAGCTTCACTCTTGGTGTGAGAGAAGCCTTCAAGCTACACATTGCAAGTGAGAGAGCGTGAGTTCCTCAAATCTCAAAACCACTATTGTATATGCTCCTTCATCATCAATAAATTGAGGTTTGGTGCATCAAAGGCATGATTCGACGTTCAAATCTTCGTCCTTCCATTTGTGCAATACGGTTTGGTGAATTCAAGGTGACTTGTGTATTTGAGTTTTTATCGGTTGATCTTGATTTTAGAAAGTGTTTTAGTGTGTTTTTCATTGCCATTTTTTTGTCCATTGTAAGAGGGTATTGTGGTGAGAGGTCTCCCCCACACTAAGACAGTGTGTGTGTGTGTTTTGGCAATGTTTAGCAATCACTAAGCATTGAGTGAGTTTTGTACAAGTTCTACGATAGCATCATAACAAACCATCTCCATTTGCAAGTCACAAATAAGGTATTACGCAAGATCCTTTCCTCTCTCTCTCTTCCCTTTGCTCTAGCTCTCTCTAGTCCATTTCATGTGTGTCTTGGTGTGAGGTTGCTTGTGTGTGTTGTGTGGTGCATCTTCTTGGTTGTGCCAAAATCTCTCTTGCGTCCTAGTTCGCATACCATAACTAGGTGGTGCCCCTATCTTGTTTGGGTTTGGCTGTGAGTTTGTTGTTGTGTTGTGCTTGTGGTTGCCCCAGCCCCAATTGAGCAGCACGGGAGCCTTGAGGGGTGTTTAGAGGTCGCCTCTCTTGTTGCCCGCCCCGGACCGCCTCAACACCAAGTAGAGCTTGTCACTCTACTATGAAAGACTGATAGGACTAATGTGCGAACATGCTTGCGGCAGCCTCAGGCTCTCAAGCGCAAAATAGACTAGTCATTCATTATGGAATGATGTCGTAGGGTAACATAGGGATCCTCTACCCGCTAAGAAAAGGACTCATGAATATGCTTTATCTTCTCTACACCATAGTCGAGGACGACTATGATTTCAAGAGAGAGGTAATGTCATAATAATCAATATCTAATTCTTCTAAATGATTTTCTCATATTAAAATGATCATTTAATGTGGGGAAGTGCCAGGGGAGAAAAAGCTAGAATATTGGTTAAGCTAGCAGACCGGCCACAATAGGGATTCAAAGGAGGGAAAATAGGGATCCAAAGTGGGGGCCATCTGTAAAAGAGCCATGTGCAATAATGGGCTAAAAAGACCCTAAGGTTCAGCCCATTAAGACTTCCAAAATGCTAAGGTTCCAAAATTCAAAGGTTGTGTCCAAAGGTCAACCCTAGGGGAAATTGGATGCTTTGTGTGTGACCAAAAAGTCTTTGCATATCCCTACATGGGAGGGGGCAAGCCCTTCTTCTAGGGGATGAGAGAGAAAGTCACACACACACACAGGCTCCCTTTACACAAAGGGAATTAGGGACACATGTCAGCTCCCTAGCCCAGATGCCCACAAGGTGTGCCCAATTCCTATTGGATGGCCTTGGAGGTGGACCAATGAGATTTAGGGTAGAGTAAATCTAGTTTAATTAATTTAAAAACACTTAATAAAAGAACTAATGAGAATTAAGTCTCCTAAATGACTATTGGGCATTCTCCCAAGGGGTCCAATGAGCATTAAGGAGCCCAATGGCTTGCCTGATTCCTATTTTCCAGGAGGCAAAGGGGTCCAATGAGAGTTTAGTTTAATTATTACATTACCTAAATCTCTCACAAAAGGGGAAAGGGGGACACATGTCAAAAGGCTATCACTTATGCTGCTTAATGGTCATTGGCTTGACTTGGGGAGGGCCAATAAGACTGGAGCAAGAGCAAATAGCAAGGGGGCTCGCCCAAGAGAGAGAGGGGGCTGATTTTTGTAAGGCATTATCACACACACACTCACACAATCTCATGTGTGAAGAAAGAGAAGACTATCTCTTCCCAAGCTTTAATGGAGAGCTCATCACCTACTCCAAGCTTGTGAGATAGAAGCCTACATCAACACACTCTTGGCATGTGGATGCAAATCCAACCAAGAGCCAAGCTTCAATGCATGCTCATCTCCTCTACCAAGTTAATTACTAAGCTAAAGCTATGCTAATATGAGTGATTATGTGAGGAGATGTACATCTTTTTCGTAAGATACTCCTTCTTCCTCTCAATCTACTCTCATACCCTGCTAGCTCTCACCATCTTCGAAGGTGCGTGAGGTCTTGGGTCTGAGAACGGGGATAATTAAAGTTTTGTTTACTAAGTGTTTTGCTTAGTGCATGAAGCTTTCATCTTCATTGCACTAGCTAGTCTTGAAGGAACACAAAGAATTGTATTGTACAATGTCTCTCTTGATGGGAGAACCATAATACAAAGCCTTTTGGAGGGGGGACCGGCTCCATGAAAATCCGGTCCTCAACTGTTGTCAATAGCTTAATTTCTCTCTCTTTTGAAGGTATTGTTGATGCTATCTAACTAGGTGTTATGCTTTTTTGTTGCTCTCTCCACCCAAGCACTCTTGTAATTCTCATTAGGAATCTATTCTAATGAAATGCCCACTATGTTCATGCTAATTTCCGCTACACACAAGTTATTAGGCCATTAAATGTTACATTGAAAATAAGAATTTCATTGAAAGAGCAATCAAATTTACATAGTAGAAATTTTAATTATTTGCAATACACAAACAGAAATATGTATGATTTCAATCATTTGCAGCAACAATCTTTCACAATACACAATGCACTTTCTATCCGACATTATGCATAAAAAAAAACTTTGAATAAAAAACTTTGGTCCCTTTACGAACCGGTGGCTTCGTTGCAATGAGCATGACCTATGAGAAAAACAATTTGTTCAACAAAAAAAAGACATTCGTAGGCACCGTAGCTTTGTCTTAGGCCAAGTTTTTTAATTTTTTAGGATGTGGTTACCATACTAAGAATCACGTCCAACACTGTATCAAGACCAATGACTCAATAACCTTAGGTCAATTCACAAAGAGAATCAATCATACCTGACACAAGGGCACACTTCCCAAGGATTTGCCTTGTCAAAAGGTTGAATTTGACACGCTTTTGTTTAAAAAAAGCAATCCATCACCATTCTATTTATTTTTGACATGACCATTGGGCACTTATATTATTTTGGTGGGCCCACCAAGAATTGGTAAAAGCATGGTGGACTTATGACTTTGGAAGGTCCTTGTAGATGGAGGGGAAAGTCACGTGAATATTTAACATGATCATGTGTTTTAAAACTGATCACTTAATGTTATTAACATCTTTGCATGTTTGTGATCACGTTAATGAAATCCTTGATGTTAAGAAAATTAACCACTATGAATTTCCACAATCTGGGAATCCAGCTGGAGATGCTACTAGAAAATAGAACAACTTACAAGTGTACGAACAATTCCATAATTGAAATTAACGCAGAACTGCAAAAGATGTAAATTGGTCACAAAATACTTGATCACAAGGTAGTTGCTATTTGGACAATACTCATCAAGCAGCAAAGGTAGGCCACCAAAAATGTCAATTAACAAGAACACACTCTAAAACACTTATTGTATTTGATTAGGATTGGTATGAGCAAAGCACTGCCTTATGGGTGGCATGAAAGTCAGTGCTCAAGGTGCAAGGTGGATCTAGATTTCTTCCATATGCCATAATTTAGCTACATTTAGGTTGACAAAGGGCAAGAAAAGTTTATATGGTTAGATACAAAGATGTGGCATACCTTAATGCCTTATGACTTTGAGATGCTTACAATCAGAAGGGAGCAACTGGAGCAAGAAGCAATCTACCAGATCACAATGAAGGAGATAGTAGCCTCCAATAGTTCCCAAGGTCATATGAGGACCTTAGATGCTTGGCATGCTTTCACTTTGAAGACAATTACCTGGAAAAATTACCACCAATTAGGGAATAATGTGTGATTGTTTCAACCAATCAAAACCCCCAGTTTGAATACCTATAAATAGGACTCACTAATCCTATTTTGGACACTAGATTTGGATCCTCTATCTTGTAGAATTTAGGAGCACTCAAGTTGTATTTTACAAATTTACCATTACAAAAATCTATTATTTGAACCTTTGTACTTCGACTCACCTCATTAATTTGAATTTGAATACAATTTTAATAGTTCATTCTAGTTATTACTCTTAATTTTTCATATGAGTCTATCATCTCATCATCTAGTCTAACATTTGTCATTTGGTCATTTGAAGTCTCTTCTCTGTTCATTTAAAGTATGTGCTTGTCTAGCTACTCTAAGTTTAACATCAAAATAGTTGTCAAAAGCAATTGAGGTCATTCCAATTCCCCTTCCAACCTACATAAGGAGCTTCCTCAAAATCGTATCTCTCTTTGTTGGTCTTTGGTCCAAAAGTTGTGTCTACTTTGAATGTTTATCATGTTCCTACTTCTGCTTGCTTTTACTACCATCATTAGGAAGAGGATGGGTTCTAGGATGACCTCTTAACTTGACATGAGATTATAGGTGCCATTAAACTTTTGACAAATAGGTCTATGCCAAGTGTACAGGAATGGTGACAAATGAGGGCATGTAGAAGGTTTCCATAATGGCGATCATTACAAGTGCATTGTGCCTAATCATCATTTTTTCATGAGATACATAAAAGCAAGGTCCACTCTTTATGTGAAGTTTAGTTAAAATGGACGAGCACACAAGAAGAGAAAATCGATTTCACTTCAAGTTTTCAAGTTAAAACATCTACTTATGATGTGGATATTTGCTTGCCAATTGAGAACTGTGTCAGTAACTAAGCATTGGACCCTTGCTAACTTGCATGATAATTTTCTTATTATGCTTATTGAGGAGGTTCAAGGTGCAAGCTTCATCTTTAATTGGTACAAGTTTTCACATTTATGGTTATGTGTACTTGTAAATTGTTGATGTATAATTATTTGGTATGATGCGCCAGTTCTGCAACAGTTGGAAATTGAAAACCTATACTATTTTTCTGTTTTCAAAATTTATCTTTGTTCTATGAGAGACTAGTCATCCTACATGAAATGTCCTCTCTTCCCCCTTCCAAGTTTTTCTCCTTCACGCCCCTAGATGAAAATCTTGAAAGTCGTCTTCGTCATTGGCTTCACCTTGTTTTGAAAATAGTTTCTAGTCATCATGTCTCATGCAATGTTGGTATCTTCTCCATGAAGAAATTTTTGTGGGGATTCAGAGGGATGTGTATCATTATCATGTAGAGCTCTTGCGAGAGTCTAAGCCCGTCAACAAGAATACTAAATGACACACCATTTCTAGATCTTTGAAGGAGAATTTAACAACATAGGGCATGAAAAATGTGGACATGTGGGTGGATGGTAGAATGTCTCTAGAATGTATCCTAAGCACCCCCTTACAAACTCCACTCCACCTTTCAAGGATATAACCTCATTGGGAACTATGTGGAAGATGTCCAAAATGTTTTTATGGCTACACCAGGCACTTATCTGGACGTAATGATGGTCTGCATAGCTGGAGAGAGACGATGCATGCAAAGAGAATACATGCTTGAAATAGACTGTGGCACACTATGCAGAACAACTCAAAGGCAAGGATGACAACATCAAGGAGCTTACATAAAATCTTATATAAAGAGAATATGTGATAGGTACTCCATAAAGAGAGAGACATTGAGCAGCTAAAGGTTGGCCCATGAGGAATTAAGAAAAAAGTTAAAGCCATCAATGTTAACCACTGGCATCCACTTCTAGTAGGCATGGACCAGGCTTGTCGGTCCAATAGGAAAAGAAGAGTGATCGCCGATGAGAGGCGCACTCTAATAGGAACCTTCAAGGGTTAGTTGGCTATGTATGCCCCCCCCAGGTGTGAATGGGGCGAGCTCATATAAAATTCACCTAAACCTAAAAATCAAGCATTCTTTCATTTGTGCAATTGAAGAGTGCTCTTGCTCCATCTCCATCTTCTTCTTCTTGTGTGTGTGTGTGCATGCGTGAGAGAGAGAGAGAGAGAGAGAGAGAGAGAGAGAGAGAGAGAGAGAGAGAGAGAGAGAGAGAGAGAGACAGAGAGTGAGTGATCGAGAATTGCGACGACGGCACGACGGCGGCAAGGAATCCTCACGAAGGCGAGAGTAGGGTAGTGAGTGACACACCCTTGCTCTCTTAAGTTTGCTAGATTAGTCTAGTTGTGTGCTTGGAGTCATTTGTGACTCACACACAGTGTATCAGCAAGTCCCTTGCATTGACAGGTGCGACAGACGCACACATTTTTGGCGCTGTTGCTGGGAAAATGCCTTACACTAAGCTCGAGTAGCACTCTATGCCTCATTGTGGTGCAATTTCAAATGTAGGAAAGGTAGAGAAGGAAGGTGTGTGTGTTGAGAAGGAGTTTTTTTTGCTATTGTGTATTGTTTTTTTAATAAGGTATTGAAAGGTACTGTGTTTTTTCTATTCATAAGGTGTTTTCTCTGTGATAAGGTGTTAGAATTAAGGTAGTAGATCCATAATGTTAGTTCTATGTAAAGTACAGTAAGTAGTTCTGTTAGCTAATGAGTTACTGTAGTAGTGTGTTAGTGTGTAACAGTAGCTGTATTAGTTGTAAGTAGGTAAGTTAGGTGTGTGTGTGCTCGTGCGCATAGCGCGGCGGCGGCGACCTTATCACAAAAAAAAATAAAAAAAATTAAAGGTAGGATCGGGATCGAGAGTATCCCCCAAACCCAAAAAAATTGACCTTTTTGAGAGCCAACGGAGCTTCGGATAACTGAACGCTGTGCTGTAAAGCACACCATGACCCCCTGAGTGATACTCTTGTTTTGAGCTATCACACACTCTGATCCAAAACCAATCATTAAAAAACATTAAAAAACATTAAAAAACATAAAAAACGAGTGAAAATGGATGCCTAAAAAAGTAAGCGGTTAACCTTCGAGGTTATTCACCGACGCTTGTAGGGTGCCAAAGGCACATGCATTTGTGCTCTGGTCATGTGCTAGAGGCCGAGAAACTAGAGAGCATTTTGGCTTACCCGAGTTCTCAATATCCACCTACCTTAGGTTCCAAGCCCTCAGCGGGAACCCAAGGTAGTACCACTCAAGACCCAAACATAGCGGCTAGTGACTCTTCCTCTGACTATGGCGTCATGGAGGGTTTCCCAATGCCTTATCCCGATAGCTCAAGCCAAGACATGCATGCCATGGGTCCACAGTCTGGGCCAAGCATGCTTAGCCGCTTGAAGGCAACCTTTAGTAGAGCCACTCGCTCCGAACATGGAGCTAACGATGTAAATGAGGGGGGTGGGGAGGTAAATTCGCCATTCATGACCAATGTAGATCCTATGCTCTTAGAGAGTGTGAACGTGAATACTCCATTCACTACACCTCTTGACTCTTCAGAGCTATTCCCCTCCGAGGTCATATTACCTAATGGTAGAAGCCTAGCCGAAGTGCAAGAGGTTGAGCGATATATCATTGCGGCTAGGGAAAAGGAAATTGAGAGCTTATGCAAGGCGGAGCAACGAAGAGAGTTAAAAGAGAAAGACCCTATGTAAATATCTTTGCTAGGAGAGCAATCGAGTGCTCCTGAATTAGCGACCACTAAGGGTCAACCCATAGAGAGCCACATTGCATCTAGTTCAAAGGACACCCCTAGCACCTTAAGCCTAGATGGAGCGTTCCTAAATGAGAACTGGGAGTACGAACTACAAACGAAAACTCTAACCGACCTATACATAGGTCACACCTATCACATGGATTGATTAGATGTCCTACAATCCACAATGGGTGCTACTAGCATGGAGGATCAACAACAAAGAGTTTGTGAGGTCATCCATAGGGTTATTGAGCTAGAGAGACAAAACAAGGGGATCCATATGCCTTCAATGGGTCTCATGAGATTCTTGGATACGGAGAATACTAAACAACCAACCTTATCGCAAATGGAGACTCCCTCGTTAAGTCCAATGGATCCCCCATATGTTGTTTTTCCAGGGGTCTTAGTGCAATCTGAGCCCACCAGTGATAGCTTTACTTTTCCAAGTCTAGCTCATCTTTCCCTTGATGACGCCACGACTACCATACCTACCCCAATGATGGGCATGCCAAGAAACACATCGTGGACCTCATTTGTTAGTAAAGCACCACTACATGGTAGCTCAATGTTTACAACAATACCTACAAGTGTGTACCAATCGTATATACCTATAGGTCCTCGTACTCATGTAGTCCCTACCCCTCCCATTGTTTCAACTACCTATGCTCCACAACCACAACACCCAAGCTCTTATTTCCATGGGACCATACCGGCTAGCATTAGCATGTCACATCCGACGTCTGCTATGCCTAGGGCCACACATATGAACTTTGGACCGCCACATGGCACAACACCGTACCAAATGTGGAATCCAAGGGCGTCCTATGCGCCAAGCCCAATGCCAATACCTATCCACATGTAGTCTCTGGAGCACCTCCACCCACTGTTCCTGCTCACTTAGGTGACTTGGCAACATTTGCTCAAGCTATCGGTCGATCTATTGCTGAGAATATGTGTAACACGCCTGATGGAGAACCTAGAAGTAAGGAAGTACAAATAGCCAAGCTCACACAAAAATTAGTGGAGACGGGGATGTGAGAAAGCATATCGAAGTGTTTGAACAAATATGCGATTCTCTAGGAGAACACAATGACCTGCATAAGAGTAATGCTTTAAGCCTAACCTTAAGTGGAAAGGCTGGGAATTGGTATAGAACCCTAAGGGTGGAAGAAAAAACAAATTACCGTTCTCTTAGGAGATTGTTCTTAAAAGAATACATACGAGAGGGAGTGCTTTGGGTGTAGCCTCTCAGCTCCAGAAAGCCCAACAAAAGGAAGGAGAGTCAGTGAGAGACTTTATTAGTTGCTTGAAGCATTTGAATTCTCGTTGTAATCCAAATGAGCGCTTCAATAATAATGAATTGCTTGATAGATTCATTAGGGGATTACGACATGAGGATATCTACAATGGCCTAGTCATTAGAGGTATCACCACTTGGGAAGTAGTCACCACCAATGCGATCCAATTGGAGGATAATTTAATGATTCAAGGAAAGAGTGTCTATTGAGCCTAAATCTATGAGCTCGCAAGCATTGGGGCATCAGCCAATGACCCTAAATCCTATTGCTAAGGAGCCAAAGATATCTGAGATGACTTTAGCAAATCTCACCAAGGCCATTCAAGAGAGTCTTAGAGACAATCGTGCTCCACAAAACTATAAAATGTATCCAAGAAGGGAGCAACAATGGTGCTCAGTATGCTATGGACGGCATAGTACCAGTGAATGCCCTACTTTTAGAGTAAAATTCAATGGGAACTGCAATGCCTCTGGGAGGTATGGTCATCAAGCTAAGGATTGCATAGTATTTAAGCGTGCGATGGTCAATAGACCAACCTTAGCATGGACAGACACACCTCGAGTGCCTGCATTGATGCCGGCCCCACCTCTTGAACAAACGTCACAACACATGGTCCGTAAGGCCCAAAATGTTGTTCAAACGACACCCTTACCACCTCCAGTGCTAGGATCACAACCACCACATCCAAGAATCACTTCTGTGAATCAAGTGGGTTGTGAGTCATCCATTGCTTGTTTGGAAGGCTGTGAGGAAGATATAGACCCTAATATTGCCTATGGGATGGATGTGCTTGAAAAAACTCCACAATACTACATGGAGGACTATTGGTGACAAGTCAAACCTATCTATCAAGTAGCTGCTCTTGCTGCAAGAGGCCAAAATATCAATTACACTGCTATGAGACCACCTCTTCAATGCTATGAGTGTGGAGGTCCACATCATGTGGCCGAGTGTCCAATTAGGCTACAAAAGAATTCCACACCAATGCAAACCAATCAAGCGAGCACGTCTACAATGCCATATTCATGTGTAATCGATGTGGCATAGATCATTTGATTGCCCAATGTCCAAATAATCCAAATGCACCAAAGATCACGTCATTAAACTTGATTGAGGTTACCGAGGAGCCATCACAAAGTACACGTGTGGTACCAGTAAACGTACTCACATGATCGATGCTCCAAAAACAAAATTATATTCTTGAGGAAAGATACACGGCATCAATTGCCCAATGTCAGAAAAAGAATACAACACGAAGGAAGAGATTGCAAAAAGCAATGAAGTCAGACCCCAGTTCAAAGACCAACATAGGGACTAGTGACGACCCTATATATATGAACGATAGAGGATTCTGATTCAGGTGAAACCATGAAGACCAAAACGACCACTAAGATAGAAACCAACAAGGAAGATCTTCATGAGCCACAATGGCCAGGATCCAAGAAGAAGGTAGGTGACTAGATGAATCGCTACTTGTGTCTTCTGCTCCCTTGGATAGATTGTCATCTAGGGTACCACTGGGCCCTGAATGGTTTGTCCCCACATTTGCACTAAGATTTAACTCAGATTCGTCATCCTCAAAGTCAATTTCAATTGATGATTCTGACCCCAAATCGTGTGGGCTATAGTCTTGTGAGATGCTACTGGTTCCAATGCCAGTCAAAACTTTATCTTGTAGGTCATCAGAAGGTATAAGAATTGCTTCTAGCATATTTAGGGGCACGAGTGGTGGCGTTTCATTCTCCCTCAGGTGCTACCCAGGTCGTCCCCCTATTTCCCCAAGTGTCTATGGTTGCTTCTAGGTGGACCCAATCCACATTATTCGACTCAGTCATCCAAGGTAGTACATCCATATAAGAAGAATCTTCCCCAACATCAGTGTCGGCTTTACACGTGTAACAATACTGCAATGGGTCTGAGTGAACTATGGTTTCAGATCTATGATCAATTATAAACCTGTTTCTTAGGGGATGTGCTCGACCAATTACAAGATCCACTCGAATGACAGAATCTTGGAACTGCAGGTAGACATGGTTTTTTGACCAGTCATGCACCATTTTTGCTTCCCTCATGAAAGGATGTCCTAAGATCATCTCCGATGCCATAGTGTGCTTGGAGAAATCCATAACAATAAAGGTAATTCTTCTTTTATGTCCAAAGGCCTTGATCTTGAGATCTTCTAGCACCCCAATAGGTTTAACAATAGACCCATTGGCCATCTTCACTACTATGGTTGTGGTCGCAAGGTGAGGTCTTTCCATAGTTTCCCATCAATTTTTAGTCACAATGCTAACCCCAGTGCCACCATCAAGGATTCCCTTCACAGTTAATCCCTTAGTAGTGATTAATATGAACGCATTAGATTCATCTCCCTCAACGTATTGTCCCAACTTGTTAACATGTATTTCTACAACAAGGTTATCATCTAGGTTGGGTTGTGGATCTAAGTGTTCCTGCTCTATTGGCATCTCCCTAGCTCCATCCATCTGTGCAAATTGTGGTAGACCAACCTTCAGTTCTCCAATGAGGAAAGCTCGAAGAGCTAAGAGTATCTCAGGGTCTCCATATAATTTGGACATGATGGTGGTTCTAACCTCTGAAGCCATGAAGTCCATCAATTTGGCAATATTTAACGGCACCTTTTGGGCTTCAATCCCTTGATGTGGGGAAGATGGAATCTCTATTTCTTCGATAGGGTCAGGTAGTCCCTCCATAAACATTCTTTCCATCAAGAAGTGAGTACATCCACTTTCCCAAGACTTTAAGTCACTTTCTTCTTGGATGACACGAGGTATGGCTAAGGATCTATGGACTCGGTGAGGTTGTTGTTGCGTAGGGAACACTGTGTTTGTAATTTGGATCTGCCTAGGTGTTGGCTCTAGATCCCTTTGGGTATCTTCTACCAAAATCCTTAATTTCTTGACTCACTCGATCTCCTCTGTAGGGTTTGGATACCGCAGAATGGCTTAATTATATAGGGGCATGTGATGCTCATCGGAAGTTGGTGGATAATTGGGTTGAATACCTTCAAAGCGTTATGTGGTGTAGTCCACACCCCATTTACATCGCACAAATAGAGGCTACATAGAAGCCAAAGTTGAGCCGTACCATAAGGAGATGACAAAATTGAGAGTTAGCTCAACAACAAAAGGAATCGAAAGTGAAATCACAGTCCACAGAACAATAGGACCCCATAAACTTACACCTTGCACCTGAACATTTCAAATCCTATACCACAGAGGAACGTAAGGTTGTGTATACAAAGGCTCAAAGAAAACCTATCGATGGGAGCAATGGAGTCTATGACGGTCCAACGATAGTTAAGGAAAAGGAGACCCAAGAGAAGAGTCCAAACCTGTTTTCATTGCCCAAGATCTAACAGAGACTGAGCAGTGTGTACTTAAGGCCTGGGGGATTCACCATGAAAAATTTACCGCACCACGTAAGTGCAGGGGAGGGGGGTTTTTCTACAAGTTACATAAGCATATAAGTTAGAGGTAGGGCCCCAATAATTTAACTCCCAAGCTTAAAAATAAGTGAGGGGGGTATCATGGGGAGGGGGGGGAGGAGAGAAATGAGAAAAGGGAAAAATGAGTGGAAGTTTCTGTGTTTCGAATGATGGCTTCCCAAAAGAGTCTGCCCTCAAACTTGTGAGTCAATAGCTCTTACCATATACATGTGATAGTGATGTGTGTGAAAACACACTAGGACCGCCGGGGCATTTTTCCCTCTTTAGGAGGTTTTTTCCCCCGTGCATTGTATATACGCCCATCACTCTAGGGCTATCTATATTTCCATTGCACACTAAGTAATACACTCTCTATTGTGTGCCTTGAGCTTCCTTCGTCTTCTCCAAGCTATTGTGTTTCTCTGCAACCCTAATGCCAAAAATTGGTATCTGCTCAGAATTCTGATTTGGGCTCATTTCGCTCTCCATTTCCACTACAGGCAGTACTGCACAGGCTATTTCGTCATTTTGTGTAGAATTTCTGTCAGTGCCATTTTTTGCATAACAGGTGCCTTATAGTCTTCTATGGTTTGTGCTATATAGCACGTGTTGTTCTTGCTCCGTTTCTCCTATTTTCGGGCAGTTTTCACATCAGGTGCATCATTTACCATGGCTGACAACAACAACACAGATGTGTTCAAGATGTTTGCTGCTGCTGAGGACTGGTTGGATGGGGACAACTATCCTATGTGGGCTTATATGATCCAACATGTTCTGGTGTCAAAAGGCATCTTGAACATTGTGCAGGGCATTGATGTACATCCTGGTTCTGAGGATGTAGGCGATGTTGAGGATGTTGCAGGTCTTGCTGCAAGGATTGCTGCTGTTAGAGTTGTTTTGCCTACGGCAGAACAAGCTCATTGGGATGTAAAGAATGCGCAAGCTCATGCATTGATTGCGTTGTCTGTGAAGCGCACCATTGTTTTTCACATCCGTTCAGCAAAATCTGCAAAACAGGCTTGGGATATTCTAACAGGTCTTTATGCAAGCCGCAATGAGGCTAAAATTGCTTTGCTGCGTAAAGACCTGGAGTCGAAGATTATGCAAGAGGAAGATGATATGGACACTTTCCTTGCTAGTGTCAAGGATGTCAATCAGCAACTTATTTCTATAGGTGAAGTCATTTCAGACAGTTCCCTTGTGCAGACTATTCTTGATGCCTTACCAGATTCCTACCAGAATTTTGATAGTACTTGGAGACCTATGACCCAAGGAAATCCAGAAGTTGTCAAGTTTGATGCATTATGCACATTGCTATTGCAAGAGTCACTTTACATAAAAAACAGGACTAGGCAGCGTGCAGTTGAACAGGCTTTTATTGCTTCTCAAAGAAAGGGTGGTAACAACAATGCAGCCACTTCTTATGGTTCTGCTGCGAGTGGCAAAATTTTTGTTCCTAATGCTTCTGCTGGCAGCACTTTGTCTGGCAATTCTGGTGATAAGGGCAAAAAGAAGATGCGTTGCCATTATTGTAAATCTAATGATCACTTGATCAAGTCGTGTCCTAAGTTGAAGGCCAAAGAGGCTAAGAAGAAAGAGGGTGGTTCCATTGCAAATGCTGGTTCCACTCAAATGCAGCCGTTGTTGAGTCTTCTGTGAAAGGAGACTGTGATGCTGATGTTGATGCAGAATGGGCTTTTAGCACAGAGTGCACTTACAATCCTACTGTCCATGATGCATGCTTGTCAGTTGCTGCAGATTCACATGTGTGGTATTTCAATAGTGGTGCTACAAATCACATTACCTCACATCGTGAATTGTTTACCTCTCTCGAGTCTGTCCCTCATGGGAATTCTGTCACTTGTGCCAACAATGCCTCTTATCGGGTTCAGGGAGTTGGAAAGATTGTGCTTTCTGCTGCAAATGGTAGTTCTTTCACACTTGTTGATGCACTTTATGTACCTGGGATCAAGAAGAATCTCTTGTCTGTATCCGCACTTGCTAGACTTGGACTTGTAGTCAAATTTGTGGATGACAGATGTACAATTCATGATCTCAGTTTTGGTGATGAAATTGTTGCATCAGGCCTTTTGTGCTGTGGGATGTATAAGCTCACTTTGTATGACAAGTGTGGACAAAATTTTGCAAATGCTGTTGCAGATTCAAGGGCTATTTCAGATGCAAAACTTTGGCATGCGCATTTTGGTCATCTGAATTTTTCCAGTTTGCTGCGTTTGCAGAAATCTGATATGGTTGCTTCTTTGCCACCTCTTGAAGCACCTGTCAAACATGTTTGTGAAGGCTGTATTTTGGGTAAAATGCAGTGTTCTAAGTTTCCAAAGGATGGTTCAGTTCGGGCCACATGCAGGTTGCAGCTTGTGCATAGTGATGTTTGTGGGCCCATGCAAACTCCTTCCTTGGGCAATTACCTGTACTTCGTGACTTTGATTGATGATTACTCCAGGCATGCATGGGTATCTCCGCTTAAAGCGAAGTCCGAAGTTTTTATGTGCTTCAAACAATTTCTGCCTATGGCTGAAAATGTCTCGAAATGTACTATGGGCACCCTCCATTCCGATCGAGAGGGGGAGTATATTTCTCATGAATTTAATGCATTTCTGGCTAGTCATGGGATAAAACACCAATGTAAAGTGCCTTATACACCTCAGCAAAATGGTGTTGCTGAGAGGAAAAATAGGTCACTGACGGAAATGGCACGATGTATGGTCAAAAGTCAAGCTTTGCCGCATTCTTTTTGGCTTGAGGCCATCATGTGTGCCACTTATGTACTTAATAGGTGTCCTACAAAAGCTTTGTAGTCTATTACTCCATATGAATCATGGCATGATAGAAAGCCTTCTATTGAGCACATGCGTGTTTTTGGCTGTTTGGCATATGCTTTGGTGCCACAAGTGCAGCACAGAAAATTGGATGATAAGGCTGTCAAATGTATTTTTGATGGTTATAGTGCTGAAAGCAAAGGTTATAGGTTGTATCATCCGCAAAAAAAACGTATTCTGGTTTCACGGGATGTAGTGTTTGTGGAAGATTTTGTTCAGCCCTTGTTGTCATGTACTAGAGACAGTAATGTAAGATCACAGGACATTTATGACACTTTGTTGCCTCTTTTTAGTGGTGGAAATACGAATGTAAGTTCCAGTGAGGCAAATGTACAGCCTATGGGGGTTTCTGAAAATGTTACAGATCAGCCTATTACTGATGCAGATGTACATGATGTACTTGATGAGGAAAGGACTGAAAATGAGCAGGCTAGAGGTATGCCAAAATGGCTGGTGCACACTTTGCATGACAGTAAATTGGATGCACCTTTGTCTAGTCGTACCTTTGGCTGTGTCTAGTTTACATGATGTTGAGGAGCCTCTATCTTTTGATGAAGCATAGAATTAAGAAAATTGGATGGCTGCCATGCAATCAGAATATGATGCACTTATAGAAAATGACACATGGACTTTATGCGATTTGCCGGATGGTGAGATCGATCGCCATAAGGCTCGACTTGTTGCAAAGGGTTATGCACAGCAAAAAGGCATTGATTATGAAGAGACTTTTGCTCCCACTTGTCGTATGACTACTATGAATTTTCTATGTGCATTGGCAGCTCATTTTGGTTGGGATGTACATCAATCAGACATTGTTACTGCTTTCTTGAATGGTGACATATTTGAGGAAGTTTATGTAACGCAGCCTCATTGTTTTGTCATAAAAGGACAAGAGGACAAAGTGTGCAAATGTAACAAGGCTTTGTATGGGTTGAAGCAATCTCCTCGTGCTTGGTATGAGAAAGCTGACACTCATTTGGTCAAACAAGGCTTTCGTAACAGTCCAACAGAAAGCACATTGTATGTAAAGCGTGAGGGTGATGTACTTCTCATTGTGGTTCTTTATGTTGATGATTTGCTGATCACTGGACCAAATGAGAGACATATTGCTGAATTTAAGGCTGATTTGAACTTGAGGATTGCAAACCTATTGCCACTCCCATGGAAACAGGTTTGAAGTTGAGTCTACATGATGTTGGTGATCCTACTGATGTCACTCTTTACCAAACTGCTATTGGCTGCCTCATTTATGTATGCAACACGAGGCCAGATATTCAGTTTGCAGTATCACAAGTCAGCAGATTTATGCATAGCCCAGGGTCTAAGCATTGGCAGGCTGTCAAGAGGATTTTTCGCTACCTTAGTGGCACTTTACATCTTGGCTTGTTTTATCCCAAGGGGCGATCATTGCCACCAGACTTACATGCTTTTTCGGACTCAGATTGGGCTGTTTGTTTTGACACGCGAGTGTCCACAAGTGGTTTTTGTTTCATGCTTGGCAGTTCGTGTATATCATGGTTAAGCAAGAAGCAACCTACTGTGGGCACTTCGAGTTATGAGGCTGAGTACAGGGCAGTCTTCACAGCTACGGTTGAGTGTGTATGGCTCAGATGCCTTATGGATGATTTGGGTGTTGGACAGGACACTGCCAACACTATCTACACTGACAGTCAGAGCGCATTGGCAGTTGCGAGGAACCCAGTTTTTCATGCTCGCACAAAGCACATTGAGGTGCATTACCACCATGTCAGGGAGAGGCTCTGAGCAGGAGAGATCATCTTAGCTTATGTGCCAACACAGGACAACCTTGCAGATCTTTTCACAAAGGCATTGTCTCGTGAGAAGCTTGAAGCTTTCCGCAAAGCTTTGGGCTTACTCCCCTTTGTGGACTGATCATGCCCTTAGGGCATGGAACTTCCCTTTACTCATGTGCCAGCTCTCGTTCACCGCATCACTCCAGGGGGAATTTGTTACCATATACATGTGATAGTGATGTGTGTGAACACACTAGGACCGTCGGGGCATTTTTTCCCTCTTTAGGAGGTTTTTCCCCCGTGCATTGTATATATGCCCATCACTCTAGGGCTATCTATCTTTCCATTGCACACTAAGTAGCACACTCTCTATTGTGTGCCTTGAGCTTCCTTCGTCTTCTCCAAGTTGTGTGTGTTTCTCTGCAACCCTAATTCCAACAATAGCTACAAAAACACGTGCAAGAACTAACACTGCTTTGTATCAATTGCTTGTTTTGTGATTATAGTTCATTTGTTGAGGGGGGGGATGAAAGCTATAAAGAGTTTGTATAGATGAAAATTTACACGAAGAACCTCACACACCTATAACCATGTTTTTTGAGCAATTTAGATGAATCAAAATGCTGATCGAGCACATAGTTTGAAAGTCAAACTAAGACACACTGAGTATACATCTAGTTATCAATAGAAGTGGTTCCTTAGTATGTTGTCAGTCACTATGCTACACACTCTTTAGCTAGTTTTATTGAGTTAGATCATGTGAGATCTAAATTTTATATGTAAGATAGGGGTATGATAGTTTTCTTCATTCATTGTCGTATAAGAGTAGAAAAAAGGGGTCATATTCCCTAATATGAGTCGTATATAGGGGTTTTATGAAAGTTGTCCGCTCGCAGGTGGCATCCCATTTCTGTATATAGAGTGAATCCCCTGAGACTTAAAGAACTTCTCAAGGAATTCAGGGATATATTTGTCTGGACATATCATGAAATGAAAGGTGTTCCATCTTCCGTGGTGCAACACACAATCCCCATGAATAGCATGGCTAAACCAGTTCAGCAACGACCCTACCCAATGAATCCTAAATATGCAAAAAATGTTCAAGAAGATATTGAAAAGCTTGTGAAATGCGGATTCATATACCCTATTGAGCACTCATAATGGGTGTCTCCAATAGTGATTGTGCCAAAAAAGAATGGGAAACTCAGAGTGTGCGTCGATCTCAAGAAGGTCCCCATGCCGCCACTAGGAGGGACCATTACTCCTTGCCTTATTCAGAACATGTGCTTGAAAGAGTTGCAGGGAAGGAAGCTTATAGCTTTTTAGATGAGTAATCTGGCTACAATCAAATCACAATTGTGCTGGAGGACCAAGCTAAAACAGCCTTTATAACCAAATTTGGAGTGTTCGCATTTCGTGTTATGGCTTTTGGCTTAATCAATTCCCCTGCTACCTTTCAAAGATTAATAAAAACTGCTCTTAGAGAATATTTGAGGGAGTTTTGTGAAGCTTTCTTAGATTACCTTTGTGTTTAATCCTCTTGAAAAGAACATCTATCATGCTTACGAAAAGTGTTTGAGAAGTGCAAATTGTATCGCATCTCCTTAAACCCTTTTAAATGCCAATTTTGGGTTAAACATGGAGTCATTTTAGGGCATATAGTGTCCAAAAATGGGATTTCCACAGATGAGAGCAAAATCAAAGCTATTGCTGAATTGCCACCACCTACAAACTATAAAGGAGTTCAAAGGTTCATGGGCCATGTTGGTTATTACCGATGGTTTATTTTATAATTTACCGAGATAGCTCGTCCTTTGTACAAGCTTCTTATTGAGTTCCAATGGACCGCGGAGTGTGACCATGCTTATGAGTCATTGAAAAAGACCTTGACTAGTGCTCCTATTCTATAAGTGCCCAATTGGAATGTAATTTTCCATGTGCATATTGATGCATTGAAATTTGCTATTGGGTGTGTTCTAGCTCAACCAAGAGAACATAAACTGGACTACCCCATTAGCTTTGCAAGTCATCAATTGAATGATGCTGAGAGAAACTACACCACTACAGAGCGAGAAGGTTTAGGTATGATTTATGTAGTGAAGAAATTTGGCTACTACCTTTTGGCCAACAAGTTTGTTTTCTATATTGATCATCAAGCCTTGTTATATCGAGTAAATAAACCTTGTTCCATGGGAAGAATTACACGATGGTTGTTAATTCTCCTTGAGTTTGATTTTACCGCTGTGGCAAGACCTGGTAAAAGACATGTCATGGCGGATATTTGTCTCACATACCCAATGGTGAAGCCCTCGATGATGAGTTTCCCGATACTTCTCTATTCCTATTCCAAACCATACCTCAAGGGAGTGAGAAGATTGTGAAATTTCTAGTTAATGGTTTTCCACCCAAGGAGATTCGTAAGGACATAGCTCGAAAACTGTTAAAAGAATGTGAACCTTACTCTCTCATTGCAGGAACTCTCTACAAGCTAGGGATGGATGATATTCTTAGACTTGTGCCCACGAGGATGAGTATTTATACATACTGCACGAAGCCCACATGGGTATAGTCGGAGGACATTTCTCAGGGGAACTAACATCTAGAAAGGTGTTGCAATTAGGCTATTGGTAGCCTACCTTATTCAAGGATGCATCACTTTTTGCAAAAGAATGTGATGAATGCCAATGTTATAAGATTACACAACAAAAGGATAAGATACCCTTACATCCTGTTAAAGTGACTCAACCATTTGAAAAATGGGGTTTGGACTTTGTAGGCCCAATTAGTCTGGCAGCTCGTAGCACTCAATATTGATATATTATCGTTGCCACTGACTATGTGACAAAGTGCATGGAAGCCAAGGCGACACGTAAGGCTGATGCGAGGTCAATTGCCAAGTTTCTCTTTGAGAACGTTATTACAAGATTTGGTTGTCCCTTTGAGATTGTGAGTGACAATGGTATCATTTTATAAATGGATTAATAAAAGAACTCACTACCAACTTTATGATAGCTCCCCATAAGTCCATACCTTATTATCCACAAGAAAATGGTCAAGCTGAGAGCACCAACAAGACCCTTAATCTCTATCTTGACCAAAATAGTGGAAGCTCATTGCACAACTTGGGATTTAAAGATTACATCAGCTCTATGGGCTTATCGTACTGCCCATTAACTACACACCGTTTAAGATGGTGTATGGCCAAGAAGCGGTTACGCCATGGGAGTTTGTCGTTCTTAGTCTTCGAGTAGCTTCTCAAGAAGGTTGGGATGGTAACCCCTTAGTTGAGCGATTATATATCCTTGAAAGTCAGATGAAGAGAGGCAATTAGCTGTGCAAAATTCACTTGTGGAGAAAGATAGGAGGAAGAAATGGTTTGACCGTCATCTGAAGAACAAAGATATCAATGTTGGTGATAAAGTCCTTATGTATGGAGTGCGTAACAAAAAGAAAAAGTTGAAATATGTGGGAAAGGGACCATATAGAGTACGTGAGATCATCCCACAAGGAACCATTCGTGTGGAGACTCTTGATGAAGTTGACACCATTGGATTCCTCAATGGGAGCAAATTTAAAAGATACTATGATCCTTTAAGCTAAGAGGAGCTAAATGCCATCCATAAAAAAAAGGCAGCCTAGGCACAAACAACATTGAAGAAGATACAAGCTCAAGCTGAGGCTAAGGAGTGACAACAACGCATAAGATGCCAACGAGAGGCTAACCTTGGAGTTACACATGCATTCCACGTTGACCGACGAGGATTGGTTGGACTCTGACACACCTTTACGATACCCTATTGAGCTAAACAACGCCTATGGAAAAGTTCTATATAACGCCTTATTGGACACGGGTGCTAAATATAATCTGCTATCATATGGGGTGGGGGTGCGGTGTCAGTTAGGGAAGCCACCTCTATCTGAAAGTATTATCCAAGTCAAGGGTGTCAACAAGAAAAAAACTGTGATTTTTGGAATCTGGCACACTTCTGTCAGTTATGAAAATGGGGTTGTAGCTCAAGACTTTTTGGTCATGCTTGTTGGAACTATGGGGGGTGATATAAACCTAGGACACACGTGGATGATAGCCACCAAATGCACTATTGATTGGGGGACAGGGGGTGTCACAACACAGAAAAATCTTAGCCCTGCCACTCAAGCCATAGTCCCTGAGATATTACCTCTTACGGATATAAAATCCAAAACATTGTGTGTCCAAGAAGTTGAACCATATGTCCCCATAGTCCAACTCTCTAGAGCTTCAACTAATGTGGTTGAACTAAAGCTTGAGACACACAAGACCCATCCCAATATAACAAAGAAAACATACAAGTGGGTCCCTAAAGCTTCAACTAATGTAGTTGAAATAAAGCTTGAGACACACAAGACCCATCCCAATATAACAAAGAAAACATACAAGTGGGTCCCTAAAGCTTCTTTAGCAACCATAGCTAGTGCTAAAGGCAGGAGACTGGTAAGGGACGTCCCACTTGCCCCAAAAAATGTAAAGAAATGTTGCGTTGGATTCCTAAAAAACTATTGGAAGCCCAAGGTTACTATGAAGGAAAGGATCAAATCTGGGTGCCAAAACGTAAATTGTGCTCTTACTTGTCACCTGGCTCATGTGAGCCCAATCCTGTGGCTCCAAAACGAATTGAAAATCACGGAAAGAAAAAAATCACGGAATGCTACACACCCGCTCCAAAGCTAGTTTGGGTACCAAAGAAAGAACGATTTGTTCCACCTAGCTCAAGAAGAGGGAAGTCAAATGAAGCTTCTTTCTCTTCATGTAGTTTCTATACGAAAATAGAAGCTTTGAAACAACCTCCACCCACCATTGTACATATCCATACAAACAAGGAAGAGTTTGCACCTCCCTTTGTAAGTTCACCACCTACAACAACGTTGCAAATAGAATCATGGGAGAGTACCTTACCACCCTTGCAGCTAGATGAAATGCATAGGGCAATCAAAAACTATTGGTTAAATCCTTCACCCATAACAACTTGGAACAATTGGTTTCAAAAGGTAACGACATCTTTCCAGAAAATATGATCTACCCAAGGAAGGGGGAGTGTTTGCTGACATCCATCATTCACTTGCTTCCCTCTCAACCTTCCTCCCTGACCTCTCAATCTCCAATCCTAGGAAATGTATATATAAAGCATTATATTCACAAAAACAAGATAAAAAAGTAAATGAGCAAGAGCCACCAAACAATAATGTGAAAACTTACAAGTTCTATGCATAACACAGAATTATAAAAACACATTATGCACAAGAACACAGCCCTTGTAATGTTTGCACTCTAACCATCATCTATCTGTGTGTACAGATATGGCTAGTACACTAGAGTCATTCACTCCTGCCTTGGGTGAGAGGCACCCTCGTTACTTTTCACAAGTTTTTCACATGGTCTTTCTCACGCTTGCCTGTGAATGGGATTTGGTAGGTACGCTAGCATGTGAGAGGAATTTAGAGGAGTTAGAATGGTTGATATGTCTCTTGACCAAGACTGATCCATACTTAGTAGAAAGCGTTTCTCCCATTGCACAAGCCTACCCTTTTGACCAAGATGACTACAGGTGTCTAGTGACCTTCTTAGTAAACATTGGTGCCTCTGATGAAGAAGAAGATTTACATGATTATATAGATGGCACATATGGTCTCACAGATGATGAATTTGTTTTTATCGACGATAAGGATAGGGGTTTAGCCTTAGGGTTCCCCCCCAATCTCTACAATATCCTATTCCCTTGACTCTCTAGAGGGAGTGCAAATAATTAGATTAGGGTTCCTTATGTTTTTTAATTGTGTTCAATAAGTGTTGGTACCTTTTCCCATTGATGTGCCTCTGGAAGGTGGATGTTTGGTGGTGACTATTGTGCAGTTTGTGACTACATAAGGATGCCTTTCAAAGAAAACAACAATGCATGTTTACATGTTACAACAGATGTTCTCCATTATATCAGGTGTACTACTTTCTTTTATCTATGCTTCCACATTTACATGTTTGCATCTTGTCATTTGAATTATAAAATTTATGAAGTTGTGACATAGCCAATTTAGATGCTATAATTTTTTCAAACTTTTAGTACCTTGTTCTTATCTTTGAGTTTGGTCTATTATTTGGCTTTAAGTAGGTATCAGGACCTTAGGCTAAACTAGGTCACTTAATTACTGACTTTAATTCCTAAATAGTCTATTAACTGTAGTAACTTTAGTAATGTTTTAGGCTATGAGGATATAGATATCTCTAGTTTATTCCACCTAAATGTGACTTGTGTTATGGAAGCCCATGTGTTAAGCTGGTATTTTAGACCTCGAGTCTCCCGGCTACTTTATGCTCAAGCTGGCATTTGAGACCTTGAGTCTCCCAGCTGCTGCTGGTATTTGAGACCTCGAGTCCCCCAGCTACTTGTAGCAACTATGACAACAATAAAAAAGAAAACAAAAAAAAGAACAAGAAAAAAGAGAAAAAGAAAAGAAAAGCAAATAGCACAAGCTTCCTTGTATTTTATGTGGATCACACTTAAGTGGTATCAGTGACAAGACCACTAGTCCTTAGACCCCGACGAGCATTCCTAAGGTTAACTATCCTTTAGTCGACATTTTTTAATTAACGTTGGTCAATCTAGTACTTACTTTAGCCCTAGCTCTTGTGTACTTCTCTTAGAGTCGACCTAATAGACCCTAACTCAATTGCATTTTATTCAGGTACTATGCTTGTTCTAGTTGGCAATGTTACAATTCATGAATTTGTTATCATGTATGCATCTCACTTATTGCACACCTGTACATGCTGCCTTTGAGCTTTCACAATGTTATTTTTCTTCTGACACAGGTACTTCTATGGTGGATCCAGATGCTGCACTGTTATATTTCGAGGAAGGAATCTACATCAAGAAGGGGGACATGCTAACCACTGGCGTCCACTTCTAGTAGTCATGGGCCGGGCTTGTTGGTCCAATAGGAAAAGGGTAAGAGCAATCGCCGATGAGAGGTGCACTCTAGCAGGAACATTCAAGGGTTAGTTGGCTAAGTATGGGCGCCAGAGTGTGAATGGGGCGAGCTCATATAAAAGTCACCTAAACCTAAAAATCAGACATTCTTTCATTTGTACAATTGAAGAGTGCTCTTGCTCCATCTCCATCTTCTTCTTCTTCTTCTCCTTGTGTGTGTGTGTATGCGAGAGAGAGAGAGAGAGAGAGAGAGAGAGAGAGAGAGAGAGAGAGAGAGAGAGAGAGAGAGAGAGTGATCGAGCATTGCGACAACGGCCCGGCAGCGGCAGTGAAGAGTTTGAGCATGGCGCAGCGCCGGCTCCTTCTTCTTTGTGGTGAGGAATCCTCCACGAAGGTGAGCGTAGGGCGGTGAGTGCCACACCCTTGCTCTCTTGAGTTTGCTAGATTAGTCTAGTTGTGTTCTTGGAGCCATTTGTGACTCGCACACAGTGTATCGGCAAGTCCCTTGCATTGACACATGTGGCAGACATGCACAATCAAGTAAGTTCATCTAATTTCATAGGCTCTCAAACATGTTTCTAACTTTAGACTTGCACGCCTAGATCATTGCTTCACCCCAAGAAGGTTGCTGAGTGCGGCCAAAAGAACCACTTCCTCTGCTCCACATAGTCTCATAAGGAATTGAGAAAATGTTGCTAGGCTATTGCACAACAAGTGATAGTAGGCAAGATCATTGCCAAACATCTTAACAATGTTTGAAAGAGACCTTCAATACATTTCGGATGAAGTTGGTATACCAATGTTGGCTCCATTTGTAGCATAGCTCCAATGAATCAACAAAAATGTCAATCCGGAGATGGTAGGAACTCGGCTAGGGCATGGAAGCATCACACATGGGTGAGTGTGTGAGAGATATGAGTTGGGAAAGAGTGGGGAAATTAGTCGTCTAGAAGAGAGAATTACTGAGGGGGATTTATTGCTAATTTCCCAATGCTAATCACTCCATTCTCTAGTGTAGGCACATCAGAAGCACAATTTCACCCAAGCTTATGGGGTTCAACTTAGAGTGAAATATGCATGAATTCCACTCTACACGCTACTCTAATCATGCACAAGATGCCATAATCAAACACAAAATAGGTAGTCAAGAGATTAGAGAGCGATTAGTTCTTACGTACACACATTAAAATTCTAATACACAACTTAATGAAAAGCAAGAAGAAGCAAGAGGACTTAACTTCATAGCATACACCATAGCCTAGGTTTACCCAGCAACATGCTATAGGTTCCTTCCACATCCATCACTAGAAAGATGGTTTTAAATATCTCAAAACTGACTTTGTTTTATAAATTCTCTACTAGACCACTAGCTTGCACTATCCTTTGATCTGCCGTTCTAATTCTGAATGGTGTAGGCTTCATCTCGGTGATCCCCATTTTTTGTCTAGTGTGCTCACCCAGCATATTCACTCTAGTGTTTCCATTTAAAATCACTTCAGATAGCGATTCCCACTATTTTTGTACTTTGTAATCTATCTGGATTATTGACGCTTCATCATCCTTAATATCATGCCATGCCTTAGCCATTGCTTCAGACTCTTTTTGCCTTTCTTTTTGATAATCTTTTCTACCCCAAGCAATTCTCTTCTTATGTCATCTAGTTTGAAAGTGAGATTTTAATTTCGTACACATTCCTTGACATACATCTCATTGTACTTATTTGCAAAAAATGACTCTGAACTAGATGATCTACCTTATGGATTACTATCCTTGAAGTGCCAATGTGTTGACATCCTCTCCTTCCTTAATTATTGATGGATCCTTTATGGAGATTCAAATTGTTCTTTGGAAATATTTTATGTCTCCATATCTATGTTATCAGCATACCACGAGTCCATTTTGACTTGCAAAACTTCTTCTCTTGATCCATCTTATCAAAACTAGGTGAAATTCCAATTGTCTTCTCAAGAGTCTTTCCACATTCTGGGTACTGAAGCTACTGGCAAAAGCTTCTAGATGGATTGAGAATATAAGATATATGGTGCCTCTAGCTTCTTGCTCTTGAATATCTTGACTAATCTAAGTGGGCCAACACCCTTTGCTCTTGCTATTCGTGCACCTTCTTGGCTTTCCCTTTAGCCTTCTAGACTACCCTTTGTTTCTCCTAGTGCTGGATCTCCTTAATTTTCTTTGAGCGAGTAGCTCGCTCCTTTGGATTTCTTCAATGACAACACCATGGCTCCTAATGATCACTCACACTAGTATTGGCTCTACCGTCTTCCCCTCGGCCACTTCAGCTTTTGAATTTTAGAACATTGTGCTAAGAAATCTCCATAGTCCCCACAAGTATAACAACTGAAATTTTGTCTTGTAAAATCAATTTTTCTCTACCTCAACGAGATAAATTCTAATACCTATCTCTTCTAGCCATACTGTTGGTATTGGCTCCAATGACTTTCTCTTCATTGACTAGCTCAGGGTTGGTCAATGCAATCAGGGATACAAATTTCCCTTCCTTGAAGTGGTGTATCTCATCTTGCAATAGTTCCATAAATGACCAAAGGTCTTACAATATGTGCACTAAATACATTCGTCAATCCATGTTATGCACTAGGTCTCTTATTTTGCAACTGAAGGTATGGTCCTTGATATGGCAAATATTTGGTTTAACAGTTCTTTGATCTTTCTACTCGAGGACTCTTTCTTTCTGGCTTTAGATGCATCTTCACATTGCTTCTCATAAGACGACTTGGATTTGGATGATGAATCTTCTGATGAATATTCAATGGAAACGGAACTGGATTTACCTTTTCGACGCTTCTCTTTCTTAGCTTGATGCTCCAGTTTGAGAGCCCTTTGTACTTGGTTAATTGAATCTCCTTGTAGGGGCCATTACTTCCTCCTCCCTCAGCTTCTTGCTCTTAAATCCACTTAGAAATACACTTAGAAACCATGCTCTCATGAGTTTCTTTAATGCTGATTCATTCAACTGCCAAGTGAGCTCTTTGATCTTTTCTAAATAGCTCCACACTGGCAGTTTACCATGTTGAATCTTATTGAAATCATATAGGATATCCTCATCCCCTCAATTCTCATTGTATTCCAAGATAAAAAAATTCTTTAGTTTGTTATACGTTTGGGTTTGCATGCTGGATAATGGTGACACCATTTCCTTACTACATCCTTTGGTGTCTGGGGAAATATTTTGCCCAATCATCTTCATTGATGTCTTTCAAAATCAGCATATTTCTCAAATGCTTGAATATGGGAATCACGGTCTCCACATCTCTCTCTCTCTCTCTCTCTCTCTCTCTCTCTCTCTCTCTCTCTCTCTCTCTCTCTCTCTCTCTCTCTCTCTCTCTCTCTCTCTCTCTCTCTCTCTCTATTTCTTATTTACACTCACACACACACACACACACACACACACACACATTTCTCTCTTTGATTTTCTACACACACACACACACACATTTCTCTCCCTCTCTCTCTCTTTCTTTAGTTTCTTACACACACACACACACACACACGTTTCTCTCTCTCTCTCTCTCTCTCTCTCTCTCTCTCTCTCTCTCTCTCTCTCTCTCTCTCTCTCTCTCTCTCTCTCTCTCTCTCTCTGTGTCTCTCTTTGATTACCTACACACACACGCACACATTTCTCTCTCTCTCTCTCTCTCTCTCTCTCTCTCTCTCTCTCTCTCTCTCTCTCTCTCTCTCTCTCTCTCTCTCTCTCTCTCTCTCTCTCTCTCTCTCTCTCTCTCTCTCTCTCTCTCTCTCTCTCTCTCCACACACACACACACACGATGTAGAGAGAGAGAGAGAGGGGTTAAGGGGGGCGGGGGGGGGGGGGGGGGGGGGGGGGGGGGGGTTTCATAATACCTGCGCAACAGGTTTTGGCCAAGAGATCTGAGCGCGTCGCAGGCGAAAATGATCGCCAATTTTTTGCGTCAAAACATGCGTCAATATACTTGCGGTAATATCCGTCGATATACGCGTGGTAAAGTATGCCTTTCCATACGTATTTCCACGCGAATATCGATGAATACTCCCACGCATATATCGATGGGCTGCAAGTACGTCGATAACCGCGTGGAAAGGTACAGCCGTCGATATATACTGCGTCGATATCTTGATGTTCTGTTGTAGTGATATGATCACTATCAAAAATAGGTTTCCTGTTCCACTAGTAGAAGACCTATTTGATAAGCTACAAGGGTCCACCTACTTCAGTAGGATTGACCTAAAAAGTGGCTATCATCAAATAAGCATAGTTGATCAAGACATTGAAGACCGCATTTTGCACTACGTTTGGTCTTTATGAATACATTGTCATGCCTTTTGGCTTCAACAAAGCACTAGCCACATTCAATCGCTTGATGGAGAAGCTATTCAGGCCTCATTGAACCTTTACTGGAGTGTTCTTTGATGATATCATCATCTACTCTAATTCATTAGACGAACACAAGCGACACCTCCAGGTAATATTTCAAGTTCTAAGAGAGAATAAACTTTATGTTAATCGAAAGAAAAGTGAATTTTTCTTACAAGAGATTCAGTATTTAGGTCACATTATCTCTCAAGATGGCATCCAAATGGATCCATCAAAGTTAGAGGTAATAAAAGGATGGCCTAAACCAAGGAATCTTCATGAATTAAGAAGCTTTATAGGTATGTGTGCATACAATAGACACTTCATAGAAAAGTTCTCACTAATAGCAGTACCATTACATGACCTAACAAATAAAAACATTAGGTACACATCGTCTTCCAAGGAGAACAATTCTTTCAAAAAGCTTAAAGAAAAGCTTATCTCTCAACCTGTGCTTACACTACCAGATCTCTCAAAGCCATTTGAGGTCCAATGTGATGCTTGTGGTGATTTCCTTGGAGCTGTTTTGCTTAGAGAAGTGCATGCCATAGGCTATGAAAGTCAAAGGCTTGACCTTGTTGAGAAAGCTCTAGGCATATATGAAAAGGAACTCCTCGCAGTTCTACATGCCTTAGACTCATGGAAGCACTAATTATTGGGGACTCCTTTCATTCTGCGAATGGATCACCAAAGTCTTAAGTACTTCATGATGTAGACCAAGCTCTCCGACAAACAAATGAGGTGGGAAAACTTTCTTTCGCAATTTCATTTTCATATTGCTCACATTGATGGCAAGCATAATCAAGTAGCCAATGCACTCTCAAGACGGCTGGGAGCGAATGAGGTTTCCATAGCAACTCACAATGATCTATCTTCTATGATAGATGAGTAAGCTATTGATCCCAATTTTAGAGATCTGTGTTCAACCCTTGCACTAGGGAAGAAAGAGGAACCATTTACTTTACAAGATATTTATCTTCTCTATGGCAATAGACTATGTGCTACTAGCTCACTACGTGAGAAAGTAATGTATGAATATCATGCTCCTCCTTCTGCAAGGCATAGAGGGATTCATTCTACCTTAAAGGGGATTGAAACATATTTCTATTGGCCTACCAAGAAAGCAAACATACAAGAGTATGTTTCTAAATGTGTGGTATGCCAAAAGACGAAGTTTGATAGAGGGAAGCAACCTAGATTGCTTCAACCTTTGCCAATCCCTAATTCACCATGGGAGAGCATATACATTGATTTTATCTTTGGATTGCCTAATTCCATCCATGGGAATATGGGAATATGAACGATAGTAGACAAGTTCAGTAAACAAGCTCATTGTATACCTATCAAAAAGACTATCAAAGCCCATCAAATGGCAACCCTCTTCATTTCACAAATCTTCAAGTACCATGGCTTGCCAATGTCCATAGTGTCGCATAGAGATCCTAGAATGACCAGTAATTTTTGGAAGGTTCTCTTTGAGAATTTAGAAACAAGGCTAAACTTCTCTTTCGCCTATCCCCACAAACGGATGGCCAAAGTGAAATAGCTAACCTAACAATCCTCGATCTACTAAAAGCCTATGTAACGGAAGTAGATCAAAGATCCCAATGGGAGAAGTACTTACCCTTAGTGGAGTATGCCTACAATAACACTGTACATACTTCCACGGGAAAAGAACCTTTTGAGGTAATTGAGGGAAGATCAAAAAGTCCCTTGCTACTTAAGGTACACGGGAAGATACTCACTGTGCAAATGAGTATAGCCGAGACCTACAAGAATCTTTCCAAAAGATTAAGGATGCTATCTCTATCTCACAACAAAGACAAAAGAATGCTACTAACAAGCACAGAAGAGCCCAAGCCTTTAAAGAAAATGATTGGGTCATACTTAAATTTCCCACGGCTCGATTAAGGCACACAACAAGCAAGAATCCTACGGGACATCAAAAGTACTATGCTAAGTTAGCAAAAAGGTACTATGGTCCCTTCCAGATTCTTAGGCCAACCAATGAGATGGCCTATCAACTCAAGTTGCCCCACCCATTGGTTCATACACAATGCTTTCCATGTGAGCCTACTAAAGCCTTACAAAAGAGAGCCACCTCAAGAACCAACTATTGAAGACCCACCGGAGATTAAGGACCAAGAAGAGGTGCTACAGCCCAAGTCCATTCTTCGACATGAAGATAAGGTACTAAGAGGCGGTAAGACTATCCGACGATATCTTATTAAGTTTAAAAATTATCCTTTTGAAGATGCTAGATGGATGCAAGTCATACAATTAAAGGATAACCTAAACCTTGTCAATGCTTACAATGCTTCCCTAGATTAAGCAAATGTACAAGTGTTAAAAATGCACAAAGTTTTTGTCTTATAAGAATCTCTTTTTCTTTATTGTGCACAAAAATGAAGTAGTATGCATGCTTAGATGAAGTTTGCGGAGACGACGTCTCCCGAACACCAAGTAGAGCTTGTCACTCTACTATGGAAGACTGATAAGACTAAAGTGCAGACATGCTTGCGGCAGCTTAGGCTCTCAAGCACCAAATGGAGTAGTCATCCATTCTGGAACGATGCCGTAGGGTAAGATAGGGATCCTCTACCCGCTACGAAAAGGACTAATGAATATGCTTTATCTTCTCTACCCCATAGTCAAGGACGACTATGATTTCAACAGAGAGGTAATGTCATAATAATCAATATCTAATTCTCCTAAATGATTTTCTCATGTTAAATCGATCATTTAATATGGGGAAGTGCTAGGGGAGGAATAGCTAGAATATTGGTTAAGCTAGCAGACTGGCCACAGTAGGGATCCAAAGGAGGGAAAATAGGGATCCAAAGGGGGGGGGGGGGCATCTGCAGAAGATCTATGTGCAACAATGGGCTCAAAAGACCCTAAGGTTCAGCCCATTAAGACTTCCAAAATGCTAAGGTTCCAAGATTCAAAGGTTGTGTCCAAAGGTCAAAGATTAGGGGAATTGGATGCTTTGTGCGTGTCCCAAAAAGTCTTTGTCAAGCCCTACATAGGAAGGGGCGAGACCAAGAAGTAGGGGATGAGAGAGAAACACCCACACACACTCACAAGCTTCATTTGTACACAAGGGGAAAGAGGGACACATGTCAGCTCTCTAGGCAAGATGCCCACAAGGTGTACTCAAATCTTATTGGATGGCCATGGAGGTGGACCAATGAGAATTGGGCTAGAGTAAATCTAGTTTAATTAATTTAAAAACACTTAATAAAAGAACCAATAAGAATTAAGCTCTCTAGAAGACTATTGTACAGTCTCCCAAGGGGACCAATGAGCATTCAGCAGCCCAAAAGCTTGTCTGATTCCTATTGGCTAGGAGGCAAAGGGGTCCATTGAGAGTTTAGTTGAATTTATTAATGACCTAAATCTCTCACAAAAGAAGAAAGGGGGAACAAGTCAACAGGCTATCACTTATTCTCCTTAATTTCCATTGGCTAGGTCTGGGGAGGTCCAATAGGGCTGTAGCATGAGTAATTAGCAAGGGAGGTCGACCAAGAGAGAGAGGGGGATGATTTTTGCAAGGCATTATTTATCACATACACACACACACACACACACAGTCTAATGTGTGAAGAAAAGAAGACTCTCTCTCCTTCTCAAGCTTTAATGGAAAGCTTACCACCTACTCCAAGCTTGTGAGAAGGGATGCCTACACCAACAACTCTTGGCTTTGTGATGCAAATCCAACCAAGATCCAAGATTCAATGCATGCTCATCTCCTCTATCATGCTAATTACTAAGCTAAGCTATGCTAAAATGAGTGATTATGTGAGGATATGTACATCTTTCTCGTAAGAAAACTCCTTCTTCCTCTCAATCTACTCTCATACCCCGCTAGCTCTCACCATCTTTGAAGGTGTGTGAGGTCTTGGATATGAGACCGTGAGGGAATTGATGTTGTGTTTGATAAGTGTTTTGCTTAGTGCATGAAGTTTCCATCTTCATTGCACTAGCTAGTCTTGAAGGAACACAAAGAATTGTATTGTAAAATGTCTCTCTTGATGGGAGAAACTATAATACAAAGCCTTTTGGAGGGGGGACCAGTTCCATGCAAGTCCGGTCCTCAACTATTGTCAATTGCTTAATATCTCTCTCTTTTGAAGTATTGTTCATGCTATCTAACTAGGTGTTATGATTTTTGTTGCTCTCTCCACCCAAGCACTCTTGTTATTCTCATTAGGAAGCTATTAAAATGAAATGCTCACTATGTTCATGCTATTTTCCGCTACACACAAGTTACTAGACCATTAAATGTTACAACAGGCATATGGTGGCCAACACTTTTTGCAGATGCCAAAGAATATGTTCAAAGGTATGATGCTTGTCAACGAGAAAAAATGCCAACGCAAGTAGATAGCATGCCTTAAGACCAATGATGGGAGCTAGAGCTTTTGCAAAATGGGGTATAGACTTTGTTGGGCCAATAGAGCCACCTACTTATAGAACCCAAGCTCAATATATCATTGTAGCTACGGATTATTTGACCAAGTGTACCGAGGCTAAAGCAACTCAAAAGAATGTTGCCAGAACCACTGTCGCATTCTTATATGAGTATGTATTCACAAGATATGGACTGCCAATAGAAATTGTCAGTGATAGGGGAACTCATTTTCTCAATGAGGTAATCGAGTATTTGCTTAATGAATTTATGGTCATCCATAACAAATCAGCTCCCTATCACCCACAAGCAAACGGACAAGCTGAGCATACGAATAAAATTCTTAGCTTGTTATTGACTAAAGTGGTTAGTTCAGGAAGGACAGAATGGGAAATGAATCTCCATGTAGCTCTATGAGCTTATCGAGTTTCATTCAAAACAGCTTTAAATGCTACACCCTTTAACCTTGTTTATGGTCTTGATGCCATATTGCCAATAGAACTTCTATTGTCGACACTAAGAGTAGCTAAGGATCTTGAGTGGACTGGACATGAATTGTCAGAGAGACTTGAAGATTTAGAGAAGCTAGATGAGCAAAGGATAACTGTTGTAGCTCACATCTATGCACAAAAACGAAAACAAAAACAGTTGTTTGATTTCCATCTAATTACAAAAATCTTCGAAAAAGGGGACTTAGTTCTAGTCTATTCCCTTAAGCAACACATTCCCAAGTTTAAGAAAAAGGGAAACGGACCATTTATCATTGAAGATGTATCTCCAAGTGGAGAAGTTAAGTTGTCCACCCTAGAGGGTGAACCAATGGCTAATTGGATTAGTGGATGTCGTTTAAAAAAGTACAATTTGCCACTAACCAATGAATTGCTAGAAAGAATGCATGCAGCCAAGCAAAGAAAGATAAAATGACAATAGGTTATTAATGAAGCCCAAGAGGAACCTCGGCTTTGGGTACTAAAGAGGAAAGTTGCTCTCAAGAATCATCAACTATTCCCATCAACACCCTGGGGGAAATAGATGACCGACAATGGGAATTGCCAAAAGATGAGTGTCAACAGATGATGAATGGTTAGATGGAATGGACCTTCGCATCAAAGTACAACTCAAAAACCATAGCACAAATGCATTGGTCAACACAGGAGCTCTAGTAAATGCAGTCAGTTATTCCACGTACAAGGAAGCAACAAATCAGTCTTTGATAGTAGGAGTAGCGACTATCGAAGGATGCAACAAGAACCCAACACCAACATTGGGAGTAGTCAACTTGAATGTGATAGTACATGGATGTTCATGCCCTCATCAATTTGTATGCTTACCACCATGAACACATGAATGAGACAATGATTCTTGGAATCTCATGGATGCGAACATGCAAGGCAGTACCGGATTGGGATACGAATCAATTCAAGCTATCACCTAAATGCGGGCAACTCATTGTTCCAACTGCACCAAGCAAGGAAGAATGGAAAGGAAGTTACCAGTAGAGCAAACCACGAAGTAATCTTCTCCATACTATCGACAAGCAAATGCTGCAAGTAGCATGCAAGGAGTCATACAAATTTGGGTACCGAAAGCACAGCTTAAGGACAAGATGATTCAATTCTGGGTGCCTAAAACATCATCGACAATACCAAAGACGGTTCCAAAGGTCAAAACATAGAGGTGCATCTCCGAGCAAGGAACCTAACACGAACTGGGTTTGGAAGAAAAAAGAGTACTTATCTTCTCCTCAAACTGCAAAATCGATGAAGCAATGGAGAGTTAAGTCTCAGAAATCTCAACCACACCGTTCTACACCAAGAAAACCAAGGTATCAATGGTGAGTAAAGGATCAACAACAGTCAAAAATGCTACCAACAACTCAGGAAATCAGTGTGCTAAAGCATCCTGATGGCACAATCAAGCAAAGAGCACACAAGCTACAAGATTTTCTCTTTGGAAGACAGCATCAGAAAGCCTCGACATCAGAAACCCTTGATTTAATTACTCAAGACCCAACTCTTGCATAGCATAATGGTTTGAAGTACATTGATCTTCAAAGAATGGTAGAGCCAACAAAGGCTATGCATAGACACGATTGTTCAACCCATGCACACAGTCATCCCGGAGTACGCCATCTAAGAGGGGTGGAAGAGTACTAAGTAATTAAGAACAATGTTTGAAGAGGGAGGAAAAAGTTTGATGTTAACGTTGGTGCAGCCAAAGTCGGTCCGCGCTATAAAGTGTGTTGTGCAATGCAAAGGGTGTCAGCAGGTGCACGAGAGAGGGCTAAAGCTAGTGTGGGAGACCTCAACACGATAGTGGCAACGAAAATGCATGCTTAAAGTGTTTTTTCAGGCCAGGGGGCCTCCGAAGTGGGCTAATTGGGATGGCACATCAAAGTGTTCGAGATACGTGGAATGTGTCCCGAAATGTGGTGTTCAAGATGCTCTAAAACCTCGTCCAGACAGCTCGTCAAACGGGGCTTCGGTGTGAAAGATATGCCAATCTAAAGTTAGAAGGCTTCGCAGGTCCCGACGGGAAGGGCAAGTACTGACAGGTGGAAAAAAATGGGATCAATGGATACCTGTGTAAAGCTCGAGCTGTCGATCATGCCGGTCTTTTCAGTTCGCCATTCGGAGCTCAAACGGGCAAGTTATGGCCTATGGAATATTTGCAGGGGGTCGGGTACGTGCTCACTGGGCCACGCCAATAGGCATGATGACAAAGATATTTTTGAGCTCGCTCGGGTCTTGGGAAATCACATGCAACGTGGGGGGTCAGCCAAAATTTGCGGATGGTCGATCGGAGTCATGGGCATTAAGGCCGGACCAGTTCAAGCTGACAAGCAAGGACAACGGAAAGGCTCGTCAAGTGGCTTTGCCCGGTTTTGGAGTATTTTTTTTCAAGGCATGAGGTGGTCGAGACACGACAAAACTCTCAGAGTTTGGAGCCGGTAGCATGGGGTCCCGAGGTGGCTTGACGAAAAGGGGCTTCAATGCATTCGAACACATGGAGCACCGATTCGATGATTACATGGAAAAAAAAAGCTAAAAACTCTTTGGTTATCAATTCTAAAGGGAAAAAAAAGGGTAGCCTGGAGCTTTAAGAGGAAAAAAGGAAAAAAAAAAGGCTTGGAATGAGGACGGAGTGGCGCCAGGGCTAAAAAAAAAGGAAGTTTTTTTTACCTTTGGCTTGTGAAAGCTAGGAGGTGAGAAAAGGAAAGAGGTGGACGGGTTTTTTTTTCCTCAGGAGTGCAGGGAATGAGTTTGTGGTTTTAGAAGAAAGAGGGAAGGAGGGTTTTTGCTTGGCAACCAAGGGGTTTTTTGAGAAAAAAGAAGCAGGAGCTTTCGTGCGCTCGAGGATGGGAGACATGTGAGAAGGTAGATCGCCATCAAGCAGCTCGAGAGGGCGAGTGCCTTGTTGAAGGAGGGTTTTTTTTAGAGCTTTTGAGCTGCTCGTTCGTTTGGAACCATGGAGAGCTCACGAAGAGCAGTGGCCATGGAGTCCTTGAAGCCGGGCTTGAGCGGGGCTCGCCCTTGTGTACTTTTTGATGCCCGCCGGTTGCAGCGATGAGGATTGTACAGTTTTTTGGTGTGCCTATGAAAGAGGAACCCCCGTTGCAGTGAATTTTTGTGTGTAGTCTCGGGCCCCCTTCCCCCCTTCTCTTCTGCTCTCGTGTGTGTACGTGCGGGCGTGTCGACAAGTGTGTGCCGCCCCGACGAAGTGTTGCAGAGAGAGAGAGAGAGTGCATGTGGCGTTTTGAGCGCGTGGGAGAGCATAAAAGCTACTGCATTGAGGTGGGCGGGTTGTGTGAGTTAGTGTGTGTCTGTGTGAGCGCGTGTGCGCGAGTGGTTTGGTGAAAAGAGCGAGTCGAAGGTGCTTGCAAAGTGGATTGGGGTGCAGTGTGTGCCCTGGGCTATAGGAGGCAGTCGTGTTAGTGCATTGGGCGTACTCCCCATTCCCCCTTGCCATCTTCTGGTGCCCCCACGGAGGATCACACTGATTGCTCCCAGTTAAGTGAAGAAAAGCAATTTTTGGTGTTGGTCGACATGGCGTCCCGAAGCTATGGGCCGATTTTTACAGGTGAAGAAAATCCTGATGAGTGGGTTGCAGACTTTGAGTTGTATATGCTGTCGTTGCGCATGCCAAACGAGGACAGCAAGATGCAGACATTTCTTTTGGTGATGCGCGGGAAGGCAAAGATATGGTACGAAGCTTTGGAAGGTGAGCCGAGGCATGCTTGGCCGGCTCTGCGGGCACGTTTTCTACATGACTTCCGCAAAGAGGCGTCCCCGATCGAGATGGATGCCAAACTGAAGGCGCTCAAGCAGGATGTAAGTGAAGAGTTCAGTTTGTTTTTGGATCGTTTTGAAGTGTGCTGGGTAGAGTTAGCGAGTGCCATGCAATTGGCCAATGGTGGCTACTTCAAGCTCTATAAATTCATGGCATGCTTGCATCCTAAAGTGAAGGAGAAAGTGGATTTTGAAAGCCCAGAAAACTATAATGGTGCAGTGGCCATCGCAAAGGCAAAAAGCAGGAAGATAAAAAAGAAGATTGAACAAGGCGTGTCGGGCTATGAAGCAGTGGTCCAAGCTCAGGGTCCGAGGGATGTTGTTCATGATGAGAACCCTGCAAATTGAGGTGTAGCCGTTGTGCCACAAAATTGGGTGCGAACTGTGCAGGATTTGTCTGAGCAAATGCAGGAATTGCGGCTAAGCGTGATTGATAGAGGTCAACCCAGAGGAGCAAGGGGCAGGGCAAGGCCATTGCCTGGCCGGTGTTACAATTGTGGTGAAGAAGGACACTATGCGCCAGATTGCCCTCATCCGCTGAGAGAAAGAGGCGGTATTTATCCACTGTTTGGCAGAGGTAGAGGCCAAGCACAACTAAATGGCCCGAGGGAGTAGGTAGTCGAGAATCAGGTGCCACCAGCTCCTCAGGATGGTGGTGAAGTCCCTAGGGTGAATATCATCGGAGTCGATAAGCAGGATGTTGAAGTTTTGGCCAACAAAAGAGCAAGGAGGGAAAGAGAGACAGAAACCGAGCGAGAGACGAGGGCCCATAAAGGTAAGGAGAAAGTGTATGAAGGCAAGGAGCAGACGGAAAGTAGTAAGAAGAGGAGGCATCGCAAAATCAAGCAAGCAGACTTTCAGCTAGGGCGCGGCTACCCCGAATATGACTTGGTAAGGGATGTTCAAAATCAAAAGGCTAACATAACCTTTGGTCAGTTGTTGGATTTAAATCCCAAGCTACGAAGACAATGGTCTACAAGTGTCAGCACGAGGCTTCCAAAGGCTAAAGGAAATGTGCATGCAATACAAAACATGGCATTGAGAGTGGGTAGCCCGACGGATGTCCTTCCTCTAGTGGATGCGGTCATTGAAAAGAGGATGCAGGTTCAGGCCTAAATAGACGGTGGAGCATAGGTTTGCGTCATGACGGAGGCTACTATGAGGGAAACAGGTGTCAAAGCAGTAGCTAAATCAAATGTACGCATGAGGATGGCTAACCATACCAAAGCGAGGTGTTTGGGCGTGGCTCAAGACGTAAGAGTGAAAGTGATGGGCATTGAGTGCCTAATAGATTTCTTTGTGATGAAAGCGGGTGATAATGCTTATCCAATCATTTTGGGTAGGCCATGGCTACTTGCAATAAGAGCTAAGTAGGATTGGGGGAGCAGGGTGTTCACCTTGCCTGACAAGGAAAGAGGGAGATAGGTTGTGCTTGATTTGAAGACCAAAGAGAGCCGTTTTCACCCTGTGGCAGAAAAAGACAAAGATGATACGACAAGCTATGAGTATGAGACCGAGACAGGCTATGATGAGTGTTAGGAAATAAGACGTAGCTAAATAGATAATTGAGTAGATTACTTAATGGAGAGAGACAGATTTACATACATGAGATTATAGAGTAGAGAGAGAGAGAGAGAGTACACACGATATACGTGGTTCACCCAATGTGGGCTACGTCCACGGGAAAGCAGCCACTCAATGGATTTAGTACTTCAAAACAAGAAGTAGTTTACAAAGGGATTATACCCTTAATGGAGCTCCCGCCTTGCTTCACTCTCACCACCTCACACTCACCTTGTTGCATCAACTTCACACACTATGAAATGTGTGTAGAAATGGCCTCCTTTTATAGGCCAAAAGGGCTGCCCTCTCTTATGAGAGACAACCATGTGTAGCCGCCCTTGTGCGAATAAGTCCAAATCGGACCCTCCAATCCGCCCATGTGTGGCCGCCCTTGAGAAGACAAGGCCGCTTTTGAATTCGGCCACCGGCCATTGAATTCGGCCACCGGCCACCGGCCATTGACTTCCGACCACCGGCCACCGGCCATTGACTTCCGACCACCGGCCACCGGCCATTGACTACCGGCCACCGGCCAACCGACCGGTTGTTTTCCGATCACTTTCCGGCTGCCGTCCGGCCATAATATTCCGGCGAAAAGGAATATTCCGGCGAAAAAAAGTCTCGGGGGCCTCCGCCCCTGAGGCCTTTAAAGTTACCCCTGATTCTTGTCCATGAAAAATTTGGTTTCCGGTGAGTGATTTTCCTTCACGCACGATGGCTTCTCCTCATAATGGGGGCCTTACAAATGTGCGTCTTTACCACAGAAAATTACAAGGGTAAATCAGGCTCCATACTTAACAATCTCCCACTTGGAGACTGATCTCCAAACCAACCCTGTGACTGCTTTCCATTCTGGCTTCTTATCCTTGAATGCCGATTGAAGATGAGCAAAAGCTCAACTTCTCCTTGTTGACCACCTTTGTAAACATGTCTGCAGGATTTTCACTTGTATGCACCTTTCCTAGCTTTAGTTGTCCCTCTTCCAAAAGAGTGCGTATGAAGTGATATCTCACCTCAATGTGCTTTGTCCTTGAATGAAAGGCTGAGTTCTTCGCAAGATGGATAGCGCTTTGGCTATCACTGTACAAGACACAATTGTCTTGTTTGAATCCAAGCTCTTCTAAGAATCTATGAAGCCACAGAATTTCTTTGCTTGCCTCCGTCATTGCTACATACTCTGCTTCCGTGGTAGAAAGTGAAACCACTTTCTGCAGCTTTGAAGCCCAGCTTACTGCTGTGCCTCCAACCGTGAACACATAGCCAGTAGTGCTCCTTCGAGTATCTTTGTCACCTGCCATATCTGCATCAGCATACCCTTCTAGAAAAATATCAGTTCCTCCAAAATACAAAGCATTTGTTGTTGTCCCTTTTAGATACCTAAGTATCCACTTCACAGCTTGCCAATGCTCTTTACCTGGGTTGTCCATGAACCTACTCACAACTCCCACTGCATGTGCAATGTCTGGCCTTGTCCAGACCATAGCATACATTAGAGAACCTACCGCTGCAGCATATGGAACTTTAGACATATAGGCTATCTCCTCTTGTGTCTTTGGACACATATCCTTCGTTAGTTTAAAATGACCAGCCAAAGGTGTAGAAACTGGTTTTGCATTTTGCATTGCAAACCTTTCTAGTACCTTCTTGATGTAATCTTCTTGAGATAGCTTTATTGTCTTCTTCGTCCTGTCCCTTGATATTTTCATACCAAGTATCCTCTTTGCAGCACCTAAATCTTTCATTGAAAAAGATTTAGACAACTCCTCTTTTAGGTCTTTGATGTCCTGCATGTTAGCACTTGCAATCAACATGTCATCAACATACAACATTAGGATGATGAATTTACCATCTCCCAAATTCTTCGTGTAGACGCAGTGATCCGAGTTGCACCTTGTGAATCCATGATCCAACATCCATCGATCAAACTTCAAGTACCATTGTCTTGATGCTTGCTTTAAACCATACAAGCTCTTCTTTAATCTGCAAACCATTTTCTCCTTATCTTTTACTTCATACCCCTTTGGTTGAAGCATGTAGATTTCCTCCTCTAAGTCACCGTGAGGGAATGCCGTATTTACATCCATTTGCTCGAGATTTAAATCATGAGCAGCCACAAGGCTTAAGACAAGCCTAATTGAGTTCATTTTTACAACAGGAGAAAATATTTCATTGAAGTCAATACCTTTCTTTTGAGAAAACCCTTTTACCACAAGCCTAGACTTGTACCTTTTCTTCCCACCTTCTTCTTCCTTCAACTTGTACACCCATTTGTTTTGAAGTGCCCGCTTACCTTTAGGTAACTCAACCAACTCCCATGTTTGGTTGCGATGTAGTGATTCCATCTCCACTTGCATGCTCTTCGTCCATTCTTCTTTGGATTCATGTTGCATAGCTTCTTCATATGATTCCGGCTCTCCAGAATCTGAGATCAAGAGATGGTTGAAGGAAGGAACAAACCTTTCTGGAGGTCTACTTGCTCTTGTAGATCTTCGGGGTATAGGTTGAGGCTCCTCATTTGGTTGACGTTGTTGCACATTGTCACCGTTTGCAGTCCTTGAGTCTTCACCGTCCTCAAGCTCCATGTACTCATCACTTATTTCTTTTGTTTGTTTTCTTTCCAAGTAATCTTTGTACATATTTTGTTCGTTAAAAATTACATCCCTACTCCTTAAGATTTTACCATCTTCAGGATTCCATAGGCGATACCCAAAGTCTCCTTCTCCATAGCCAATGAAGAAACACTTTTTGGACTTTGCATCTAACTTTGATCTTAGGCTTCTATCTATGTGCATGAAAGCCTCACACCCAAACACTTTGAGAAATGCATAATTCACCGGTTTACCTGTCCATGCCTCTTCTGGAACTCCCCCATCCAATGCCGTTGAGGGTGACCGATTGATTAAGTACACAGACGTACTTATAGCTTCCGCCCAAAGCTCAAGCGGTAGGCCTGCATGTAGCCGCATGCTTCGTGCTCGTTCCATGATTGTCCTGTTCATCCTTTCCGAAATCCCATTTTGTTGAGGTGTCCTTGGGGTTGTCCTTTGCCTCCGAATGCCATTGCTAGCACAAAAGCTTTCAAAAGCTTGGCTGCAATATTCGCCTCCATTGTCGGATCTGAGGCATTTAATCTTGGTACCTGTTTCATTCTCCACAAAGGCTTTCCACCTTTGAAATATGGAAAATACATCGGATTTATTCTTCATGACATAAACCCATGTTTTTCTAGTCGCATCGTCTATGAATGTTACATAATACAATGAGCCACCAAGTGATGGTGTACTTGCAGGACCCCAAACATCAGAATGAACCAACTCAAGTTTTTTATTTTTTCTTTCATTTCCTGATTTTTGAAATTTTACCCTCTTTTGTTTACCATAAACACAATCTTCACAGAACTCTAAGTCCACTTCTTTCAAACCTGGTAGAAGCTTCTTTGTTTGAAGGATTTGCATTCCTTTGGCACTCATATGCCCAAGTTGGTAGTGCCACACTGCACTGTCAACTTCTGTAGTTGTTGCACAAGCTGAAGGTTGCGTGCTAACAGCACACAAGTAAAGTGTACCGACTTTTTCACCCTTGGCAACCACCAAAGATCCCTTTGAGATCTTCCACCGTTTGTTTCCGAATGCAATGTTGTGACCTTCATCATCCAATTGTCCTGTAGAGATCAAATTTTTGCGAAGAGAAGGAACATGCCTAACATCTTTAAGCTTCCATTCATTTCCGTTAGCAGTTTTGACAGAAACTGTACCTTTGCCGACAATCTCACAAGCTTCATCATCTCCCAAGTATACATACCCAAAATTACCTTTGGTGTAGTCTTGGAAATGTTGCTTGTGTGGTGTCGCATGGAATGAAGCCCCGGAATCTACTATCCAGGAATTAGACACATTGTCTAATGAGAGAATTAGAGCATCTTGCTCTACTTTACCTGCCACATTGGCCTCCGATGTTGGCTTGTTGTCTTGAGACTCTGTCTCCTTCTTCTTCTTGGACCAGCAATCCTTCTTGACGTGGCCCTTCTTGCCGCAGTTCCAACATTCAAGAACTGACTTTGTGCGTGACTTGCTCCGCCTTGAGCGATCACGACCCTTTTGGTTTTTGAACCTCTCCTAGGCCTTCCTCTTGTTTCCACTGATAGTGCAGCACTTGATGATTCTCCTGTGCTTCTCCTTCGCATTTCCTCGCTTAGGAGAACACCCACAACATCATCAAACTTAAGAGTATTTGTGCGAGAGATAGAATTACTTACAGCCATCACAAGGCTGTCCCAACTATCCGGTAGAGATGATAGTATAAGGAGAGCTCGCACTTCGTCATCGAAATTGATTTTCACTGATCGAAGTTGACTTATGTTTGTGTTAAAGTCATTTAGGTGTTCTGCAACTGAACCATTCTCTGCCATCTTTAGATTGAACAAGCGCTTCATAAGAAATACCTTATTGGATGCCGATGGTTTCTCATAGAAGTCGTCAAGTGACTTCATCAAGTCCTCCGTGGTCTTCATCTCCGAAACATTGAAGGCCACCGTTGACGCCAAGCTTAACCGGATTGTTCCCAGTGCCTTTCGATCAAGGACAATCCATGCTTCATCTGCCATTGTTGCGGGCTTCTTCGCAAGACCGCCTAGTGGCAAATAGAGGTCCTTCTGGTAGAGATAGTCTTCAATCTGCATCTTCCAATGTTGGTAGTTTTTGCCGTTGAACTTCTCAATCTTGAGCTTCCCCTCCTCCGCCATAACTCCCACTCAATTCAAGGAATCCTTTCCTTGAGATAATTTAGCTATGAGCAAACCTTGCTCTGATACCAGTTGTTAGGAAATAAGACGTAGCTAAATAGATAATTGAGTAGATTACTTAATGGAGAGAGACAGATTTACATACATGAGATTATAGAGTAGAGAGAGAGAGAGAGAGTACACACGATATACGTGGTTCACCCAATGTGGGCTACGTCCACGGGAAAGCAGCCACTCAATGGCTTTAGTACTTCAAAACAAGAAGTAGTTTACAAAGGGATTATACCCTTAATGGAGCTCCCGCCTTGCTTCACTCTCACCACCTCACACTCACCTTGTTGCATCAACTTCACACACTATGAAATGTGTGTAGAAATGGCCTCCTTTTATAGGCCAAAAGGGCTGCCCTCTCTTATGAGAGACAACCATGTGTAGCCGCCCTTGTGCGAATAAGTCCAAATCGGACCCTCCAATCCGCCCATGTGTGGCCGCCCTTGAGAAGACAAGGCCGCTTTTGAATTCGGCCACCGGCCACCGGCCATTGACTTCCGACCACCGGCCACCGGCCATTGACTTCCGACCACCGGCCACCGGCCATTGACTACCGGCCACCGGCCAACCGACCGGTTGTTTTCCGACCACTTTCCGGCTGCCGTCCGGCCATAATATTCCGACGTAAAGGAATATTCCGGCGAAAAAAAAGTCTCGGGGGCCTCCGCCCCCGAGGCCTTTAAAGTTACCCCTGATTCTTGTCCATGAAAAATTTGGTTTCCGGTGAGTGATTTTCCTTCACGCACGATGGCTTCTCCTCATAATGGGGGCCTTACAAATGTGCGTCTTTACCACAGAAAATTACAAGGGTAAATCAGGCTCCATACTTAACAATGAGGGCTACACAGATACTGAGGAAGAGGAAAGTGAGGATGATATGCTAAAGATAGATGCCGACTTGTTTGGAGTCACTGTTGAAGGCTCCCATGTAAAAGGGGAGGTGCAGCCACAGGTTCATGGCATAGGTGTGGAGGAGGTAACTGCTATGCTAAGCAAAGATTTGACCAAGGAAGAGAGAGAAGGCTATGTGGAGCTGTGTGCCTCTTTTCCGAATATATTTGTGACGAAGTATGAGGATTTACGAGGAGCGAAGGCTGTTGAGCATAAGATAGTTCTTAAAGAAGGATGCAAACCAAAGGCGTAGAAGATAAGGAGGTTAGGGGAGATTCAGAAAGAGGCTCTTTGGCAGGAGATTAACCAATTGTTAGATACAGGTATCATATACCCCGTGAAGGAGTCGGAGTGGGTTTCTCCAGTGGTTATCACCCCTAAGAAGAATGGAAAATGGCGGGTGTGTGTCGATTACAAGCCATTGAATGCGGCAACCAAGAGAAACCACTACCCGTTGCCGTTCCAAGATGAAATCTTAAATCAAGTGGCGGGTCATGAGAGGTACTCTATTATGGATGGATTTTCAGGGTACTTTCAGATAGGGATTGCGCTTGAAGACTAGCTGAAGACGGCATTTATCTCTCCATGGGGATGCTTTGCCTATCGCAGGATGCCGTTTGGTTTAGTGAATGCCTACGCCACCTTTCAAGACTGGATGAATAGGGTGTTTGGTCCCTACTTGGGCAAGTTCATTAGGGTTTTCATGGATGATATTGGGTGTTACAGCTCAAGGGTGGATCATTTGTCAAAGCTTCGACTGTGTTTTCAAAGGCTGGACGAAGAAGGAGGTCAGTTAAACCCTAAGAAGTGCAAGATAGCACAACCTCGAGCACAGTTGCTAGGTCATGTGGTGTCACAAAATGGGATTGAGTCAGATCCAAAAAAGGTCAAGGCGCTAGTCTTAATGGAGCCTCCCTCTAGTGCGCAAGGCTTGGCGTCCTTTGTACATAAGCTAAAGTACTTGTCACATTTTTTCTGGATGCTGTCACAGTATGTGTATCCTCTCCAAAAGAGGGCTCAACAGGTGCATGGTTTTGAATGGGATGAAGATGCTCAAGAAGCTTTTGACAGGGTGAAAGAAATTTTGTGTCAGCTGCCAGCTGTGTGTCCTCCAAGCCAAGAGGATGATTTCTATGTGTCAATGACGGTAGGTACCCTGGCTATTGGGGCGGTGTTACTGCAGAAAGTAGGAAGGAGCTATAAGCCTATCTACTTTGAAAGCAGGGTGATAAGTCCTGGAGAGGTGGCTTACACTGTAGAAAGTTCAAAGTGCACCTCATTGTACGTAAGTTTTATGTGTTGACGGCTAACAATCTATTGCCGGAAATAGTACTACACTTGAAGCCAGGGAAGCGGATCATGAAGTGGGTGATAGAGTTGCAGGAATTCGAGTTTGAGTTCAAAATTGACCACACAAGTCGGTCCCATTTGGCAGACATTCTGGTCAGCAAAGCAGCGGATTTGCCAATTTATCCAATAGTAGTACAAGATGAAGCCAAAGAGGAGCCTGACCTGATTAGAGCTTTTACCATGTGGTTTGATGGTGCATATAGGAGGGTGATAAAGAAAGCTGGTGGAGGTGTGGTGATACATGATCCACTCATCAAGGTAATCTTCTCAAAAGCCTACGATTTGGAGGATGTTCATACCAACAATGAAGCAGAATATCTCGCCCTCCATCTAGGTTTGAAACAATGCGTTGAGTTCGGCATTTCTAGGTTGGTGGTCAAAGGTGATGCATTATTGGTCATCAAGCAACTTCTGGGCCAATGGCAAGTAAAATGCGATTCCTTAAAGCATTGGTTCTTTGCCATCAAGAAGTTGTTGAAGTTCTTTAGAGAAATCCAGTTCAAGCATGTGAAGAGAGAGCACAACCAAGAGGCAGACCAACTAGCAAGCAGTAAGGTGCAGGTACATGTCGTAGGTATATATGTGGCCCCGGCCACATACACAGGCAGGGAGTCATTGAAGGAGGTGGAAGATTTCTTGGATACAGGGCAGTGTCCTCAAGGTTTGTCTAAACTACAAAGGAGGAGGATAGTTCAGAAAGCACACAAATTTACACTAGTAGGTGAAGACCTAATGACTTACGGTAGAGACGGGGTACTGAGAAGAGTGCTCTATAAAGAAGAGATTAACTTGGTGTTGGAGCAATGCCATGAGGAGAGTGGACACCAAGGGAAAGGTCAAGTACTGTTTTGAGTGTTGAGAGCGGGTTTTTGGTGGCCTTCAGTAGTGAAGGATGTGCATTATTGGTGCAAGACCTGCCATGAATGCCAAACTATAGGAGAGAGGCGTTTGACAGCTGAGTCATAGGGAGCGATTATTGCTCAGAATGATTTCGAAAAATGGGGTTTAGATGCCATCGGTCCACTCCCTAAGTCTACAAGTGGTAAGAAATATGTTGTGGTAGCCATTGACTACCTCACCAGGTGGGTCGAGGCCAACGCTGTGAAGGAGGTAAATGCACAGGTTGTGGCCCACTTTGTTTTCGATAACATCTGTTGCCGTTTCGGAGTGCCGTGGGTACTCATTTCGCATAGAGGGCAAGGGTTCAGAAGTAAGCTTATGCAGGCGTTGGTGGAAAAGCTAAAGATTCAACATCGGTTTTCTTCGCCTTATCATCCCCAATGCAATGGTCTTGTGGAGAGTGCCAATGGACAAATCATAAAAATGCTCACAAAGTATGTATATAAGCAGGAGACAGAATGGGAAATCAATTTAGAGAAGTGTCTATGGGCCTACACGACGTCCTACAAAGTGGCGACCAACTTTACTCCATTTGAGTTGGTTTATGGTAAGGAGGCAGTGCTGCCAGTGCATGCACAACTGGGTGCTTTGAAAGGTATGTGGCGTATCAACGCCACTCCACAAGCTGTCTTACAGGATAGGATTGTCGGCCTTGAGGCATTGCAAATGGATAGAGAAGCAGCAGCAGACTACTACGTGAAGCATCGGGAAAGAAGAATGGCCAAAGTCAATGAGAGTCTGCCAGAAAAAAGATAGAAGAAGGGGACCTAGTGATGAAGTATGAGAGCTACTTGCACTTCACCTTCCAAAAGAAGTTCAAAAAGAAGTGGACGGGTCCGTACAAAGTGCAAAAGGCCTTTTTGAATGGGACCTATCAACTGGTGAGAGCCAATGGTAAGCTTCTCAGACACAGGGTCAATGGCGTACGACTCAAGCTGACTTTGATAGAGGAGTGGTGCCCGATGTACATCAAATGGTGAACAGGGGGGTTGGGCAACCCACTTGAAGGGACTCAAGAGTAATAGACATATAGTTTTGTACATATTGTCCATATTGTACATATGGTGGTGTGTTTTCCAGCGTGCTTGGGTGTTTGCAGAGTGTTGCAAGTTTCAAGTTCAATAAAGCTACTTTTGGTTGCACATGAATGTTCAACAGGGGGGTGGGCAATGATGGTGCAGCCAAAGTCGGTCCGCGCTATAAAGTGTGTTTTGCAGTGCAAAGGGTGTCAACACGTGCACGATAGAGGGCTAAAGCCAGTGTGGGAGACCTCAGCACGATAATGGCAACGAAAATGCATGCTTAAAGTGTTTTTTTAGGCCAGGGGGCCTCCGAAGTGGGCTAATGGGATGGCACATCAAAGTGTTCGAGATGCGTGGAATGTGCCCTGAAATGTGGTGTTCAAGATGCTCTAGAAGCTCGTCTAGACAGCTCGTCAAACGGGGCTTCGGTGTGAAAGATATGCCAGTCCGAAGTTAGGAGGCTTCGCAGGTCCCGACGGGAAGGGCAAGTACTGACAGGTGGAAAAAAATGGGATCAATGGATACTTGTGTAAAGCTCGAGCTGTCGATCATGCCGGTCTTTTCGGTTCGCCGTTCGGAGCTCAAACGGGCAAGTTATGGCCTATGGAATATTTGCAGGGGGTCGGGTACGTGCTCACTGGGCCACGTCAATAGGCATGATGACAAAGATATTTTTGAGCTCGCTCGGGTCTTGGGAAATCACATGCAACGTGGGGGGTCAACCAAAATTTGCGGATGGTCGATCGAAGTCATGGGCATTAAGGTCGGACCAGTTCAAGCTGACAAGCAAGGACGACAGAAAGGCTTGTCAAGTGGCTTTGCCCGATTTTGGAGTATTTTTTTTCAAGGCATGAGGTGGTTGAGACACGACAAAACTCTCAGAGTTTGGAGCCGGTAGCATGAGGTCCCGAGGTGGCTTGACGAAAAGGGGATTCAACGCATTCGAACACATGGAGCACCGATTCCATGATTACATGGAAAACAAAAGCTAAAAACTCGTTGGTTATCAATTTTAAAGGGAAAAAAAAGGGTAGCTGGAGGTTTTTGTCATAAAACAAATGAAAGCTTTAAGAGGAAAAAAGGAAAAAAAAAGGCTTGGAATGAGGAGGCACCCGGCGCCACTGCTAAAAAAAAAGAGGAAGTTTTTTTTTCCCTTTGGCTTGTGAAAAGCTAGCAGGTGAGAAAAGGAAAGAGGTGGACGGGTTTTTTTTTCGCAGGAGAGCATTTTTTTTCGCAGGAGAGCAGGGAATGAGTTTGTGGTTTTAGAAGAAAGAGGGAAGGAGGGTTTTTGTTTGGCAAGCAAGGGGTTTTTTGAGAAAAAAGAAACAGGAGCCTTCGTGCCCTCGAGGATGGGAGACATGTGAGAAGATAGATCGCCATCAAGCAGCTCGAGAGGGTGAGTGCCTTGTTGAAGGAGGGGTTTTCTTAGAGCTTTTGAGCTGCTCGTTCGTTTGGAACCATGGAGAGCTCACGAAGAGCGGTGGCCATGGAGTCCTTGAAGCCGGGCTTGAGCGGGGCTCGCCCTTGTGTACTTTTTGATGCGCGCCGGTTGCGGCGATGAGGATTGTACAGTTTTTTGGTGTGCCTATGAAAGAGGAAGTCCCCATTGCAGTGAATTTTTGTGTGTAGTCTCGGCCTCCCTTCCCCCCTTCTCTTCTGCTCTCGTGTGTGTGCGTGCGGGCCTGTCGGCAAGTGTGTGCCGCCCCGACGAAGTGTTGCAGAGAGAGAGAGAGAGTGCGTGTGGCGTTTTGAGCGCGTGGGAGAGCATAAAAGCTACTGCATTGAGGTGCGCGGGTTGTGTGAGTTAGTGTGTGTCTGTGTGAGCGCGTGTGTGCGAGTGGTTTGGTGAAAAGAGGGAGTCGAAGGTGCTTGCAAAGTGGATTGGGGTGCAGTGTGTGCCCTGGGCTATAGGAGGCAGTCGTGTTAGCGCAGTGGGCGTACTCCCCATTCCCCCTCTCCAACGTGTGATTTTTTGCAAAATTACCGAATATGCCTTATAATTCATCAACAGGGGAATTTAACTGATAATATCTCCCCGATCAGTGTAGATAGTGTCTATACTATCAGAAAATCGTTAAAAAATAGCTATTTTTTATTATTTTTTAATCATTTTTCTTCATATTGAAACTTAAAAATGGAGAAATCCAACAAAAAACAATAAAGCTATGTTTTTCAATGGATTTTCTTAATTATGGGATTTTCACTTTGCTTTTTTAGCGCATTTTGTTATTTTCTTTGATTTTTTTAATAAACATGTCAAAAATTAATAATAAATAGCAAAGGAGCTCAAATGGAAAAATTGAAGACACGGTGATGATAAAAAAGGCAAGGCGGACAGGCACAAAAAATTTCAACGAAATCGGCAGATGGAAGCGGGAAGCCTAAATTAGGCGGTCAGACCTACTTTTGCAGAATTCTTGCAGAATGAGCTACAATAATCTGATTGGAGAAATTTTTAAGTCTAACATAGATTTCACGGCCTAGTAGGACTAACGCGGGAATCTGGGAAAAAATGGTTCGAGAAGTCCGAGTATAGATACCCAAGGTAGGCTAAAACTACCTCATTTCCACTTGGTGCCCTTGGAGAGAGAGCTTTTTGACCTCCTTCGCGCGTATTTTCTGGAGTCCACAGTCACCTGTTTTCAGCGCCTCTCACATGAGACATGAGGGGTAAGTTTTTTACTCATCAATCATCCATTTTGTACGGCCGGAAGCTAGTCTAAACCCCTAGAAAAAACCCTAGAATCCGAGCAATGCACGAGCATTGTTGGAATTAGGGTTGCAGAGAAACACACACAGCTTGTAGAAGACGAAGGAAGCTCAAGGCACACAATAGAGAGTGTTACTTAGTGTGAAATGGAAAGATAGATAGCCCTAGAGTGATGGGCGTATATATAATGCACGGGGGAAAAAACCTCCTAAAGAGGGAAAAAATGCCCCGGCGGTCCTAGTGTGCTCACACACATCACTACCACATGTATATGGTAACAAATCCCCCCTGCACTGATGCGGTGAACGAGAGCTGGCACATGAGTAAAGGGAAGTGCCATGCCCTAAGGACAAGATCAGTCCACAAAGGGAAGTAAGCCCAAAGCTTTGGGGAAATCTTCAAGCTTCTCACAAGACAATGCCTTTGTGAAAAGATCTGCAAGGTTGTCTTGTGTTGGCACATAAGCCAAGCTGATCTCTCCTGCTGAGAGCCTCTCCCCGACATAGTGGTAATGCACCTCAATGTGCTTTGTGCGAGCATGAAAAACTGGGTTCCTCACAACTGCCAATGCGCTCTGACTGTCAGTGTAGATAGTGTTGGCAGTGTTCTGTCCAACACCCAAATCAACCATAAGGTTTCTGAGCCATACACACTCAACCGTAGCTGTGAAGACTGCCCTGTACTCAGCCTCACAACTCGAAGTGGCCATAGTAGGTTGCTTCTTGCTCAACCATGATATACATGAGCTGCCAAGCATGAAACAAAAACCACTTGTGGACACTCGCGTGTCAAAACAACCAGCCCAATCTGAGTCCGAAAAAGCATGTAAGTCTGGCGGCAATGATCCCCCCTTGGGATAAAACAAGTCAAGATGTAAAGTGCCACTAAGGTAGCGGAAAATCCTCTTGACAGCCTGCCAATGCTTAGACCCTGGGCTATGCATAAATCTGCTGACCTGTGAGACTGAAAACTGAATATCCGGCCTCGTGTTGCATACATAAATGAGGCCGCCAACAGCAGTTTGGTAAAGAGTGACATCAGCAGGATCGCCAGCATCATGTAGACTCAACTTCAAACCTGTTTCCATGGGAGTGGCAATAGGTTTGCAATCCTCAAGTCCAAACTTACATAGCAATGTCTCTATGTAACGTTTCTGACACAAGGCAATACCACCATCACACTGCTTAAACTGTATACCCAAGTAATGATGCAATAGTCCCAAGCCTGTTTTGCAGATTTTGCTGAACAGATGTGAGGAACAATGGTGCGCTTCACAGACAACGCAATCAATGCATGAGCCTGCGCATCCTTAACATCCCAATGAGCTTGTTCTGCCATAGGCAAAACAACTCTAGCAACTGCAATCCTTGCAACAAGACCTGCAACATCCTCAACATCGCCTACATCCTCAGAACCAGGACGTACATCAATGCCCTGCACAATGTTCCAGACACCCTTTGACACAAGAACATGTTGCATCATATAAGCCCACATAGGATAGTTGTCCCCATCTAACCTGTCCTCAGCAGCAAACATCTTGAACACATTTGTGTTGTTGTTGTCAGCCATGGTAAATGCTGCACCTGATGTGAAAACTGCCCGAAAATAGGAGAAATGGAGCAGGAACAACCTGTGCTATATAGCACAAACCGTAGAAGACTATAAGGCACCTGTTATGCAGAAAACGGCACTGACAGAAATTCTGCACAAAATGACAAAATAGCCTGTGCAGTACTGTCTGTAGTGGAAACGGAGGCCGAAATGAGCCCAAATCAAAATTCTGAGCAGACCGAGCTCTTCGAATTCACCCAAAATTTTTGTGTACCTGCGAACGCTCGCCAAAGCTCATTGAAATCGGAGAAAGTGAGCAGGCGTGTGCTGGAGCAACTGGCGACTAAGCCCAGGAGGACGTGACCCGCTCTGATACCAATTGTTGGAATTAGGGTTGCAGAGAAACACAGACAGCTTGGAGAAGATGAAGGAAGCTCAAGGCACACAATAGAGAGTGTGTTACTTAGTGTGCAATGGAAAGATAGATAGCCCTAGAGTGATGGGCGTATATATAATGCACGGGGGAAAAAACCTCCTAAAGAGGGAAAAAATGCCCCGGCGGTCCTAGTGTGTTCACACACATCACTACCACATGTATATGGTAGCAAAGACCTATGACCAAAAATCAACCATAGCGGCCTATCAGCTCAACCAAATCGGATGAGATTTAACGGTAGCATGCCCCAACATAATAGAACACTACTATATCACTAGTTGACCATTTGGCAAGGGTTGAGGGGGTCCCAAGTAGAAAAGCTAAATTTTTGGCAGATGCCAGAATTGCATTCTGACTCCATAGACAGCTTGCATACGAGGTCTATACAAAATGTATATGATTGGTTTCATAAAATCAATCAAGCGAAGCCCTCGAAAAGCAAAATACGGCTTGAAGGCTACAAAGCGTCAAATTCGACATATGAGGTCAGGGTGAAAGCATAGAATGGTGTCTAAATACTTGGTGTCCATGGACACCAAGTATGATGCTATGGATGGCACCATAGCTGGGCTTTTAAGTCAATAATTTTTAAAAGAATATAGGTAAGATAACTGACTTCACGACTCCACTACTCGGATTGAAAGACATGGAGTGGTTAGCACGCGTGGACCTCTCCCTCTCTCTCCCTTTCTCTCTCTCTCTCTCATATGGCCTCCAATGCCCATCTCCATCTCTCTCTCTCTCTCCTACTCTCCTGTTCAGAATATGGATGATGGAGACTCCCTTCCTCTTGCTTTGGTTCCAGCTCATACCTCCTCACAAGCAACAATGGAGCTTCTTGAACTCAACAATGCAGCACAGCTGGATTTCAGTTCACTATTACAATCAGGAAGTTTTGTACAACTTCATTCATTTCAAACTACTGCAGACTATTCCAGGATGGTGGATGATGGATTTTATGATGAGGCACATGGAATAGACACCATTCATACGCAGGTGCACTCCAAGAGAAAGGCTTGTCTAAATGAGGATGAAATTATTGCAGTGAGGAAGTATGAAGCACAGGCTAAACGTGAGTACAGAAAGTGATGTCGTGCAAGAAAGCAAGTACAGCCAAGCGTCAACATTGGAGCGGAAGATTGTCATAGGGAGGATGTCGATGTACACACAAAGGAAGACAAGAAGCAACATACTATTCAGAATATTGTTCAGCACATTGTGAGACAGTTGCATAGTTACGGGAAAGAAGATAAGAATGCAATTCTTCAAGGTGTTTTCAATGATGATAGAATCTTGCCATTCTGTGAAGATTTGTATCTTCGTGCAAATGGACTTATTTCTGCACTCAAGGTCTCCTTACAAGAATTAAAGATTCCAAAATCAGCTGACGAGATGTTTTTAAAACAAAGCACATTCAACATGCTGGTGAATGGATTACTGCACGATAATGGGATCCAAGGTAGATGTGTTACTCTACATAAAGTGGCAAAGCTATTAAATGTTTATCCAAGGAATTTATATTCAGCTTTGGGTAGACTTGACAGTGATCCTATGTCAAGTACACTGAGGTTTGACTTATGCAAAAGGAAGTCTGGAAATGCTGGGTCCTTATCGGAGGAATTGAAGCAGACAATTATTACATTTTGGATAGAGCACAGTAGGGTGTCTCCAAATAAGAAAGATATTTTTCGGAAACGATTGGGCAAAAAACATTATCAAGAGCATCCCATACACTTACTTGATGAATCTCAGGTAAACATGTCTCATTCTTACAATGAATAACTCTCAAGTGAAACATCTCACTCTTATGAATAGCTACCCATTGCATGTTATGGAGTTGTGTACATCCTACTATATGTGATATGTAGCCAAGTAATGTGTCAAGATAGTCCATTGTCTCTACCTACGCTATTATGTGTGCTATATTGGACAAGTGTAGCCCAATGTCCCTGTCTATGCTATAAGTGTGCCATGTAAAAGGACTCTATTGTAGTAAGATAGCAACATGTGTGCTATACAGTAAAAGTGTGTGTAAGAACATCACAATGTTCTTGTCTATGATATGATGTGTGGTATGTGAAAGAGGTATATTACATATTGAGAGCACTATGTGTGCCATATAGCGTTAGTGTGTGTAATAAGAGGCCAATGTCCCTATCTATGCTATTATGTCATAGTATTTCTTACAGTATGAGTGCTATACAGCATAGCTATGTGTAATAATAGCCCGATGGTCCTGTCGATGTTATTATGTGTGCCATGTAGCAAGACTCTATCAGAGTATGACAACATCATGTCTGCTATATAGCAATAGCACAATATACCTATCTATGGTATTATGTGTGCTATCAGATTTTATAATATTATGAGAGCACTATGTGTGCTACATAGCAGATGTTAGTGTAATAGTAGCACGGTATCCATGTCTATGCTATTATGTGTATTATGCAGAGTGTGATATGTGTAATAATAGCACAATATCCCTGTCTATGCTCTTTTGTGTGTTATGTAGAAGAATTGTGTTATAATATGAGAGCACTATGTGTGCTATATAGCAGACGTGTGTGATGTGTGTGTAATAACAGCTAAAAATACCTATCTATGCTATTATGTGTTATATAACGAAATTGAGCATGTAATGAAAGCTGAGTTATCTATCTATGCTATTATCTATGCTATGTAGCATAGCTATGTGTATTTATACCAATGCATATGTAGCTATGCTATTATGTGTGATATATAGCAAAATGTAATTCTAATGCATTTTTTTTTCAAGGAGACAGAGTATTTCTTGAAGTTTAAAGATAGCCACCCACATGTGACAATTGGGCAAAGGTCCTTTGAGAATCTGAAGCCTTGGTTCGTGCGAAAGTTGAAAGATCGAAATACTTGGTGTTGTGTTTATCATATCAAACTGATGTATCTCAAAGATGCATTTAATGTTATGCGCTCATCTGCTTTTGGTTTTCATGGGAGGTCATGTACATGTAAATGCAATGTTTGCAAATCAGATGGGGTGAATGCAGAATGTCTTGCCATTGAGCACTCGTTTTCAGGGATCACGAAGTTGTGGGAATCATGCGTATGTACAAAGGCTGAGGGGGATATGTTCCATAAACACACCTGCTTGATGGGCCAATGCAAAAACTGTGGTGTGGAAAAGCTCAGCCTTTGTCCACGAGAACTTGCAGAGATGACAAAGACAGTTCCACTGTAAGTCTTCGAGGACATTAAAGTTCAAACTAAGCATGGTCTAAGTAAGAGAAAGATGTTGTCACTCAAACAGGTGGATTTAAGTGAGTTGACAAGGAGGATAAAAGACGACATCAGAATCTTCATCGAGCACAATTTCACTTATAGATGGCAGGCACATCAATACAGAGAATGTTTGAAGGTGTTTCCTTCAGATACCATTATATCTGTAGTAGACTTTGCTGAAAATTACTCGTTCAAAGAGCAAAATGAAGTACAATCCATGCATTGGCATACAGATCAATGCACCATCCTTGTTCACATAACGTACATGCGTGACAACGAAGATGACAATATTATCAAGCATATGCATTTCTACATCTCCGATGATAGGCAACATGATATGCTATTTGTCCAGCATTGTTTTCTTCTTTGTGATCAGTGGCTTAAAGACCAGAGGCTGAATTTCAAGAAGCACTGGGTGTGGTCAGATGGTGCAGCCTCGCAATTCAAGGCTGCAAGGCCATTTTACTTTGTTGCTAGATATTACCAACTAACAGGTACATAGATGACATGGAATTTTTTTGGCTTTGACCATGGCAAGGGGGAGCATGATGGCGCTAGCGCTGTGATAAAGAGAGCCCTTACACATGAACAACTCAAGAGTAATGGAGTTGTTCTTAGGCAAGCTGCAGACGTGGTTGCATTTTTGATGAGAACAATGTCCAATGCTACATGTAGCTCTTATGCACAATCCACTAAAGCAGGTCCTACTATAAACATGAAATTTTGGCTAGTAAAAGAGACAGAAGTGGACAGGTCTAATCTATGGGGTTGTGAGAGAGTACCAGGATCTCGATCACTCCATTGCATTTCAGGCTTTTGTCGTCACGATCCTACTCAATTAAGGACCACGCGGCTTTCTTGTTTTTGTGATGCTTGCATGAAGGGCCATTGGAGGACTTGTTCCAGCAAATCATATGCAGGCAAGTGGACACATAAGGCATTGAAACCACTCTCTGAGGTAGCAGAAGAGACTGAGGTACCAGAAGATGAAGCTGCAATGTTTGAGGGATCCCAGGATATGTTGAGTGAGTATCTCATTGAAGGTGATAACTTTGCAGTCAATGCAGACGCTGGCAATGCAGAAGGTGTAGAGTTCTTTCTTTTGAGATGTACAAAGAGAAAGTGGATGACAGATTGCATCTTAAGAGATAAGTGGAAAAACAAATGTGATAAAAACACTTATGTTGTCACAGGGTGTTATTATCAACAGCAAGAGGGGGACCCAAATCACTACACTCTACTTGATGATAGGGGAGTTACTAACCTGTACTCTCACCTTGTTCGGGAAATAAAGTTTGACATGCCTTTGGTAGATGCTACCTCAAAGACATATTATTTATCTCCGGAACTACATGAAACCATTTACAATGCCATGCCCTATGAAGCAGCATGATACCTATTTAACAGGCTTATATTATGTTCTATATAGCCTTCACCATTTAGTACCTCCTTACACATGTCCATTGTGCTATGTATCACATACCACACAACCACACAGAGCACATAGCATAGAATCACACACATTTTAGATAATGAGGTTACTATTGTGAACATGTTGCACCTTGAAAAAATTTAGCCAAGATATTTGTCGGAAACGATTGGGAAGAAAACATTATCAAGAGCATCCCATTCACTTTCTTGATGAATTTCAGGTAAACATGTCTCATTCTTACAATCATCTCACTGTTATGAATAGCTACCCATTGGGTGTTATGGAGTTGTGTACATGCTACTATATGTGATATGTAGCCAAGTAATGTGTCAAGATAGTCCATTGTCTCTACCTACGCTATTATGTGTGCTATATTGTACAAGTGTGTGTAATAATAGCCCAATGTCCCTGTCTATGCTATAAAAGGACTCTATTGTAGTAAGATAGCAACATGTGTGCTATACAGTAAAAGTGTGTGTATCACATAGCACAATGTTCCTGTCTATGATATGATGTGTGGTATGTGAAAGAGCTATATTACATATTGAGAGCACTATGTGTGCCATATAGCGTAAGTGTGTGTAATAAGAGGCCAATCTCCCTATCTATGCTATTATGTCATAGTATTTCTTGCAGTATGAGTGCTATATAGCATAACTATGTGTAATAATAGCCCGATGGTCCTGTCTATGCTATTATGTGTGCCATGTAGCAAGACTCTATCAGAGTATGACAACATCATATCAACAAAATAAAATTACATCATATCACCAAAATAAAATTACATCATTCAATCATTAAGTTTAGAGAACTTTGAACATGTCAATTTTTTGTATAGTAATTGCAAGTACATTTAGTGCACAAAATGCTGTATACATGATTCCATAACCACAATCAACCTTCCTTACATACTTCTCGTTGACTTCTATAGTGGCTGATGACACGAGTAGACACACTGTCCGAAGGATTTTCAAACTGGTTCATCTTTGCATAAGCATTAGGGCTGGGTGAGACTGTCCACTTGACTAACCAAGGGAACAATGTGCTAACCAGGTAAATTGGGGACTGACAAATATCTGCTGGTTCAAATGAAGTAGGACAAACACAAGTCCCGGGAGGGTTGAGTAGACACTTGTAGAGTGTGTCATCCACCACCAGTGTATTATCAGAGTTGAACTTAGGATGGTGCTTCCAAAAGTCTTTCAAACACTTGAAAAATATGGGCTTTGCGTTATCTCTACATGGAGAGATCCCAAGAACTTCATTTAGATTGAAGCTCGCCTCTCTACACCCCTCTTGACTGATAATATCGAGGAAATGTTGTTTGTTCAGCCTAGGAAAGCATGCACTCAAAGCAAGTGCTAGATTGTCCTGGGTCATGCAGCTCCATAGTGCAACTTGTGCTCTTTGTAGCAGTGCATGCAAAAAGATTGATGCATTGGGCCTGACCACATATTCAAATTGCATCTTTCCTGTACCATTTGGCGCAGTGACTACCTGATACCTTGATCTTGCCCAATCAGGAATACTGCCTCTTGCTATTCCTTTGTAGAAGGAGACCTTATACCTCCTTATGAGAAGTCCATTCACATCCAGTATGATGCATAAATTGTCCCTTCTCTTCTTTTCCTCAAAAGATGTAGTCTTCAGTGCAACAATCTGTACTGGAATTACCACAAGGCACGGCCTCTCTTGCCTCTCATATTCATGTCCATTTTTGGCCTCTTTATCAGCATTCTTTGTACCTGCCTCATCTGTATCTGTAGCAGCCGCTCGACCCATAGGGACCTCTGTACTTTTACCTTTGGTATTCCCAACAGTGGGATCTGTACAAGACTCAGTTGTATCATGTGCAACTGCCTCTTTCGTGTCCACAGCAGCCATGAAATGTTCTCCCATTGCCTCTCCCGATTGAGCTTCTCTATCAGTGGGCACCTCTGCGCCTTTCCCTGCCTCATTGTTTTGCTCTATACATGCCTCAGTTGTATTATGTGTATTTGCCTCTTTCATGTACGTAGCAGCCACGAGAACTTCTCCCATTGCCTCTCCCGATTGAACTGCTCTGTCGTATGCCTCAACTGTGTCGACAGAAGCCGCGACCTCACCGTTACCCACTGCTAAGCCTATTCCAGGTACTCTCTTAGTGAGGTCCTCCTCACCCAAGCCTCCCATATCTTCAACAGCGGCATCTGTACCCTTTGTCTCCTCTGCATCAACAATGTCATCAGCTGCATCACTTGGACAGACCACCTGGGCTTGAGCTGTGACATCACTTGCACCCACTGCCTCACGTTTTCCAGCTTCTCTCTCAATGAGGACCTCCTCACCCATGCCTCTAGTATCCTCAATAGTGGCATCTATACTCGTAGTCACAACTGCATCAAGAAGGGCATCCATGACAGCATGAACAATACTTTCTGTTCCACCATCATTAACATTGCCATCAACAGCAGCATCAACTTCCATAGCATCCACAATGTCATTTGTGCAAGCATCAACTACCGTAGTATCAGCAATGGCATATGTCCAGGCATCAACTGTGGTAGCATCATCAATGGCATTTGTGCCAGATTCAACAGTGGCATCTGTACCCATAGCCACAACTGCATCAAGAAGGGCATCTATGACAGCATGAACAATACTTTCTGTTCCACCATCATTAACATTTCCATCAGCAGCAGCATCTGTGCGAGCATCAACTTCCATAGCATCCACAATGTCATTTGTGCAGGCATCAACTACCGTAGCATCAACAATGGCATCTGTGCAGGCATCAACTGTGGTAGCATCATCAATGGCATTTGTGCCAGATTCAACAGTGGCATCTGTACCCATAGCCACAACTGCATCAAGAAGGGCATCTATGACAGCATGAACAATACTTTCTATTCCACCATCATTAACATTGCCATCAGTAGCACAATCTGTGCGAGCATCAACTTCCATAGCATCCACAATGTCATTTGTGCAGGCCTCAACTAGCGTAGCATCATCAATGGCATCTGTGCAGGCATCAACTACCATAGCATCATCAATGGCATCTGTGCCAGATTCAACTGTGGTGGGGGTGGGTAATGTACCCTTTTCAATTTTAGCACGGTCAACATCTGTATGCACATCATCATGCACAACCTGCACATCAACTGCATTAGGCACATTTGGAACAAATTCAGCAGTACTAGTAGGTGTGCAGGGATCAACTATATCAAAAGACTCTTTTTTTTTTTCCTGTAACCCCCCTGGAAGCTGTAGCACCCCCTCTTGGATTCTTCACAGGATAAGACTGAGCCAGTGAACCTACAGACCCCTCAACTGTATCAAAAGGCACTTTTTTTTTGCCTGTAACCCCCCTGGAAGCTGTAGCACCCCTTCTTGGATTCTTCACAGGATAAGATTGATTTAGTGAACCTACAGACCCCTCATCTAGAAACCCTGAAGAGCGAGTGCGTCTCATGCAAGTTCCTCTTTTTTCAGCTTCTTGATTATCTACGACAAGAGAAAGTAGAAACATATTACTAAACATGTACATAAAATAAATCAAATAGTTTGCAACTACTCGATGCAAAGGATTAAGAGACATGTCACTAACAAATTCCAACACTTGATTCATCAATGAGCATGGATACAATAGGGGTGCAATGGATTGCACATGCCTTCTAAAGACATCTTCTAATTGCATGAAGTTACAAAAAAAACACACTCATTGCTTTGCATTTGGTTTCTTTCTCTTTCTAAATGAATCAAGAGGTATATCCATTGTGGGACTTCCACCTAAGTTCTTGGGAGTCGATTTCTTGCGCTTTGGTATTGGCTTCTTCCCCGCTAGAGGGGGTGTTGCTTTCACCGCATCTGCAACTGCCTCATCTGATGCATCATCTCTAGTGTCCACACTTGGTGATGCTTTGGCACTCAATGAAGAACGCAACAGCCTTCTTGGAGTTAGTTGTTGCCTAGGTGATTTGACTGCAGAAGACTTTGCCATCAAGATGTCTTCAACTACTCCACGTACTGCATCCCCTACGGCAGACTCCGCTTCAAGGGTTGGCTGCATCCCGTGGGTAGACTCCGCTTCAAGGCCTGGCTACATCCCTAGGGTAATCAAGCCATTCTTCATTGTGGAATGAATCGTCTTGTTGGAGCAAGCATGCGATGATTGTTCTACAAAGCAAGCTATTTACAAAGTCTCACTTGGAGTATCCCAAAATACACACATAAATACTGATTTTGGTACCTACCAGTGGCCTGCGTAGAGACTCTCTCTGTTTTGGTCCTCAATGATTCTTATATACAGGTCTCTACTGCAATGTCTGTACTTGCAAATGATTTCATTAAATGCAAGAGTTTAAACTACCAATGGAAAGTGGGCCTGCAATAGTAGTGACACAGTGACTACCTGCACTTGATTCTTTCATCTCACTCTTCACCTTCAGACCAATCATATGCTTAGCTCTAGGGGGAACATATATGTTGCAATCTAGTGCAACACAATAGCCATAGTCCCTACATACATGCGCGAAGCATAGCATTTGGTACACATGGGTGCAAGGCAGGGAGAATATATCCAAGCTTCTGGCATCGAACGGGAATCCACATCCTACACAATGGTAGAACCCATTAAGTGCCACCTCGCTAATGCTCTGCTTAAAATCCACAGGAGGAAAAGGCTTCATCAAACTGGCTCCCACGTTATGTGAAGTCCTCTCCATGGTAACACAAAATTTAAAGTGCTCTGATTCCTGTGCTATGTTGGTCTCTACTTCTGCAAGTAGTGCCTGTGAAACAAAGAAGACAACACATCTAATTTAAGTCTCAATAACCCAACAAAAGCAGATTGCTGAAAAGAATATGCAGCGTGAATCTTATCCCTTATTTGCAATACCACATATAAGACAAGCACTTACTCTATATGCTATAAACACAAGCTTGATGTGGTATATGATATGCATTGTGCTATATAGCACATAGCACAGTCCAAGTATAATGTGCTATAAGTGCTACATAGAGTATGCACTGTAGATCATAGCAGAGAGACTTTTTAAAATACCAGATATAGCCCAAACATTTTCTCTATATATTCTATATAGCACATGCTTGTTGGGTATATGATATGAAGTGGGCTATATGAGACATAGCACATAGCATATAGCACAAATATTGTGCTATGTAGCACATATCACAATTAATGATGTGCTATGTAGCACATAGCAAAAATAGAGATGTGCTATATAGCACAATCCACTATTCCACACACTCCAGGGCTATATTGTGAACATATAACACACAAAATGTGCTATTTAGCACATAGCACATAAAAATATTGTGCTATGTAGCACATATCAATATTTAACACACACTTTAGGGCTATACGTGAGCATATAGCATACATGTATACTATATAGCACATATTACACATGTCCATTGTGCTATGTATCACATAGCACACAACCACACAAAGCACATAGCATAGAATCACACACATTCCAAATAGATGAGGGTACTATTGAGAACATGATGCACCTAGATTGAACTATAAAGCACATAGCACATAACCACAGATAGCATATAACCACCCACTCCATGAAGATGATGGCTATGTTGTGACCATATAGCACATAGCATATAACCGCCCACTCCATGAAGATGATGGTTATGTTGTGGCCATATAGCACATATTTTGTGCTATATAGCACATAGCAGAAATAGAATATGCTCATGCAGTACATAACCATACAATCCATAACACTCTAACCACATAACCACATGGAAGTGAACCACATACTCCAAAACAAAGTGAAGCACATGTAGGAGGGTATGCACCTTTGCTTTAGCCACATTGGCTTCTAATTCAACAACGTTCTCTCTAGTAGTACTCGAGAACTGTCCAATCAAATCAATCAGGCGTTGTCGAGCTATAGGGTCTTGCATGCAATCAATCTCCTTTTGCAACTTTATGGCCAAAGTGTTTGAGCTTTGAGCACCCTCAGCCCTATGCAATTCTCTGACTTGATCCTCTACCTGCTTCTTTGCACCCTCAAGTATTGACTTATAGTCTTGCAATCTGCCCTCTGCAATATTCTTCATTTCTGCAAGTGCCCTGCTATCCTCCTCTGCCAATTGTACCAAGAATCCTCCTGTAGGCACGCTTGACAATGGTACAGACGTACCTTCTATTTTCAATGATGATCTGGTAGAGGCAGCAATGGTTTTGGAACCTCTCCCTCTACCACTCATCTGCTCTTCCCACCTCTTGATCTTGTTTTGCAAGTTGTGTCTTTCTTCTGAGGCTCTCATTGCCCTCTCTGCAAAGATAGCCCAAGAAATTTGATGTTTGCCAGATTCACTGCAGTTTTCCAATGCAAAGGCCTTTGCAAATTGAGTCCCTACTTCATACATGAAGGGACCCACCTGGTAGACATTCCAGTGTCTCCACACAAGCTTTTGTAAGAACTACGACCGAGCATGGTATGCCTTCACTTTCTTCTGGCTACTCGGAACAGGCTTTGGGCATATAAAGACAGCTTCCTAGCCCTCCTCAGAGATGTCATTTTTTCCTGTCAAGCTACGCGGATCAACTCCCTCCAATGGCAATCCACGCTCCATATGAAATTCCTCGGCAAGACGACAAAACTTCGTATGCAGAGGTGGTTCAATGTTCCTAACTAGACTGCTTCTTGCTTGAATCGGATGCTTTGAGGAAGGTGCCATGATGCAGTCTCAAGTGATATACCTGCACATCATCCAATGAACTCATGAGACGTGGTGTGCCCTCGCTTATCATCCCTGCTAAAAAGAAACAAGAACTTCATGGGCCTGCTCTTGTAAGCAGGGCATTCAAGGTGATGTGCTATGGGATTTTCCCCAAGATTGCATGCAACTTGTGGACTAGCAAATTACCTCGGGAGCTCGCCTCTTGTTGCAAATGAGCAAGGTGTGTCACTCATGCAGCTCCAAATGCAGCTAAATGATCCCAGGTGGGGCGCGCGTGCTCAAGCAGTAGAGAGTGTACATGTTCAATGGGAGAGACATACCTCGAAGAGAAGAGGGCGGTTACTGCAATCGTCCTTGAAGCAGCCAAGCTTGCACAGTAGAAGCTCTAAGCACAGTAGACCTTGAGCACACGCACGCGAGAGAGAGAGAGAGCCGGGGGGTCTGGGGGCACGGTGTTTGAAACTGCCAACTACTCATGAAACAAAGTGGGTGTGTGAAGGCTGAATTTTTTAGTAAAACATTTTTTAGAATATAAATTTGGACGTCTGAAATATGGCACCAGTGACCACACCCCCAATGTCATGCTATGCTTTTTAATTATATCACATATATAGCTTTCCACCTATTCATGCTTTCACCCGTCAAATTGACTCCAAATGTGCCAAAATTGGATGAGTTGCTTCATGACTATGTTGCGGACAAGTCCATAGCCTCAAAAGTGACTAACCAACTCTACAAGCCATGTAGTCACAAAAATCGGTGATTTCAGAGTCGACAAAGCATAAAGTGATGCCGACAAGACCAAAATTTACCAAATTCAATTTAGGACTTATTTTAGGTGTATAGAGTGTGTTTAGGTCAAAATTTACAAGTTTTGCAAGAAAATGTTGACTGCTTAAATAATCGCGATTATTTGCTTTTGCACTATTTTGGCTTGAAAATTGTATCATCACCTCATCTATCACTTGCACACACCTATTACATGCAAAATTTTAAGTATGAGCCAAAATGATCAATTATAACTTGGCCAAAAAACGCAAAGAAGTCCTTGCAAGCCAAATTCTGAGTTATGGGCCAAATTGTTTTGATTCAGATCACCTCATATCACATACGCAGGGTCTATACCATGCCTAGAACCAAGTTGTACCAAAAAGTGTTCATTTTGATAAAAAAGTTAATAATCACGATTATTTACTTTTTGGCCAAAATGGGGATAATTTGCAACTTTGCCATCATAGATCCAAAGTACATGATGCCCTAAAGCCACTAGCCAAGTTTGAATAGATTTGGATCTCAAAATCTCAAAAGTTCTTTACATCTATTGTTTCAAAGACCTAAAGCATAAATTTGGTGCCATTTTCCCCCAGTGCACTCAAACGAGCCCATATTTCAATCAGAGTATGTATTTGGTATATATCAAGCCTATAACGTCAAATTTGCAAAAAGTTTAAAAAATTACTCAGTTGTAGATAATCATGATTATATAATTTTGTTGCAAATTTTTGTATTGACTTCATGAATTTGATCTTTACATGTTTTTATGCATCTATGCATATTCAAAAATTGATTTGAAGAAAATTGGACCAAATTTGTCAGCATTTCAAACTGAAGGACATTTCAAAGAAAATTTGTCAAATTTGCTAACCTTGACACTCCATTCACTCAACAGGAGCCATGCAAGCCGCAGAGAGGGCCAAGAAGAAGCTCTCACAAAAGGAAAAGCTGCAAGAGCTACCGCCATACCAACTAGACCCCGATTCAGTTAAGAATGCCAAAGCGATCTACCTGTCAAAGGAACAGCTTGAAGAGCATAACACAACATTGTTCACAGGAAGATTCAAGAGTGAAGAAGGACATCAGGTAGAACTGTAACTTCTACCGAAAGAAGTTTATGATGTCGCTGCAAAGCTTGAGACCAAAGAAGCCAACCGAAGGCTAGGACTCAGAGATTTCTATGAACAAGAGGTGTGTGGAGTGGACCTCCAAAAGCTTATGAGCTTTTGTCTACGATAAAAAAAGATGGAACCATTCAATTCTTTGACCAACAAGGGAACAAAGTTGAAGTGGTGATTACCAAAGAGATATTGGCAAAAGCACTCAAACTGCCAAAGAGGGAATGACAATGAGGGCAAGGGATAGAAAGACGGCAAGAACCTTTACCAAGGAAACCGCCGCTACCACATTTGTCGACCTCATTCAAAGGTGGAAGAGCCTGCAAGGTTGTACCACCAGCACTTCCACTTCCTCGCCAAGAGACTGCCAAGGTATACGACACCTAATCATGCGGTTGCCACAACCTTTACACAAGTTCTAAAATCAACAACCAGGCAACCAATTGACCATGCACATTATGTTTTTTCCACATTGAAGGGGACAAAGAAAGAGGGAAAAATTACATACTTGGGAGCACCAGAGGTTCTGACCAAGATTGCCTACCATGCTATCGGAATGGCCAACAACTTTCCACCTACCCCAGATCAGAACACTTGGATAGTGTCAGCACAACCTTCCCCTTGAGCTACAAGATCTGCCGAGAGAACATACAAGTCTGAGGAAGAGTCTGCTGAGAACTCGCCAGAACGACATAGCAGTGAAAGCTCAGATAACGAGGAAAAAAGAGCATGAAGGGAAGAGATGAAAAGAAAAGCCGTGGCAGCACACTAGGAGGAACTTGTACAAAAACAAGCTCGAATTGAAAGAGAAAAGCACTCTTATGAACGCAGCCGCCAAGCAGAAGGCAAGGACCCGGAATAATGGGTACCCATTGAGCTTAAAGGTGCAAGAACAAAGCACCATGCCAGGAAACAAGCCGAAGACCCCATAGAATTACTGGAAAAGATGTATCAGGAAGCAGCAGCTTTGAAGCTGAGGGAAGCCCAAGAAGCGGAATGGAAAGCTAAAGAGGTGGCGAGCAGCAAAAGCAAGCACAGGAAGCAACGGATCAAGGAGAAGCACGGCATGATCAAGGTGATGTGTCTCCCTGACCTTCTTCACCTGTTTCAGCATAGCATGATCACCCCATGCCGAGCCCACCACCTTCACCAACAAGTAAAGCCACAGATTCTGAGGCCACCAAGGAGACAGAGCCTTAACAAAGGGAAGCAGTTGGGTCTGCACAACAGGCAACTAAATCTACACAAGAGCAGCAAAAAGAGCAACACAAGTTTGAGGAAACAAGAGAATAGGAGGCCGAGGAAACACCTTCCACATCAACACAGCAAGAAAATGCCGAGGCATCCACGAAGCTTCAGGATGATAAAGCAGAAGAAGACCAGCCGTAGCCTCAAGGGAAATAACAACCAGCCGCCATGACGCAGCCAAAAGATACACAAGAGACTGTAGAAACATCTAGGCAGCTAACCAAAAACAAAGAGTGGCAATCAAACGATGAAGTGATCCTGCAAGTCAACGAGTATGCCAAGAAAATGCAACACATGACGAAAAGACTCCAAACAGCCGCACTTAGCCGTAGCACAAGGGCCAAAGAACTAGACTTGGTGATTGACGCACTCCAAGGGGAGTTAGACGAAAGATTAAATGTCATCATCGATCTACAAAGGCAAGTGCAGGAGTTGAAAGTGGAAGTTGAACAACATCAGCTAGCATGGGATAAACAACATAAAGAAATGGAGGAGCTCGAAGAACTGCTTACGAAGTTGTTAGATGCTTACAAAGCAAAAGATGCTTACAAAGTTGTTAGATTCTTACAAAGCAAAAGATGAACAGCTGACAGAAGTTACCAAAACGAACTTCTAACAACAACCCTATCAGTTCAAAAAATGCAAGTACGATTAGATGTAGCGGACACCTCCCTACAATACTTTGAGCAAAGGATAAATGATCAGGCCATTTTCTTGCGGCGAATACGAGAGAATCTAGTCGTAGCCTCAATCAAAGGAACATATGAGGTCTACAAAGCATTAGAGAAAAAGAACAAGGACCTCGAGCTAGAGCTTAAACTAAAGTAGTCTCAGTGCAGAGACGTAGCTTTAATGAGGGTGCAAAGAGAAGAAGAGTTGCTGAAAGAAATAGTTGAACTTAAAAGAGTCAACCAACTGTTGGACGGATAGACACTCAAGAAGAAACAAGAACTTCCAAGCAACCACATATAGAGATCCCCTCAGTTTAATTCGTTGAGATGGAGACATAGCCAACATAAGAACTAAGTGGTGATGAGGAATTTCAAGTACACATAATCGAAACAGATATAGTGCCAATGGTCCAGCTCTCAAAGGCTGAGGAAGATGCACTGAAAGAGAAGATTACACAAGAGGTAGATGAGCAGTGGAAGGAAAGAATGGATTTAGAGCTGAGAGTTCTTCACTCCATCAATGTTACACAACTCAGTCCCAATCAAATCAATGCGCAATGGCACCAACAATCCCTACCCTATCCTTTAATAAAGGTGGAGTTGCTCCAAGTCAAAGAGAGACTTTACAAAAACATGCAGGTAGAAGGCACAGATCAAGACCACCCAAAGTGGAGGCTGAGCTGGTTGAACAAGAATCCAAGGTATTTGATTCTGTTCACAAGAGCACCTGCGGCTCTACAAAAGGATCCTACTTTTTGTCATGTACCAAGAGTAGGGACCTGGCAAGCACATGAGGCACTAACAAAGAAGCGGCCAACTTGGCTGAACTACCCCAAAATGCCTGCTCCAGAAAAGGGACTACCGACAGAAGAGTACATGGTGAAAACCCTAACGGGTGCCATGTCCTTCTTCAAAAGTCTACCAGATTTATCATGTGCAATGCTATATAAAATTTTCCAAATGCTACTCAGCTGTATCGAAGTTTTCCATGAGCCAGAGCAAGCAGGCGCCCCTTGGATGTCATTCCTCGAGGGTAATAAAGGTTTATGCTACGATCTTAGTGACCAACTTTCCAAAGACGTCCTCTATGGCTTCTACGCTATATGTATGTTTTTACCTTCTCACAATATGCTGGCATTTGAGAAAACATTCTACACAGGGTTTTTCACTTAGCGTACAAAGATATTTTGGCCAGTGATCCGCAACTTGACATCACGATTTGTAGGCTACTCAATAGTGGAGCTGAAATACAGAGTCACTATGCAGTTCTTACAAGTGTCAAATAAAGAGAGGAAGATCAGATACCAAAATGCACTAAATGCACTTAAAGACCACCTCGCCAGCCATCAACCCAAAGACTACTTCAACCCATAAAGTTGTGTCAAGGGACGACACAGGCGAGGAGGGGGGGAATGTTAGCAGCAAGCTAACACATATACCATTTTTTGAAGCTCTCATTTTAAAACACTTATTATTTTTTATAAATCGAGAATATTGTAACTCCTATTTTTTGGATAAACCTTGTAATTGATGAGCCCTGGCTATAAGCTTCCAGATTGTATCAACCTGTCATTACCTATCTTTAGTTAGAGCTCCCAAATTATTGGTTTTGACCACCAAAAACCTTGGCTAAGGTATAAAAGCCAATTTTTGTAAGTTATTTGGAAGTTTTGGATAATGAAATACACTGCATGAGCTAACATCGCTCACTTCTCTCCTTCTTGCGCTTCCTACTCCCCCCTCGGTTGTCACATTGTAGTCACATTTGTTGCATTGCAACCATAGGTAAGAGCTTTACACATTGACGTAAACACATCATAGTATTTCGTAGATTTTTGGCGTCATCGACCCGCGGCCTAATTTCATCATAAGTAACAATTTACACTTCAAAATAAAAAACTAAGCATAGGCAGGATATTGGAGCATCATTGCTAAGCATTAGGTGCATATTGGGTCGAAAACGACTAGATTAAAAATCTACTACTGTTAATAATCGCGATTTTGGCACTTGACCTAAAGTGGGTTTTGAGACCAAAAGCATGTGTGCTTAGGTCTTATAAACATGTCCTAGAAGTTTCATTATGTTTGGATGTCATTTGATGCTGTAACGAATGTGATTTGTTTGCCAATGAGCGATTGGCTTTTGGTGATATCAGTCACTTGAGTGTAGCTTGAGTTAGATGCAAGTTGTTAGTTGTTTTCTGAGAGATTGAAAACCTCTTGTAGACTCTATGCAATAGTCAAGTCAGCTTCGTCCCATGGATTGACAATTTAATCGTGGTTCAGCTCGCTAAATCTGCAATAAGATAGGAGTGAGGTTAGACACCCATCCCACAAGGTTCTTGTCATGATTGAAGAGGAAGGTGCTTGAGAAACTTCCCATGCATGGGGGGTAAGGTGCTTGAGTCAAAAAGAGACCCTATAAAGAAGGGGGAAAGCCCCAAAGTTAGGTGAATCTTTGAATTAATCTCCCACTCACCCAAAGCGCACGCCCTTTCTCAAGGGGCACATGGACACATATCAAGCTCTCCCTATGCTTAGCCACATGGTGTGCTTCAATCCTATTGGCTTGGCTAAAGAGGGGTCCAATGAGCTTCTAGTTAAACTCAACAAATATCTAGATATTTTCAAGTTCTCTCTCTAAAAAAGGTAAGGAGCACATTTGTCCTAATGCTACCCATGTTGCTCGAAATGAATTATGCATGTGATTGGCTAGGCTTAGAGGGTCCAATGAGCTTCAATCTTGAGCTACAAGGAGAGGTCAACCAAAGAAAGCAAGGGGTGTGCTTGGGGGTATACACCCTCTCACATACTCCTTTTTCACACATTCTCACTTGGTGAAAGTGCAAAAACTCCATCTCCTTCTCCAAGCTTGTTGAGAAGTTGAGAGCCTACACCAACACTCTTGGCTATGGAATGCAAATACAACCAAGAGCCATGCTTTAATGCTTAAGCTTTCCATATTCTCCATCTTCATTACTATGATATTATATATGCTAGCAAGAAGAGTGATGATACATGAGGAACCATTTCTTTTTCCTATGGATGTTTCTTCTTCCTCTACCCTACCCTCATTCCTCGCTAGCTCTCTCCACCTTCAAAGGTGTCTGAGGCCTTGGGACTGAGGCCAGGGATGGTTAATACTTTTACAAAGTTTATGTTATGCTCGTGATGCATGAAGCTTTCCATCTTCATAGCATCACCAAGGTCACAAGGAACACAAAGATTGTATTATACCAAGTCTCTCTTTATGGGAGAATCTATAATACAAAAGCCTATTGGAGGGGGGACTAGCTCCACATAAATCCAATCCTCAACTGTTTGTCAAGTTCTCTCTTGCAAAATTATTGTTCATGCCAAGTTAACTAAGTATAATGGTAATGTTGCTACCTCGAAATAAGTTCACCCTCTATGTTCTCAAAGTAGTCTCATAAAAATGTTCACTCTAATTCTCTTAATTTCGCTATTCTCAAAGTTCATGGGCCATTTCCATTACATACACAAAGGCCAGTGACATATATGCTCTCGATTTTGTGTTCAAGATGATGATAGATTTTTGGAATGTAGCCAAAAGAGTGCTTTTCAAAGATGAAGTGTTTTGTCATCCAAATCAATATACTCTTAGAACTATACAAAAAAAGGCAAACACATGGCTGAAATTGAGGGAGCGTGAGGCCAAAAGGAAAGCTTCTCACACTTTGCTATTTTCTAAAGCAAAGGTCCATACAAATGCCAACAAATTAGGGAGACGAGCGCATAAACACTTGGAATTGATGACCAGACCTCATAAAGAAAAAGAATCAGAGATAGTAACTAAAATTGATGAGATGACTACCAAGTGAGACCTAGGAGATAGGAGGCACAAACTGACAACCATGATAAGCCCAGACGTCAGGATAAAGAAAAAAAATCATGATAAATTAGGCATCAAGAGAACAAAGATAATCGTTATGAGAAAACCAGACAATGGGAAAATCCAATGATATGAAGATCGTTTTGCCCACATTCATATGTAGTAGAAGGGTGTGTGTGCGTGTAGCAAATTAGAGAGAGAGAGAGAGAGAGAGAGAGAGAGAGAGAGAGAGAGAGAGAGAGAGAGAGAGAGAGAGAGAGAGAGAGAGAGAGAGAGAGAGAGAGAGAGAATGTATGCATAGGAAATTAAAATTAAAGAAAGAGAAATTAAAGAGAGAAATGAAAATGAAATGTTATATTAACGTCTTCAAAAGGCCAAAGTGACCTATGAGACCAGAAAGTTACAATGTGGTGGATCTGATACAAAGTCAGAGTAACAAGATGACAAAATAAAATATTATGGAATCCTAAACTGCTAGGTGTGGACTAAGCAGCTAAAACAACTAGCTAGGATAGGTAGATCATAGGAGATCCAGCATCGGTCTCGCTGGCGGATCTCATCAATCTCCTCCATGGTCAGTAGTCTAACCGGGCGTTGTGCATGTCGAGCCAAAGTGACCTGGATCCTCTGATGCAGCTTCTGTCGATGTTGTGTAGTCCTCCGCAGTCGTGGGCATCTAGATCTCCCTAGCTCAGTCGCTCGTTCGATCAGTATGCCTCTGGTGTAAAGCGACGAGCTCTGCTGTGGTAGAGAGAGAGAGAGAGAGAGAGAGAGAGAGAGAGAGAGAGAGAGAGAGAGAGAGAGAGAAAATTAAGTAGAGAGAGTGAGACAGAAAGAGAAAGAGAGATAGTGAGAGCGAGATCGAGAGAGAGAGAAAGAGAGAGTGAGATCGAGAGAGAAAGAACGAGAGATAGGGTACGTAGAGAGAGAGAGAGAAATAGAGAGATAGAGAGTGATATATATATATATATATATATATATATATATATATATATATATATATATATATATATATATATATATATATATATATATATAGAGAGAGAGAGAGAGAGAGAGAGAGAGAGAGAGAGAGAGAGAGAGAGAGAGAGAATTAACTAGAGATAGCTACAGAGGTAGAGAGAGAGATAGTAGATAGAGAAAGTTGGCATGAAAGAGTTAGGTTGGCTGACCAATTGTGTGAAAAGGACAGAAACTCTCTCTATCTCTCTCTCTCTCCCTCTAGAAGAAACTATGAAACTAAAAGAGGCAAAGGGGTTTTGCCCGCTTCATGCATTGTCATGTACACCTGGGAGTGCATGTATGTGTCTATCCATATAGGATTTGACCAATAAAGACGAGATTTTGACCCGGTGGTCCTGATCTCTATACGGAGATCGGGCAAGACTAGAGAATGCAAGGTAGTTTACATTGTGAGGAGTATATATATTAAAACAACATTCATAATCATTGTAGATGGCAACGTCATTAACTAACATGGAGAAAAATATTGCATGCTCGTACACGCTTTGCAAGTATCAAATCCTGCGCATGCGTAGGATATGTAATGAGCATGTGCACAAGTACGAAGAGTTTGCTAGAGAAATCGTACAGAATCTATGATACGACTCCTACGGAACGGGCATTGATTTTCGCGACATAACACCTACATCTGAGAGAGAGAAAAAAAGGATTATGAGTGAAGGTCTGACCAATATAGAGCCAAGGATGGAAGCAGAAAAGGGCTCACAGACAGAAGACGACGGCATGGAGGAGATGCTGGATGCCTTCTTCTAGACAAGCGAGGAGAACGCTAACGAAGTAGCACCAGAAGCCGTGCGCCTATCTCCTGAATACATGTTGAGGAAGTTGGCACGTCAACCAATCTATGAAGGCGCCAAAATATCTGTGCTTCGTACTTGTCTGACGTTTTTTAATCTTCAGTCAGTGTACGAGTGGTCAGATGCAAGCGTCACTACTTTGTTTAGGTACGTAATTTACAAAAGATATTTTCCGATTGCAACGGTGACGTGCTTAGGGAGCTTTGTAATTTAATGTGGCTTAAACAGGTTGTTGCGGGAGCAACTTCTCCCGGATGGCAATGAAATGCCCCCCTCGAGGCCAGATGCAAAGCAACTATTGACCTCAGTTGTCTTGGACTACAACAAGATTCATGCATGTACAAATGATTGCATTCTTTTTCGCAATGAATTCGTAGATTGTCCTAAGTGCGGAGCAATGCGCTACAAACAAGATGCGGTTGGCGAGAAAGTGCCAGCTAAAGTGTTGCAGCATTTTCCTATTATTCCTAGGATAAAAAGCATGTTTCGTTGTGGTTCCATTGCAAAGTTGATGCGGTGGCATTCTACGAATAGATCCACTGACGCAACATTTAGGGTGCCCGTTGATTCAAAGGCTTGGAGGCACATTGAAGATACCTGGCCACATTTTTAAAGTGAACCACACAATTTGCGTTTGGGCATGGCAATGGATGGAGTCAATCCATTTGGTTTGAGAAGCTCGTCATGGAGCACTTGGCCTGTGTGCCTTATCAATTACAACCTCCCACCATGGCTTGCCATCAAGAAGGGTCATTTGATATTAAGCTTGATTGTACCTGGTAAGTTCAAGGCAAAAAACATGGATGTTTATCTAGCTCCACTAGTTGACGAGCTCCAAGAGTTATGGCATGGGATTGACATAGCAGATGCGGTTGAACCAATAGGACAATAGCATCCAAGGATCCATGGACTTCTTATGTGGACTATGCATGATTGGCCAGGATACGGAGAAGCTTCTGGTAATGGTTCTTGATTTACAAAATTCTCACTATTCGCAAGCACTTTGCCTTGGCCTGAATCATGATTTAATATATGCAGGGCTTACAACTTTGGGATACAATGCATGTCCAATTTGCGGGCCATCTTTGGATGTACGCTATTCTGCCTCTCTTCGAAAGACAATTTATCAAGGCCACCACTGTTATCTTCCAGATGGCCATCACTTGCGCGAAGGTCAGCTTGGTCGCGTCGAATGTCGTCCTATGCATGTACAAGAATGGCGTCGCCAATGGGAGCAACATGAGGGGCAACTTGCTCCAGGAATGAAATGTTTGTCCATTCTCCATACGTTTCCGTACTGGGGTGATCTACTAATTAACCATTTGCTGTATCCAATGCATATATTCCAAAATGTGGGAGAGATCCTCTGGAAGACAATCATGGGAATGAAAGACAATCGAACTTCACGAGATGATATGTAGTCAGTTGGAAAGATGCCAGAGCTGTGGCCTTTCACCAATGCAGCTGGCCAAACAAAGCTTCCAAGAGCGCCATGGGTATTGCTAAAAAGCGAGGAGCGACAAGTTAAAAGGGTGATTTCAGAGTTCAGGACGCCAACAGGATATATGCGATGTCTCAAGACAGCATTCACCCGTGACTATCAACTGTCAGGACTGAAATCGCACGACTGGCATAAGTTCTTGCAATTCATTCTTCCAATTACGATCAAGGGGTGTTTAACAGAGGAAGTGTGGACCTGCATATACAAGATTTCAGAGCTAGTGCGGTGGATCTCTTCCAAGGAGATATGAGAGGAATCTATTGCAGTCGCAAGGGCTAACTCCATTGAGACAGTTTGCATGATTGAGAAGTATCTACCCACGAGCTGCCTAACTATCCAAATGCACTTGCTCATCCATGTAGTAGATGAGGTTGTAGTGGTAGGTACAGTCCACAGCCATTGGATGTTCTTTCTAGAGCGGTTCATGAAAACACTTAAAGGTTTTGTTAGCCAAAAAACGCGTCCAGAGGGGAGCATGGCAGAAGGATGGCTGGTGCAAGAGTCTCTTGTCTTGACGACCAAATTTATATCCGTTTCTGACCCAGAAATGCCTCGATTGTGGAGCGATGAGGAGGATGCAAGAATGGTGGGAGAGGGGCCACAGGGGCAAGGGGTGCCAAAGAAAATGAACGATGCCATGCGAGAAAAGATCATGAAGTTTTGTATACTAAATTTAGAGCCGATGCAAAAATGGCTTGAAAGGTACGAAGAAGATAAAGAGAGACGCAATAGGGAATGACACGATTTTAGGCAAAGCCGAATGACTAGAGGCTTACCCTTGCCAGATTATCTCGCTCCTCTACCTGAATTCCCTACAATAGCATGGTTGGACAAGAAAGTGAGAGGAGCTCGACAGATCAGAGAACCCATATCTCTAGAATAGGAAGATCTGGCTATTGGATGTGGCTGGAGGTATCATACATACATGGCACTGTGGTTGCATGGAAAGCATTTAAGAACACAACAAAAATTGACAGCAGAAGAAACATGTTTGACAGTGGGATAATGGTTAGTTTCATGCAAAAGAGTAGGGCCAGTGCCAGAGACACGAATGAGAGCACTAGCAACTTGGATTACTGTTGTCTGATGTCAGATATCCTTAAAGTCAGCTTCAGGCGGTTTGAGATGTTTTTGTTGGATGTGAAGTGGTTCAAGGTGATTACTTCTGGTTGCAATGCAACGGTACGCAGAGATGGAAACAAGCTTGTGCAAATAGATTCTACAAAGGTTTGGACAGATGTGAGCGACACATTTGCTCTCCCCAAACATTGTGAGCAAGTGGTCTTTGTACCGGACCCTCGAGAGCGACAATGGTGGTTTGTGGTTCAGGTTTCCAAGAAATAAACAAGTATTTGAAGGGCAAGAGCTCCTGGAGGAAAGTCGGTCAGACGACGCAGATACTACTGTGACATTAGATGAGATGGACAAAGGTATGGTAGAGGAAGCTGATAGATATACGAGGGATGACGCAGATGAGGCAGATATGACACTTGTAGATGAAGATGCATTGGATGAAGACAATCTAGCAGAACGAGTTGGGGTAGAGTTATGTCTGCAATTAGAGATAGACGATGATATGGTGCAAGATCTTATCGATGATGCCTCATTCGTCGAGGCCTAGGCCTCTAAGTGTTTGTGTGAAGACGTTGATTTAAAATTAAGCTTAAAGCTAATTTAAACAAAGGTGTTCTAACGCTTTCTTTTACTTTCTTTGTGCAGGACTTTAGTATGGTAGACCAGTTTCCAGATCCCACTTCTATGAGTGCAGATGCATTTATGGGATTTGTCACACGGATGACGCCCAGTCAGATGGCAGAGGCGTCTCAGTACTGGGTAGCCAGAGGCATGGGTACTACGCCTCCAAGCTTCACACCTGAGGGTCTGACACCTATGGGGGGGACACCTATGGCGGGGGGGACGCCTACGGGTATGACACCTGCGAGGTCTCCCATCACGGCCGCTTCGACACCTAGGGGTACAACAAAGACGGGTACGTACTCATCTTTGCAGCAGAGGTGCACTCGCCGATCTCGGCGATCATCAGGTGGAGGTGGTGGTTGCTGTGGAGGAGGGTCGATAGATGCTTTGACCCTCCTCGCTCACGACTCCGGTCCTACCCAGGCGCACCTCTCAACACACCTCTTAGCACACCTCGGACACCTTGGGGGGCACACGATCCTAGTGCCTCCAAGCTCTATACTGTACGGGCAGATGATTCTGTTGACATGGATATAGTCGGGACTGAGATGAGATAGCGGATTCGCCAGCTCGCGGAGTTGCAGTTTTTGACCAGCATTCAGACGCCTTGGCCTGAGCAGGATCACGAACAAATCAATTATATAGTGGAGACCATCATGACAGGGTATCAGCCTGCTCCGGGTTCAAAGGATCTTCCGAGGAGGTGGATCAAGGGTGTTGCACGGGACACCGTGAAACATCGACGAGATGCAGCTCGGCAGGCTTTCAGGACCGGCTCGCCGAAGCCTTCGGGCATCCCACATGAGACGTGGTAGTAGATCAGGGAGGATGAGCGGACAACAGACACGCGCTTTAGACAACAGCATTAGGCTGTGCAGATACGACAGATGACCAGGGGAACATCTCATCTTGGTAGCAGAGGCTTTGACATCTTTCACTACGAGTTTGTGAGTTTCCACAATCCTAGCAATGGCATTTTTTTAAACGTGATGAATAATTACTTTGATTTTTGTATAAACGCAGAATCTTGCACTCAGGAGAGCCTATAAACTGCGAGGCCTTAGAGTCTCGCTGATTGATTGAGGTGAGACGTTAATATGTGTGAGTTGATTTAATTAAATAAGTATATGTGAAGTAATATCAATACTAATTTTATGACGTGTCCTATGTGCAGGTTGTGACACGTAGTCATCAGTGGGTTTCATATATATGTTTTGTGAGACACAGACACGCTTCTGTGTCTCTTTTTTGTATAGACATGGTTATGGTTATTGTTCAGACATGGTTATGGTTATTGTTTTCTTTATGGTTATGGTTATTGTCCTTGTATAGACATGGTTGTGGTTATTGTTCTTGTATAGACATGGTTATGGTTATTGTTTTGTTTATGGTTATGTTTAACTTTATGGTTATGGTTATGGTTATGGTTATTATTATGGTTTTGATCAATATGGTCATGGCTAGTTATGGTTTTGCACAAAGTTCGTTATGGTTATGGTTTTGCACAAAGTTCATTTCATTTCTTTCATTTGCCTTAAATCTCATGTGAGATCCTACATGGATAGCATGTAGGAGGCATATAAATATGGTTTTTTTTTATAAAAGTTTATGTTAAAACGAAGGGAACTCTGCCGAAATTTCTGCGGGAGCACGGTTGATTTTGGTGCTGCTCGCTTTCTTGGGCAGAGGATAGGCAGGCTGTGGCTATGTCCATCTTTTCACTGGGCACAGGCCAGGCTGCCTGTCCTCTGCCCAAGAAACTTTTTTTCTATTATGGTCGTTGCAATCTGCATCGCTAGGCACGTTGAAATACACGTCGATAACAGTGCCTTTCGACGCATATTGAGACATTTTTGTACGGACGCGTATTTCGACGGAGAGCGTCGAAACCTGCGTTGAAGGCCCCCTTTTTTTTTGTAGTGTATTTAGTGCTCTATAGTCAACACACATACGATGTGTGCCGTCTTTCTTTTGCACTAGTAGCACACGAGAACAAAATGGAGATGAGCTAGGCCTAACCATGCCCTTTTCAACTAACTCATGCACTTGCCACATAATCTCCTCTTGTTGAGCTTGAGAAACTCTATAAGGAGGTTTGTTAGGTGGTGAGCCTCCTGGAAGAAGTTCAATTGCATGGTCATCATTACCTCGTTAAGGAGGTAGCTCACAAGGGATGTTGTCAATAAAGACATCCTGAAACCCCTTGAGAAAATTGGATAACTCTAATTCCTTTTGATTGTGTATATTTTCTTTTGCTAAAACATTAGGTTCATTTTGAGAATCTTTAACAAAAATCATGTACACAGAATTAGAGCTCTTTATTGGCTTGTTGAAAGCTTGTGTATGTACAAGGGGTATAGTGTTACACATTTCCTTAGCATCTATATACATATCTTTTTCCTTGAACTTAAAGGAGATTCTCCTTTCAAGGAATTTAACATTGGCAGCCATGCGATCAAACCATGGTGCCCCTAGGATTACATCCTCATGCTTGAGGAAGGACAAAGAAGTCCTCTTTGTCCACATAGCTTTGGACATGGAGCCTCAATTTCCTGATAAAGGGAGTGACTGAAGCTTCTTGCCCCTTGAAAGCACCATTTGGGGGTAGGACATCTCCCATCTCATAGGTTTGTATGCCTAGCTTGGTGGCCAACTCTATAGATATAAAATTGTGAGTAGAACCAGGGTCAAAGAGAATAAAAGCATCATGTTCTCTTACATTTCCCCAAGCATGTCATAGAGCAGATTCTTTGTGGTGAATTTCCTCCTCTTGGATTTTGACCAAGGTAGCTCTAGGAGGTCCATGGTGGGTGTTCTTTTGGAGACGAGCATGGTACTCATGCCCTTGCTTGCCACACTTGAAACAACGGTTATCCTTGCGATAACGCTCAAGCTCTTCAGGAGAGAGTTTATTTTTGACTTTGTAAACTCCCTTCTCTTTAGCTTTGTTGGAGTTTCCCTTAGGAGACTTTTGGCATTGTCCTTCCCCTTAGGCTCATTGAAACCCTTGTTTTTCATGGGCTTAGAATTTCTTTTAGCTCCCATTTGAAAATTGATTCAAGAGGCCACCATAGGATGGTGTATAACCGCCGATATGGTGCGTGGCCTTTGGGAGTTGACATACTCCACCATTTCTTCAGTTAAGCCCGCACAAAATTGTTGCTTTTGCTCTCCAAAATCCAACTTTTGGAAGACAATGTCTTTGAGTTGTAGGTCCCAAAACTTGTCAACATATTTGTGAATCGATCCGTAAGGAGAGAGCTTTAAGCTTCGCCATTCGGTGAGTACTTTGTCTTTGGCATCGATGGCCAAAAACTGCTTCATAATGGAAGCTCTTAAAGCTTTCCATGTTCGTGGAGCTTCACTATTGGTTTGCAGGCTAGACCACCATTTCTTGGTGGACTTTTGAAAGTGCATAGCTACATGGCGTATCTTAGAGGACTCCGTGAAGCCCTCATCTCCAAATGCCGCATCAAATTGTTGGATAAAGGCCAAAACTTTGTCCGTAGCACCAAAGGTGCCATCATAGGTAAGGAAAGAGATACTCTTCCCTCCCTCTTTGAATTTTTTTAGCTAGGACGACCTCTTCCACGTGGCATAGGATTTCCTATGGCCTCTTCTTTTTTATGGTTCAAAGGTTGCACCATCACTTTCTTGAGAAGATGAAGAATTTGAGGAAGATGGAGAAGAGGGTGACCTCTTTCTCGCCCTTTTCTTGCCTTGATCTTCATTGTCTTCACCATCACTTTCATAAGAGGAAGAGCATGAAGAAGATGGAGAATAGGGTTTCCTCTTCCTTGCTTTTTTCTTCTCTTGCTTTTTGTCATCCCTCTTTGAAGTATGGTGTGGAGAAGTATGTGATGGTCTTCTCCATTTTGGAGGTAATGGAGAGCGTTTAGCCCGCCGTCTTCGTGGAGTCATCTCCGCCGAGGTGGAGGGAGACTCACTTCTTTCTCTTTCCTTTGGTGGAGGCTCTTGAATTCTCCTTTGAGAAGGAGATGCGTCATCAAGGTGAAAATTTCTGAGCCCTTCATAGGGATCCTCTTCTTCTTCCTGAATCAGAGAGAGACGTCTTTTGGAAGTCTCGCAAGGAGGCCTCCTAGGTGTTCTCTTGTCATAGTGGGGAGCTTGGAGAATCCCATGCTAGCACGAAGCTACCGTTGCACTTCACTTTGGAGGGATGGATTGCCCATGGCTTGTTGAATCCTAGAAACAAGATAGTTAACAAGCATCAAGGCATCATTAGTAGCTTGCTCATTAGCAAAATCAAAGTTATCAACATTTATTTCACTCTCTTTACTATTTTGAGTCATTCTAACAACTTCTAGGTGTAAAATTTTAGGTGTACTTTGGCACTTCAAGCCCTAGTTGCTACTTCTCTTTACCCCTTTAGAAAAAGCACTCAAGCTATTGTACCCGTGGCTCGAATACTATTAATTGAAAGGAATAGAAGAGAGGGTCGTTCAACACCAAAACAGCACTGGCTCTTGTCAAGCTTCTAATAGCTCAATAGTGGTTAAGCCGTAAGCAAGCCCCATAGGACTCCACTATTAAGACCATAGCTCTCGACGGTGATGCCTCGTTAACTGCACAAAGGAAGGCGCATTGCAAGGCTGAAAAATCCCTATTCTACTTACTCACATGCAATTAATAGTACCAACCATTTATAGCTAGCTTAAGGACCTCCCTTCTTGAGCAAGAACAGAGAAACCTTGTGCTTTAATACCAATGTAACATTTAATGGTCTAGTAACTTGTGTGTAGCGGAAAATAGCATGAACATAGTGAGCATTTCATTAGAATAGCTTCCTAATGAGAATAACAAGAGTGCTTGGGTGGAGAGAGCAACAAACATCATAACACCTAGTTAGATAGCATGAACAATACTTCAAAAGAGAGAGAAATTAAGCAATTCACAACAGTTGAGGACCGGACTTGCATGGAGCCCCTCCAAAAGGCTTTGTATTATAGTTTCTCCCATCAAGAGAGACATTTTACAATACAATTCTTTGCGTTCCTTCAAGACTAGCTAGTGCAATGAAGATAGAAACTTCATGCACTAAGAAAAATACTTATCAAACACAACATCAATTCCCTCACGGTCTCAGACCCAAGACCTCACACACCTTCAAAGATGGTGAGAGATAGCGGGGTATGAGAGTAGATTGAGAGGAAGAAGGAGTATTCTTACGAGAAAGATGTACATCTCCTCACATAATCACTCAAATTATCATAGCTTAGCTTAGTAATTATCATGGTAGAGGAGATGAGCATGCATTGAAGCTTGGCTCTTGGTTGGATTTGCATCACAAAGCCAAGAGTTGTTGGTGCAGGCATCCCTTCTCACAAGCTTGGAGTAGGTGGTAAGCTTTCCATTAAAGCTTGAGAAGGAGAGAGAGTCTTCTTTTCTTCACACATGAGATTGTGTGTGTGTGTGTGTGTGTGAGTAAATAATGCCTTGCAAAAATCACCCCCCTCTCTCTCTTGGTCAAATTCCCTTGCTAATTACTCATGCTACAACCCTATTGGACCTCCCCAGGCCTAGCCAATGGAAATTAAGCAGCATAAGTGATAGCCTTCTAACATGTGTCCCCCTTTCCCCTTTTTTGAGAGATTTAGGTAATTAATAAATGCAACTAAACTCTCATTGGACCCCTTTGTCTCCTGGCCAATAGGAATCAGGCAAGCCATTGGGCTGCTGAATGCTCATTGGTCCCCTTGGGAGACTGTCCAATAGTCTTCTAGAGAGCTTAATTCTTATTGGTTCTTTTATGAAGTGTTTTTAAATTAATTAAAATAGACTTACTGTAGCCTAATTCTCATTGGTCCACCTCCATGGCCATCCAATAAGATTTGAGTACAGCTTGTGGGCATCTAGCCTAGGGAGCTGACATATGTCCCTCTTCCCCTTGTGTACAAATGAAGATTGTGAGTCTGTGTGGGTGTTTCTCTCTCATCCCCTTCGTCTTGGGCTCGCCCCCTCCTATGTAGGGCTTGACAAAGACTTTTTGGGACACACACAAAGAATCCAATTCCCCTAATGTTTGACCTTTGGACACAAACTTTGAATTTTGCAACCTTACCATTTTGGAAGTCTTAATGGGATGAACCTTAGGGTCTTTTGAGCCCATTGTTACACATAGCTCTTTTGCACATGCCCCCCCCTTTGGATCCCTATTTTCCCTCCTTTCGATCCCCACTGTGGCCGGTCTACTAGCTTAACCAATATTCTAGCTTTTTCTCCCCTGGAACTTCCCCATATTAAATGATCAGTTTAACATGAGAAAATCATTTAGGAGAATTAGATATTGATTATTATGACACTTTCCATTAAGATTGCTCTTGTGGTGGTTTCACTAGAAAAGTGACCTCGAGCTAATTTAGCATGTGCTTGTTCTATAATCGGAATATATTCGTCTTTATTTGTACAAAGACGCAAATATTGATCCTTACCTCTCCGATAGAATTGGTTTCAAATAAGAGCATAGTCTCTTGCTTCAGTTTCAATTGCTCTTTGATGGTGTTTACTCATATCTTTAGGAAATGTCCGGCTGGTTAAGTAAATAATGAGATACTGACTCCACTTAGGAACATGTGACATTTGAAACAATGTTACATGAGGTATGGGTGTTTGTTTTTGACATTGAGGACAATCCTTTACAAAAGAGCAAACATCACTCCTCATAGTTGGCCAAAATACTCCAAGTCTCAAGATCCTTTGCATAGTTTGGTCTTCAACAAAGTGAAGTCCTACTATGGTGATATTTTCTTGACTTAAGTATTGGGTTTTCTCTTCAAGATTAATTCATAAGAGCAATATTCCATCTCAGTTTCTTTTGTATAGCCTACCAGCTAGTAATTGATACATAGCCCATTGCTTGATTTATCCGATTGTAATAGGAAGTGGTATTTGTGAATCCACTTAAGCTATGGTCATCAATGATACCATATTTTTTGACCATCGAGGTATCATTTCCACGGAGAACAGATATGCATCTGGTAGATCATCATCTACTCCTTTAGGTGATTTTCCTAAAATAATCCTTGACAAATGATTTTTCTTTAATGAGTAGTGCCCTTTTTTACAATCACAGTGAAATCAAATTCCATCTTTTTTACAGTATAGATCATTCCTAATCCTTCCCTTTTGGTGGTGGTATAATTATTTTCAGCCATGTTCAACTGTCAGCTAGCATAAGAAATAGGAAAATAAATTTTCCTGTCTCCTGGTTGAGCTATTATACACCCAATGGCAAAATTGGAAGCATCTACATGTATGTGGAATATCTTGTTCCAATCTGGTGCTTTCAATATTGGAGCTGAAGTGAGAGGTTTCTTAAGCTTGATGAAGGATTCTTCACATGCTTCAGTCCACTCAAAGTGTGTAATCAAGCTATACATGGGTTTTGCAATTATATCGTACATGTAAATGAACTGTCTATAGTATCCACAATGCCTTATGAAGGCTTGAACCCCCTTGACTGTTGTTGGTCTAGGAGAATCAACAATAACATGAATTTTATCCATATCAGTATCTATGCCATTCTTTGACACTATATGTCCAAGAATTTTTCCTTGTCTACCCATGAATGTGCACTTTTCAGGATTTAAGTAAATTCTATAAAGTATACATTTTTTGAATACCTTTTTGAGGTGTTCAAAATGATTAGCCCGGATTGATGAATGTATGTATAGATCATCCATGTATACTTCCAAGAATTTCCTAAGATATTCTTTAAAAGCATGGCTCATCAATATTTGGAAGGTGGCAAGAGCATTAGCTAACCCAAAAGGCATAACCCGATAGGCAAAAATATCCCATTCTGTTGCAAAATCAGTTTTATGCTGATCTTTTGGGTCAACCAAAAGTTGATTGTATCCAAAAAAGCCATCTATGTCGCTATAAGATTCTTTACTTGAAACTTGTTATAACACATGCTCAGTGATTGGAAGACGAAATTTTTCTCTAATGGTAGCTGGATTCACTTTCTTGAGATTGACACACACTCGTAATTTTCCATTCTTCTTGGGTACTACCACAATTGGAGACACCCAATCTATGTGTTCAATTTCATAAATGAATTCGGCTTCCTTTAGTTTTTCAAACTCTTCTTTGATCTTCTTGGAAAATGTCTCATTATATGTGTATGGCCTTTGTCTACTTGGTTTAGCATCATCTCTCATGGGTATGGTATGTTGACAGATTTCTGGATCAACACACTTGAGATCCTTGTAAGACCAAGCGAAGATATCTCGGTATTCTTTTAGCAAGATTAACAAAATCTCTTCTTCTTCTTTGTTAGGTCATTCCTTGGGGGGTTCACTATGTGTAAAACTACTATATCACGTGCGTTCAAGATATGTTTGTAAAACCCCTTATCTATGAATTTTTTAAAGAATATAATGTACCCTTTTCTTTTAAAATCTGTAAGTTTTTTTCAAATTTGGAAAAATAATGCCCTTCTGTATATATATTTCTATAAGTTTCAAGAACTTTAAATACCCTTCTGTTGAACTCACGTGATAGGTTACATTTTTATTAGGTGACCTCACCGGGGGGTCATTCGCAATGTAGGCAGGCCTAGGCTCTTCTCCTAGCCAAATCTATCTTTTTTGCGTTTTCAGGTCCTTCGTAGAACTCGCCTTGTTTTTGTAGTTTTCTAACAGGTTGTTCGACTATGATTTTTCGATCTTGGAGAGTATACTTTTTGTAATGGGAGGGAACACTCATTACATCTTTACCATCCTCTTCTGTGCTTTCCATTTTGGTTGTATACATCTCCTTTAGAGCTTTTTTCAACTCTTGATACTTCTTTTTCCGCTCAACTCGTGTCATAGTTGACTCCTTGCCTGTTTTTTTAAGCTTTGCTTGAGTATCCTTCCTTGTTTTTCTCGATGTTTTCGACATTCTTGGATTGTCATTTGAAGGATATTTTACAGTGATTTTGTCCTTAACACATGCATCTATCTGCATCAGAAACTGTGTTCTACTGGAGACTGATGGCATAGATCTAGCTCTCACATGTTCTTTTTCTGGCCCCGAATCTTCCGAGGTAGCTGAGTGTTCTTCTAACTCATCTATTGCATCGTAGTAGAGGTCTGAAAAGACTTGTTGAGCTTTCATCAATTCCTTGGGTTCCTCATTTTCATATTCAATGTGAAGGGTTGAAATCATTTGGATGGAAATTATGTTATAGCCGTCCTCATTGCAAAATTGAGTAGGCATAGACATATTCACACATACATCCATTGTCGCTAAAATTTGAGTCCACTCAAATGGCTCAAACAAATGCTCTAGAAAGGGTTCAAGTACATAGGCTTCATCATTGAATCCCTTTTTAAGATACATTCTTCTCGTTTTAATCTCTGAAGCTCCGCACATCCAAATAGGAGTGTCCTTGCTCAACCACGATGGAAGCTTAGTTTCAACCGAAATCAAACTCTTGTATGGGCTTTTTCATGACATCTCTATAAGTGTGATCTTTTAGATTGACCCTTGTTATAGATCCCACTTGCTTCAAGTACAGATAATTGTTTCCCCAATCTTGGATAAGTTGTACCTGTCGCATGAAAGGTATTCCCAATATGATTTCATAATTGAGTTTTTTTCCAAAGTCTACTATGGAAAAGTGTGTTGATATTCAATACCATAGGAATTAACTATCACTTTATCAAGTAGTCCTAATGGTCTTTCAATGTGTCCATCAACCAATTGCAATTTCATTCTAATTTGTCTAATGGCTGGCTTTGCCTAGGATTCCCATACTGCTTTCGTGGCTATGGCTATGGCTATGCCTGTCACTATCCATTATTGCCATGGTTTCAATGTCATTATATTTCACTGGAAGGGTGGTGTTTCCTTCTTCCCCTTTGTAATATTCTTTGACTTTGTTCATTGGAACAAATTGAATCTCTTTGTTGTCCATTTCGTTTATCAAATTTCCCAAGTTTTTTGAGATTAGCCCCATTATCCCCACGTTCTCTAGAGTTTTCTGTAGATCATTCTATAAATATGTTCTAAGTTTTAACAGTTCTCCCAAAGTAAGAGTGCATTGGATGGGTGTAGACATGATTGAATAAATGTTGTCTACTTTTAGGGTCTGTCCTGCTCTTTTTAATTGAGTGGTCTTGCACACTATGGAATCATCTTCGTTATCTTCCAAGTAAGAGGGTAATGTTTTCAAGGTCAATGGTTTCAACATTCCTCAAGCTTTAGATCCACAATCCCCATACAAGGATTGTACATCCATGTCCATATAAGGAGGTAGGTTGTCTAACCAAACTTCCTCTATAGGAGCTGACTTTAGAGTTAGGCTCCCATCATTGATCTCTCTAACTTTTTTCCATAAGTGTCCTGGCCAATCTTCCTCTACAAATGGAATTCCGTCTAAGGCATCTTGGCTATCCGGCACTATAAGTTTTGGCTCTTTTGTTTCAATGTGGGGTTCTACCACTACTTTGGATTTTTCTTTAATGTCTCTTACCAACAAGTTCCTCAGGTTTTGCCATACTTTCAAGTTTGGGTTTTTGCTTTCTAGCATGTCTTGCGTGATTCTTACCAAATTTTAATAAGCTTTAAGCTTGTCTGGAGAAGGATAGTTTTTCCATTTTTTTTCCATGTTTTGGTCTGCTTTAAGTCCCGCTTGGTAAACTTCCAAGGCTACATTAATAGGCTCAAAAATTTTATCAACCAAAACTGATCCTCGAGATTTCATGGTTGTTTCCTTGATTTTGCTTCCAATTTATTTCACCTTGTCCTGGAATAGCTTCTTTGTTTTCTCCTCGATTTCAACCTTTTGTTTTTGCCTTCTCATCTCATACCTCTTGCTTCTGCTCTTTTGGTCTTTTGAGAGGCAATTTTTGTATTCTCCGAATCATCAGAGGAGTTCTGTTTCTTTTTCTTAGCCTGGGCTCTAGTGATTACCTTGATTGGAAAAATCGGCTCACTCTCAAATGAGCTACTAGCTATCACTTGGACTACGTTTACTACTGCTTTACCCTTGTTTAAAGTATTTTTTGGACAATCTTTCGGGAAGTGTCCTCCCTTTTTGCAACATTGTATGCAATAAGCTTCAACTGGTTTGAGGTTCTTGTCAGGCTCTGGGCATTCCTTTTTCCAATGATCATCTGCACCACAGTTATGATAGTTTCCCGTTCTTGGCTTAACCATGGTCTTATCATAAGAGGTCTAACACCTTGATTAGCTACATAATACATGGTTGCAAGTTCTGGTGGAGCATAAGTCACAGGTTCTTCCATTGGTGGTGGATGTGAATTATACCAATCTCCTTCTACTATTACTGTAGATGGACTAGGCTCAGTGTAGGGTGTAACAGGCACTAGTGCTTGTTCATCTATGACTCCCTCTGAGTGCATGTACTTTACAGGCACTGCATTATGTCCTGGATACGGAGGTTGTTGACCCAACAGGGGTTGAGGTCTTTCCATACCCATTGGTCGTCTTTGAGCTGGTGCCATGTTAGGCTGGTATCTGTACATGGGTTGTCCTTGTGGCCTCGTGAGCATGTATTGAACATTCTCATCATACTTTGGTTGGTAGTAGCACTCATTGGTCTCATGGTTGGTCCATTTCTGCGATCTAATTGGTTGTCCCTGTTGAGGTATCCCTTGCCTCATAGGTGCTTTTTGCATGTTATTCATGATGTTAATCATCCTTTTGAGCATGTCTTCTATGGCTGAAAGTGGTGCTGCAGCAGCTCTTCCCACTTGAGCTGGTTTAGTGGATGTTGTTTTCTCACTTTGGTTATCCTTAGGGACATCTTCTTCATTGAAAATATCACAATTGTCTCCTAAGTCAATAGCATCTGACACACACTCTTCTAGGGTTGTATGCTTCTTGCTATACAAAATAGCATGAAGTTCTTTGTTTAGCAATCCCTCTAGAAACAATGATACTAGTCATTCTTTTGCAGGTATCTCTAGCCCTGGGCATCTGGCAATGTATTGTTTCATTCGAGCTGCACAATCCCTAACAAACTCACCATGTTTCTGTTTAAAGCTGTAGATCTGAGCTACCGTATTGTGTTTGATCCCCGTTTTGAAACAAGCAGCTACAATCCTTGAGCTATTGTGTTTAAGTCCATGATTGACCTTGGTGGAATGTTTTGGAACCATGTCAATGCTTTCCCTTCTAATGTCATTCCAAACCCCTTGAATTAAATATGGAAATCAAATATGCGTTCTGCTCTTAGCACTTGCTTAAAGCTTGCTAAGTGGTCGTATGGATCCCCTGAGCTGCTATATTTTCTGACCCATTTTTGAACATCAGTTGGTCTGATGTGTCTATTTGGTTCAACTCCCGGTCTCCTGGAAGTTAGTCCTATTCCTAGTCCTTCAAACTAGTATGTTGGAAATAGTGACTCATGTAGCCTTGGACTGGCCTTAGTGTCACTCGGTTTTTTGCATGATGAGGTGGTTTCTGGTTTCTTAACATTACGCTCAGAAGATCTCTCACGATGTTCATCTCTTGGAATAGTTTCTAGTCCTTGGCCCAATATTTAGGGGAATACCCTTGGTAGTTGGTTTGTTCTACCTCCTCAAAAGTCATCATAACAAATTTGTTGTTATAACAATCCCTAAACAGGTAGGTTGGTAGGTCTACTGATCCTTTATCTTTGATCTTGAAGATATAGATGATCTTCATGGCCATCAGTTGTCTTAATTTGGCATGCAAAGTCCATAAAAGATCTTTGACATTTCTAACCTCCCAACAATAGACTCCGATCCTAGGATTATCAGTACTAAGCCATTTCAAAGGCTTCAAATCAACTTGATCGTATCTCTCAAATTCTAAAGTTGGTGGTCCTTCTTTTGCAGCCAAATCTGAAATTATGGTGTTTACTTCTAAACCCCATTTGTCTATCACGTCAGGTTCTTCAACTTGTAAATACTGAGTTCCGTTTTGATCCATGTACATTTTTCCTTGTTTGTTTGCCCTGATCTCCTCTTCAAACTCAATACCATGGTCATCAATGCGAATGGCATACTCTTCCTTAGGATCCAGGTAAACCTGAGCTCCATGGCGATTAGTCTTATAAAAAGAGAGTATATGCTTATAGCGCATTGTCGTTCCAGTTTCCAAGTGAGTCGAATAGGAAGACATTTCAGATGTTGAATTTGAAAAAGTGTCTGAGACTTCTTCAAGAATAGTGTGCAAAGAATTGCCTTGATTCACGCTTTCTTCAGTGGATACTCTATTGGAGGTTTCTCCAAGTATGCCCTGATTTCCTAATACACGACCAGATCTAAGGTTCATAAAGACTTATGAAGAGTACTTACCTTGGATTGACTTCTTGTCAATTTCTTCCACTTGATTGGATTGCAACTTCTATCAAGCTACCGATTCCTTGTCTGCAACCTGATTATTGTACAAGTTTGATCAAGTTAGCTATTCTTTCACAAAGATAGTATAGTTTTTGCTAGCTATTATGATTTGTCTATGTGTATCACTGCAAATTGATCTAATTGAGTCAACAGTTAATTTTCAAACTCGAATTTGGCAAAAATCAAAGGATTGATCTGCAACTCAAAAACTGAGTGAATATGTACCAATTTCCGATCCGATTGAACCCAAAATTTCCCGGTCGCCTTGTATTATGTTGTTCTAACACTGTACAAGTTCAAAAGTCAAAATGGGTGGCTCTGTGTAGCAGTAGTAAATAATCATGGTTGTTTACTTTTGTCAAATTTTTTCATTATTTGGCTTGAGTTGCCAAGTGTACAACCTGTTAAGGTCCCTGGACAAGTTTCAACAAGTTTGGACAAAATCTGTTCAAGTTGATCAACTGTTTTGTATCCGCAGACTTGGTTTTCAAGAATCTGGCTTAAGTCTCACTTTTGTGATCTAATTTCACCAAAATTGATTTGTGTGGTCTACTTGATATGCTTGACATTGTGGTATACTAAAATGTGCAAGATTGTCAATTTTTGAAGCAGATGTAAATAATTACGATTATTTACTCCAGGTAATTTATTGCAAGTTTTTGCGCCAATCTTGACACAGATCTGTTAAGCACTTCAACTTAAGGTCTCTAGCCAAGTTTCATCAAGTTTGGACTATTTTTGGTCAAATGGTCATCAATTTTGTGTCCGTAGATTGACTTTGCAATTTTGGTCACAATTTTCAATCAAATGATCCAAATCTTACCAAATTTGGTTTGTGGGCTTATTACAACATGGTAAAACTAGCGGTATGCTAACTTAGTCAAAAAAGTTGAAAAATGGGACAGATGTAAATAATCGCGATTATTTACAACTGGCAACTTTTTGCATCTTTTTGGTCAAGTGAGCATGTACACATGTTTATCACATCAATATAATCCTATGAATCAAGTTTCATTGAGTTTGGACAATTTTTTCCCCAATTTACACTCAAGTTTTAGAAAGTCAGTAGAAACTTTAGTTTTTACCCAGTTTTTTGCCAGTTTGCTAATTCAAATCTTTTGTACCTTTACAAAAGTTGTTTGTACACATGCAATGATTCACTGGTATCAAACTTGGTCAATTTTGAGCTAAAAGTAAATGATCGTGATTATTTACTTCAGACGCTTAAAATGAACACTTTTTTGTACTTTTTTCATGGATAGTCTTTCTATCAGTTGTTTTAAGCCTATGAATCAAGCAAAACTTAATTTGGCCTAAAATATCAGAAAAAAGTAAATAATTTGATTTTTTGCAAACTCTTGAAATTTTTACCTCAATGTGTCCTTGAACTTACCCACTGGTGCATACAACTTTTAAGCATACTCTCCAGTTGGATTGAGTGGTTTGGAGTCTTTTCATGCTATTTCTAGCCGTAGACTTGAAATTTTTCACTTCAAATAACAACTCACAATGATTCTTTTGAAGAGAGCAATATTCTGAAATCCACTTCGGATCCTACTTATCCTACTCCTAGGTTCTCATGCAATGGGGTTGTGGGAAGTGTCCATAAACACTCGTTTTCTTGTTTTTTATGGTTTTCTGAGCATTGATCTTAAGACTTGTCTCATCTATCAACCATTCTCAAAATCCTAATCTAATTCTACAATCCTACAATTCTAAAGGCACTCGACAAGTACAATTACTTCCAAGCTACCTCTACACAGCAAAAGACAACAATCTTAAGCTATGTGGTTCCTAAAAACAAAGTTTTTACTCTAGGAGATCCTAAAGGATAACTTCACAAGACGCTCGTATTTTTCCCTAGTTTAGGTCTCTTCGATCCTCGGCAACGGCGCCAAATGTGGGACGGGTGTCTAACCTCACTCCTATCTTATTGCAGATTTAGCGAGAACCACGATTAAATTGACAATCCATGGACAAAGCTGACTCGACTAGTGCATAGAGGCTACAAGATGTTGTCAATTTCTTGGAAAACAACTAACAACTCTCATCTAACTCAACCTACACTCAAGTGACTGAAGTCACCAAAAGCCAATCGCTCATCAGTAAACAAATCACATCCGTTACAGCATCAAATGACATCCACACGTAATGAAACTTCTAGGACATGTTTATAAGACCTAAGCACACATGCTTATGGTTTCAAACCACACTTTAAGTCAAGTGCAAAAATCACGATTATTAACAGCATTGGATTTTTGACCTGGTTGTTTTTGACCTAGAATGCACCTAAATGCTTAGCAATGATGTCCCAATACCCTGCCTATGCTTAGTTTTTTATTTTGAAGTGTAAATTTTTACTTATGATGAAACTAGGCCGTGGGTCGACGACGCCAAAAGCTACAAAATACTATGATGTCTTTACGTCAATCTGTAGAGCTCTTACCTGCGGTTGCAATGCAACAAAACGACTGCAATGTGACAACCGGGGAGGGAGTAGGAAGGGCGAGAAGGAGAGAAGTGAGCGCCGTTAGCTCACGCTGTGTATTTCATTATCCAAAACTTACAAATAACTTATAAAAATTGGCTTTTATACCTTAGCGAAGGTTTTTGGTGGTCAAAACTAATAATTTGGGAGCTCTAACTAAAGATAGGTAATGACAGGTTGATACAATCTGGAAGCTTGTAGTCCGGGATCATCAATTACAAGGTTTAGCCAAAAAATAGGAGTTACAATATTATTGATTTATAAAAAATAATAAGTGTTTTTATAATGAGAGCTCCAAAAAATGGTATCTATGTAAGCTTGTTGCTAACACACCTCAAGCACCTTAGTCATCAAGCACGACAAGCACCTCAAGCTTAGGTCGGGTTCCGACCTCAAGCTCAGCCCTAGCTTGCCTAAGGTCAACCTAAGGTCAAAGGACTTTTAACACTAACCTTTGGAGATCTTTAATGAAGCTAACCCTAAGGTCTTTTAAGCTCCATTAGATGCATGTTGCTCTTTGATAGACTACCTCCTTTTGGATCCCTATTGAGATGTAACCATCTCTTCTCTTGGTACCCTGCTGAGGTAAGTTTAGAAGCACTTATTGCACATTGCTCTTTGGTAGACCGTCTCCTTTTGGACCCCTATTGAGATGCAACCATTTCTCATTTTGGTCCCCTATTGAGATAGGTCTAGAAGCACATATCTATATCCTAACTCTTGTTCTTCTTTTATCTTTCCATATTAATGATCAATTTAATATGAGAAAATCATTTGGTAAAGCTAGATATTATATTTTATGATATTACCTCTCTCTTGAAATCATAGTCGTCCTCGACTATGACGTAAAGAAGATAAAGCCTAGTCACTAGTCCATGTTTCTTAGCAGGTAGAGGATCCCTTTTCACCCTACGACATCATTCCAAAATGGATGACTAATCCATTTGATGCTTGGGAAACTTAGCTGCCGCAAGCATGTCTAATCTTTAGTCCATATCAAACTTCCAAAGTAGAGTGACAAGCTCTACTTGGTGTTTGGGAGACGTCGTCACCACAAACATGATCCTAAGCATGCATACTATTTGAATTTGTGCACAATAAAAAGAGAACTAGTCTTATAAGACAAAGACATTGTTCATTTAAAATAAATTTTTATTTGCTTACTCCAGTGTAGCATTATAAGCATTGACAAGGTTCGTATTATCCTTAAGCTAGGTTCCTTGCATCCATCCAGCATCTTTAAAAGGATAATCCTTAAACTTAATAAGATATCATCGAATAATCTTTCCGTTTCTTAATACCTTGTCTTCATGTCACAGGATGGACTCAAATTGAAGTATTTCTTCTTGATCTTTGATATTTGGAGGGTGTGCAACTATTGCTTCTGTTGGTGGCGCTCCTTTGTAAGGCTTAAGTAGGCTCCCATGGAAAACATTATGCATGAGCCAATGGTTGGGAAACTTTTATAATTGATAAGCCATCTCATTGATTGGCTTAAGAATTTAAAAAGAACCATAGTATCCTTTTGCTAGTTTAGCATAATGCTCTTAGTGGCCCATAGGATTTTTGCATGTAGTATGCCTTAGATGAGCCTTGAGAAACTTTAGCAAGACCCAATCATTTTCCTTAAAGGGTAAGGCTCTTCTGTGATTATTAGCAATAGTCCTTTTTGCCTTTGCTGTGAGATGGATATAACCTCTTTAATCTTTGGAAAAGATTCTTGTGAGTCTTGGCTATATTCATTGCTAGGGGCTACCCGCCCTAATAGTATTTTAGTATAGGTACACAATAAAGATGGATATTACACTACACTACTGCAGACAAGAATACTGAAGAACACCATGAATAGAGAAGAGAAGGTAGTGCATTCCTCAATTTTCATCAACACACAAGCGCTTACAAACAGTACCGAGAACAGTACGACTGCATAGGAGGAAAATCCAACTCCCAAACTGCAAGATAGCCCCAAGAACTTAATTGATTGCCTAAAACTAACCCCTTTAATCATCAACCATTGGTGTGAAAACACCCTTAAGGTTCAAAGGTTCCATCCTTAGTTACAAACAAAAGTAAATAGACGAACACTGATGTATCAGGGCAGTAACACTTGGCACATCCGGTGGGCAATTTTTGCAAAATATTGTAAGAACCCACAAAACCCTTGACATAAAAAACATGAAAACCAAAATGAAGTCTTGCTTGAAGTTACTGCTCCTGAACACCTGTTTCTTCAATTTGTGCTATTCCTCGTGCATTCACATCACCAGCTTCCACGAATGTAACCTCATTAAGTGGATCTTTTGACATTACTTCAGCAAGTTTCATAAATGGGTTTTGAAATTGATGCTCATCACTTGTGTCTTCAGTGTGTTTAACTTTAATTGAAACTGCACCCTGTACTTCATCTTGAACTACATCTTGAATTGTATTTTGAACTTCAACTTCAAATGTAGTCTAAACTGCATCACCTGTTGCAGTATCCATTTGCACATCCATCTTTACCTACTGTGCATATTGCTCCTTTAACTCCGTATTTTGTCTTTGCAATATTCCTCCTCTACAAAAGCTTGATAAGGTTTACTCACAACATCATACATTTTGATCTTGATCTGTTCCCACACCCCTTTCATATTTTCCATGATTTCGTTTTTGGTTTTGTCTATATTTCCTAAGCTGACATTCTAACCATCTACATCTAGCTCTTCATCAGGCATGTCTCTAATATTTTCTTCAACTTTCTTACAAGATGCAACCCTGCTTAACAACACCCTATTGATAATTTTCAAGGTAGCATTGACAGGAGTGCATTTTATTTGCGAGCTTTCAATTTCGAGCTTTTGCAATCAAACCCAATTTTGCGAGCTTTTTTATTTTAGATTTAGAGCCTTTTCTAACGACACAAAAAATTAATCCAAAACAAAGACATCAAAATATTATACACGACCAAAAAGATCTATAATCTCACAAAAAATTGGCTTAAGATTTTGAGTCTCTTTTAACGATACACACCAAAAACATGTACAAGATTCCAAAAGCCCTAATTTTGAGCTTGTACAATTGTCTAGATAGATACCACAAAGCATGCTTCTCTTACTAAAAGGAGAAATAAAGTCTCATATGTCTAGAAAAGCTACTCCACATCTAATACAAAAGAGAAATCTACTTCAATGCATACCTCTACAGGGCAATCTCTAAGATTTAGGCTCTCACTACACCACATGCTTTATCTTGCGGGTTTGCCCTAATACAAATGCAAGGTCTGTGGGAGTTACTGCAGGCTGATGAATGACCATGTGCTCTTTTGGTTGAAGCCCTAGAATATGTACATACACATAGTACATGTGCTTACATGCCAAAAATGCTTTATGTGTAGATTCTCTCTTCTGAAAATCGGGACAAGTGCAACTAGGTTCTACCTTAATGTGTACATCATAACAACTCTCTGTCAATATTCAAAAAACTATGTGTTTTTCACTTTCTAATTTCTCGTCCAAGAACGTTGCAACCATGCTTGCAGCTGACTCCAATCTCTTTCGCGCTTCTTTGGAAATACCATGTCTCCACTTACGCTTCCTGCACTACTGGAGCCTCCTTGTGTAAGAGTAGCATTTGTATTGTTCATGCGTCGTAGTGGTGTTGCAAAATCTGCAAATTGAAATCCACTTTGTACCAAGCTATCACTCTCTTCCTTTGATAAATTGGTTCCAATATCCACTTGCCAGAAAGTAGGAACGAAAGGTGAGAATTTAACTTGCCTCTGTACTTTTTGTGTGTGGCCTACTTCATAATTGCAAAACCATATCCATTGTGCAATTGTCTTGTCTTTAAAAGTTCTCTCAGACCAAAAACAAGGAGCAACCATTCCCACATTACGGCTTTGTAATTTGTTACCACAACTTTTCTTCCCTACCAATTGGCTGGCATCCTTCGTAAAGCCCACTCTTCACGGGCAACTTGGACCTCTTGAATACACCTTGTTGAATTCTCCCCAGGCTGCACTGGAATTCTATCTCCTACTTCACTGTCAGTGACAATATATACTTCTTCATTATCCTCTCTATCAGAATGTATACTCCGTGGTCTCCCTCTGGTTTTTCGTTGTCTTGCTTCCATTACATATCCAGGTTTATGTGAGCTTGTACCGACTTCACATGTTTTCTTCTTCCGTTGTATTGTCTCTTTGTCACCTTCCATCACAGGATCCTCATACAAAGGACTACCAGCAACCAAGCCTTTTAATGTACTCGTAAAATGATTTGGATTTGGAGATTCTCTACGTTTGGAACTGGCCATCATTGCTTCTATGGAAGGGCCCGTTCCGATGTATCTGCCTGTGGTGTATCCCAATCTTTTTGCACATTGAATATATGCATTCAAAACATCACTGACACATGCATCATAAAGTGAGATTTTACGTTTACCACCTTCACCTGCCAGCCAACTAGCATGGATGCTCTCTGACAAGTTTATACTTGGAATTTGAGCTCTCTCCCATGGACTCTTACTGACCTATAAATACAAAACAATTAAAACCATATAAATGTAAATCTCTTTTTTCAAGTATTTAATAAGAACCAAAAAAATGATTGATATACCATTGTCTCAGCGCTTCCCCAATGGGCAATCCGTTGCTCCCACCAATTAAACCATCTCTCTAAAGCCTTTTTATTATCCCCTATCACATATTTCACCCACCATTCTCGTATTGTGGAAGCTATACGAGAGGCCTCATTTGTAGTCTTTGCTAAGCGCCATGCTTCACACATTTCAATGTGATGCATTTGTCTATCTGTAGCGACATGTTTTTTTATATGTTTGTGTAGACTCTGCTCCCAATGGAAAAGACACGAGCGCTCCCTTCCCTCCATTACATTATGCCGTCCACCATTGTATACAACTCGTATTGCTAGCCAATTAGCCACACCTCTCAGACATAAATCCAACAAAGTCTGCTAGTTCATGCCCACACCTCTCCATAACTATGTTTAAATTTCTCCAAAACAAGATTTGTGTTTCTTCGTCTTCTTCTTTACATTCACATATTGCAATCACTTGCAATGCTCGCATGCTGTACACATAGAACAAATAAGTAATAACATGTGTCTTATATCAAACATGCTATCTAACATATTTTTATAAATTCACTTACCCAGGATCATAAACCGAGTAGGACATAGTTGCCCATCCTTCAATTCGATGAGTATGATCAAAGTGCACCCAAGCACTACTCAAATCTCTTGTCCCTCCTTGCCTCATTCTATTGACTAGTTCAACTCCAGAAGCAGGTCCTTTTATGGAAATTTTGAATACATAACATTTTTCGTCGTTAGGTCCACCTTGGCCTGGAAAACGACTTCCATGAAAGAATGGAAAAACACACCGTTTCTGTAGCAATAGTATATTGTCGTATCCATCACCAACAACCTGACTCTGTTTAGCTTTCTCATTTGACAAAATACTTTTGAATCCCCTATTTTGAACAAGAGGCATCATTTACTCAAGAAAATGGTTAAGCTCTACATCAGTGGCTTCTAAATCATCTTCTTTAGTCAATGATTGAAATAGCATTTGACGAGCAACTAACATCTGTACTTTTCTAGGACCCCCCTTCTCAATCTTTAAAACTGTCTTAACAAGATTGCACACTTTTTCAAGAGCTGTCCTTCTAGTACCTGGCTGTACATTGTGGTCATGCACTCCCAGATGGATCACCAAACGTGTTATTGTTGTTTCCTTTGGCATCACATAATGGATCATACACTTGCAAACATTTGAACAAGTGATCGTTCTATCACAATAGTGGCAGGTTATTTTAGATTTACCTTCGCTAGTAGGATAGCCCATGCTGATTTGTCTGTCCAGATTCCATGAAAGAAGGCATCATTGTATTTCCTTTCACCGAGATAAAAAGGGCATGTCACTCTGCAACATTGAAGGCTTCCAAGACAATAACTCAAACGCATAGTGCAATCTATGGCCATGTTGGTCGATGCTGGGCGAGACCAAAGGTGACCGTCGTACTTCTGCTCCATACCGAGCATCCTTTTATTGTTGTGAATTGGAGGAAGCTCGAAACAAACATTGCCATTATAAAAATTTGGGAGCTTGTCAACCTTTTTGGGAGTTCCACAAATCTCTAAAAGTTTAGACAACCTGCACGATTTACCTTTGTCTTTCATCCATGAAATGATGGATATATCCTTTGAATACTCCTGCATTGTATGCTCCACCCCATCTTGTGTGTCTTGAAAGGGTCCTGGTGACCTGGTTAGTTCCACTGTCTCCAAAACAACTGTGTCTATACCTTCATCAATATCAACATTTAAATGTGATGGAGTCGAGATTTTGTTACATGGTGTAGCAAACATAGAAGAATCACCCACTTCTTCATTTGTTTCTAAACTGTCAGCCACATAAACATAGCCATTTGAATGAAGAATGTGGTAAGCTGAGGACAGAGAATGGTCAAGAAGGTAATGCTTTTGATCTTCATGATCCCATCTAGGCAACACATTGACCTTAGACTCAGAGCTCCCTGTCTGAACGACTGCTTGTAAGCCTTCAAACTGAATAGAAGGAGGCAATAGGCTTTGAAGAAAATATTCACTAAATAGAAGCTCTCCATTTCTTAATGACACTCTATAATCCATATGAGCACCATTAATCGTCCATGAAAGCATTGCTGTAGTTGTAGCTGTCATGTTTGAGACAGATAAGGAGGAATAATACTTGAGGTAAAAAAATTGACGAAAAGAGAAGGAAGAGAATGTGCATAAGGTACAAAGAAAGTGTAAAAGCATGCAACTACAAAAAGTTATTGCTGCGTTCATTGAAAAATGTTCGAAATTTAATTCATTCATTGAAAACTGTTCTAAATAGATTTGGAATATTCACTCTTTAAGATATGCACAATCATAGCCATTAAGATACATTTGAATCAGCATGTTGTCAAATCCATCTGTTCACCTATCGAGCTTTCAAAATCTCCCCAAATACACACATATTAAGAAAATGAACATAGGAGTTATAAAATATACGATGTTTTAAACATTATTTATAATATATGTATATATATATATATATATATATATATATATATATATATAGTATAGAGTATAGTTTTTTATATTCCCAATTAAGCGCTTTAAAATTAAAATGGACATAGTATAGTATATATAGAATATATGGTATTTAAGTATATAGTATATATAGTTACATTACATTATACCAGCACCAGTACCGGGTCAGTCTAGCCCAGTAGCAGTAGAGTACTAGTCCAGTCCAGTACCAATCAAGTCCAGTCTAGTAGCAGTCTAGTCTAGTCCATTACAATACCAGTCCAGTCCAGTACCAGTCAAGTCCAGTGTAGTCCAGTCCAGTATCAGTCAAGTCCAATCCAGTACTAGTCCAGTCCAGTACAATACCAGTCCAGTCCAGTACCAGTCAAGTCCAGTGTAGTCCAGTCCAGTACCAGTCAAGTCCAATCCAGTACTAGTCCACCCAGTACCAATCAAGTCCAGTCCAGTCCAGTACCAATCAAGTCCAGTCCAGTCCAGTCTAGTCCCAGTCAAGTCCAATCCAGTACTAGTCCACCCAGTACCAGTCAAGTCCAATCCAGTCCAATATTTGTCTAGTCCAGTACCAATGAAGTCCAATCTAGTAGTAGTCTAGTCCAATCTAGTCCAATACTAGACCAATCGAGTACTAGTCCACCTAGTATTAGTCCAGTCCCAGTCCAGTCAAGTATCAATCCAGTCCAGTCCAGTAGCTGTACTGTACCAGTCAAGTTCAGTTCAGTACTAGTATCAGTCCAATCCAGTACTAGTCCAGTCTAGTATCAGTCAAGTCTAGTCCAGTACAGTACCAGTACCAGCTCCAGTTCCAATCCATTACTAGTCCCAATACAGTCAAGTACTAGTACCACTATAGGATAAGTCCAATCCAAGATAAGTACCAGTCCAGGATAATCCAGTCCAGTACCATTCCCAATCCAAGATAAGTTCAGTCCAGTACTAGTCCAGTCTAGTCGAGGATAAGTTCAGTCCAATACCAATCTAGTCCAGTCCAGTCCAGTAGCACTATAGTACGTTATATAGTATATATAGATTATATAGTATATAATGTTATACTTACAGTAAAAAGTATATAGTAAATAGACTATATAGTATATAGAGTATATTATATATATATATATATATTGTGATTATACATATATTGTACATAATACAGAGTATAGTAATGTTATATAATATTTATCGTTCATTTCACCATTTTCCACAGTGTAGGACTTTATTCTAATCGTTTTCGTGAAGTTTCAAATTTTGACACGGGACACCTATTGGGAGCTAGTTTTGAGGATGCTAAGGTCAAAATTTGGAAAAGTTTTGTATGTAGGAATTGTAGTCCTCAATACGAGGAAAAATATTGCTTCTTTAAGTTTTTTCAGATTCCTTCATTTTGATGCTCGTTTCAGCCAGTAGATTAGGGAAAAAGTGAGAAAATGCTCTTTTGCAGTGTTTTTGTAGAAATTGTCAACTTGCAGGTGAATTTTCAGCCAAACTGAGCTGGATATGAATTTTTTGTATCACACAACTCTCGAAGAGCTCGACAAGGAAAACAAATTCATGTGAGTTGGCCCTGGGAAAATTCTGAACCATTTGGGAATTACGGCTCGCTGAAAACTCAGTTGTGGCCGCTTTGCTTAAGACTAGAAAGAGGTCAAAAATAGAGAATGTCAAAGCTTAGGTTTGAAGCATTACTACTTCGAGAACCAATTGTCTACCTGCTCGAGCTAACACAGTCCAGTACCATTGTGCGCGCATCATGTTGGTGCCTCTCTCTCTCTCTCTCTCTCTCTCTCTCTCTCTCTCTCTCTCTCTCTCTCTCTCTCTCTCTCTCTCTCTCTCTCTCTCTCTCTCTCTCAGACACACACACACACACACACACACACACACTATTGTCGATGCGGCGCCGGAAGGCGCGCCCCCCCCTTTTTTTCCGCATTGAACGGTTCCCTGCAGTCTATCTTCTTACGATGACTGGCTTTCTTCAAGTTCTGATTAAAAATGATTTTGGTGTTCATAACAAATCTATCTGATAAATTGTATGCTTTAATCAGAAATTACCAAAAAAAGGGGGGGAGGGCAGAGCTCCCCCATCATCCGCGATTTTGGATTAAAGCATACAATCTATCAGATAGATGTCATTAAATTTTGGGATTAACTCCACAAAATTAATGAAAATAGCACAAAGCTCACCAAATCTACAAAAAAAGAGAGAGGTAGAGCTCCCCCATCATCCGCGCGCGCGGATGATGGGGGAGCTCTGCCTCCCCCTTTTTTGTAGATTTGGTGAGCTTTGTCAACGGTATTGTAGGAAAATGCTTTTGCTTGAGGTTATTGAAATAAAACCTAAATTATTTGTTCAATAAACACATCAAAAACGCAAAAAAAAAAAGAGGAGACAAAGCAACTCCATCATCCACGCGCGCGCAGATGATTGGGGAGCTCTACCTCCCCCTTTTTTTTGTAGATTTGGTGAGTTTTGTCAATGGTGTTGTTGGAAATAGTCTTTTGATTAAGGTTTTTGAAATGTTTTTCCCCCATTATCTGTGTCGACAAAAAAAGGGGAGGCAGAGCTCCCCCATCATCCGCGCGCACGCAGATGATGGGGGAGCTCTGCCTCCCCTTTTTTTGCATTTTTTATGTGGTCTTATATAAACTAAAAACTATATTATATGTGTTGTGTAGATAATGGCACCAAAGAGGGATAGCAAGAAAAGAAAACCTCCAGTCTCTCCTTTTAGCAACCGTTAAGTGAGCATGAAGCTTAGGTCCGGTTGGATACCAAAGGGAGCTATCGATCAGGAGGCATCATCACGAGTCCGACATTTGGACACTCCACCATATAAAAAGAACAGGATTCTCAAAAGGTGTGTTTTTATTGATGATGAGACTCAAGTCGATGAAGACTCCAACAACATCGAAGATGACGTAGAGATCACAGGTAAATTATGAGTGTATGCTATAATTTTATGTCAATACGTAGTTTATATTATAAATTTTTCAATGGTAGATTGTTAAATTTGATGGTGGACGTTTTTTTTTCGTTTGGAAAGTTTGGTAATTAATAACCATGTGGGAGAGTAAGAAAGGGTGAACCATTTTTTACATACATACCATTGATAGTTGCTAGAGAAAATATTAAGTATTGTTTTTGTTTATGTTGGAGAAAAGGTCCTTAAATCTCATGTGAGAGCCCTATATAGGGTGTGCGGTTTTTTTTTTTTAAAGTTGTCTACGTACAAAGGAGACTCTGGCAAAATTTTTGTAAATTAAATACTTTACACTATCTAATCCTAATTGCATATGTTTTTGGACAATTGAATGTTTGTCACTTGTTATCTCTATGCAGAGACCAATGTTCACATTGAAGATCATCATGAAAATGAAGAAAATAGTGATCCTGAAGGGGATGAGAAGAATAAGCATTCCAAACACCTAGGCAAGCAAATTTCGCTTGGCTTGATGAAAGATGTTCTAAGTCAGTTTTATGAAAAGAAGAAGACATTGCCTCCTCCGGTTCCACTTTATCGACTCATGGTGCATGAGGCTGTTAGGTTTGCTAGAGGTGATGTAGAATGGCTCATTTCCTCATTTGATTCTGCTGGGTATTTAGAAACTATGGGGCATTTCCTTGTGTTCATTGGGGATTCTAGAGGAGATATCATTCCTGTGACCGCAGCGGATTTGGAGGAATGGGGACCACTTTGGCGGGAAAGAAATGCTGAGTTCGAGAGATCACTTGGTAGAGAATGGCAGGAGCTCAAAGGAAAAAAGTTTCTGGTATCGGATGGAAACCATAGGCTAAAAACATGGTGGAAGAGAATCAAAGATAGTAAGATCTTTCACCTTTTTCACTCTTTTGTTGTAAAGCTTTGTTTTTACAAATGATGATTTTTTTGTGTGTGATAGAGTACTCGGACAATGGTCAATACCATGTTAGTGTTCATTGCCAATTCCTTGAGTTGTCCAGAGCAAAAGAAGCAGAGTTGCTTCTTGCACTTGACACTTCCAATGCGTAAGTTTGTTAATTGCATGTTGACTCTCATTTTTTTGCAAGCAATGCTTGTGTTCAACTCTTTGTTTTCAATTTTTCCGTAGCATTTTTAGGGCACATGTCATGCCAAACATCACTCATGAAATTTATATGTTTCAAAGATTTGGCATGGCAAATAAAGATTCAATCCTTCAAAAATTGACACCTGATATGAGAGAATGGGCTAGGGTGGAGATGACTGTGGAGGCAAGGTATTACCATGGTGCTGCACCATGGTACAACACTCCATGTGGATGGATATCTCAACTTGTGTGGAAGGTGATACCTACTCTACATGTTGGGTAATTATTGTAAAATTTTATTATGGTTTCAATACAGTGTTTTGTATTAGCATGAGTTCACTGCATTTATGTCCAAAGAAAGAGCAAAGCTAGATGCACTTGGACTAAATGATGTTGAGAAGAAGAAGAGACTCGACAAGGCCACAAAGGTAGAAGAGGAACGGTTGAAAGATAGGGGCTACAAGTACTTGTCAATCGCCAATCCTCTTAATGGTGATGAGTTCTTCAAGATGCTTTTTAGCATTATATGGGATGAACCTGGAATTCTAAAGATCACTAGAGATAACCTCTATTGTTTGACAAGCTCTAAAATCACTCCTGAGATCGAGGTATTGAAGCTATTAGTTTCTCATATTATTTGTTTTCATTCAATTTTGTTTTTCTATATGATTAAGTGGTATGTTGTTCTTATTGCTTGTAGAAAGAAGATAATTTTGCACCTCATGAGCCTCACTAAGTCTAAGGATCCACAATATCTTCATTTTGGTGATTACAAGCTTTTTAGAAGTTACATGAAAAAGGAGACTTATTGGGCTCACTTGCATGGGGAGGCTACACTTATGATTGAAAGGATGCAAGTAGAAGGTCCACAACTTCCTAATTCTTTTGACCTATTCTACAAGATGAGCATGAAGAATCATATTTTGCAGGTAGACGACCATTGTTTTTAAAAGAATATAGACATTTTAAAAGAATATAGACATGTTTTAATTTACACAAGATCAAGTTGAGTGTGCTTTTTTATTGTTACTATGTAGTAGGCTTTTATTTATCTAATGGATGCATTGAAGTCTTCCGACTCTAGTGAGAAGATGCCGGAGCTTGTGTTGTCAGCTAAGAGAGTGATTTACAGGTTTGCATCTTCCACTTGCACTCTTTGCAAAAAAAGAGCATTTCATTTTTTTGTCATGGTTTGGTGACAGTGGGTCATTTTGAGAATGATGAAATTTCATTTTGTGTTTACAAAAAATCCTTAAATTCCCTATGGAAGCCCTGTATATGGGGTCGATGGTTCTTTTGACAATATGCGTGTGTATAATGTCTATATTGAAAACACTTAAATCCCTTGTGGGAGCCCAAGATAGGGTTTATGGTTTATTTTGAAAAAGTATTCTCCATGCAAAGGAGACTCTGACATTTTTTTTTCTGGATACATGACATTTATTATGCCATTTCGTTTATATGCTTTTCAAAGTGGATGATGCTCTAAAAATTGTGTAGATGGGTTATGCAATGCGTTGAGGCGCATGAATTGAATGAAGCCCCATTATTCACTAGAGAGTGGATTGATGTACATGATGAGAATACAATGTTCTCTCCCTCTTTGATTGAAAGGAATCTGACAACATGGGAAGCCAAGGTTTGTTCTTGATGGTTGGAGTATCCACTAGGAGTTATTCCAAAGCAAGAGTTGGAATTACGTAAGAGTAAGTATCTTAACACTAGTGGCTCTTTTATTTTGAGAATGTCTATGTCTTACTTTAGTACTAATTTATGTGATATTGTGCTATATGGTTGTTGAGTGAAGGGTTTCAAAATGAGATTGATGAGTACTTACAGGAGACACAAGAAGAGTCTCTCCCTCCCGTTTCTCAAGGAGTTACTCAAAACAACATTGAGAGTGGCTCTCAAGGTACTCCACTAGAAAGCAATGTACTCAAGAAGGGTAAAGGGAAAATGGAGCCTCCAAGTACATCAAGGAAATCCACTCCTTCTTCAATACCTTCCATTGTGCCATCTGTGCAGAGCCCAGCATGTCCTCTTTGGGAACCACTATACCCCATATGGCACCCTCTTCTAATGTGACCACTACATCCTCATTGGTGCACACTAATTCGTTTGTTGCAGAGTCTTCACTTGGACGAGAGGCTTGGGAGAGGAGGCCGATCACACGATCTGTTGGTAAGTTTAAGAAAATTGTTAGCATATCTGTCTTCCATATTTCCTAATTCAAAGCTAATTTGGATAATTCTTGCAGGGTTCCATTACCAAACTATTGTAGATGTTTTTCTTGTGGATATATCACAAATTGATAAGTTTGCCCTTGATAGGTAGATTTTCATAGTGCTTACTTATTTGCATTTTATTCTTGCATCGTTCTATGATTTTGAACATAATTCATGTTTGGTTTTATTATAGCATCAACAAATTTTTTGTGACACAGAATACAAATCTACATAGCAAATATGGTGTGCCATGTCGTGAGGTTGCTAGGCTTATCTTTGCAGATTTTCCTACAAGTTTGCTTGTGGATGGTCTAAGACCAATCCCATTGGGTAAGTAACTTTTCTTTGGACTAGTACCTACAACTAACTATCGTTGTATGCTTACATGTCATCATTCACTTTTGTAGAGGGCATGAGTGTTCCCAAGTGGAACACATTTTCCAGGGGTCTAGTGACAGGGTGCATGGATGTTGCTCGTGAGTTTTTGGCTGATGAGGGGTTTTTAGTGACCATGTGCATGGCCGAGCATATTGGAGATTTTATTGCAGATGCAACTAGGGTAGGACTTGTGCTCTTACGTGCATGGACTCTCATGTGTAATAAGAAGGCATATCGGCATCCACTCACTAGAGAGGCGGTAAGATAACAAACTTAGTTTCATAGTTTAATTTCCTAACTAAAAACATTGTAGCTATGCCATTCATTCTTTGAGTTTTTTATTCATGCAGGTACTTGATCTTACCATGTGTCTTTGGTATCGTATTGGCCATCCTGTGCCACACTATGATAGAGAGGCAGGGGAGAAAATTGCCGAGAGATTGTTTCGAGCAGATTGTAGCTACATGATAGATGATATAGTCTTCCCCATTGAGATTGATGGTGTTATTCTTAGAGGCGGGGCAGAGCGGTCTTCTTTGTTCTTTCGGTAAGACTAGTCCAAAGTATGATACTAGTGAATGTTATGGTATATATGTGTTTACATTCGGTTTCTAATTTATTTTTTATATGGTCAGGTGGTTGCTGGCAACATTTACTGAGCCTCATGACTATGTTTTGGACTTGTTTGCGGGGTGTGGTGGTTTGGGCCAAGCTTCTGCGGAAGATATGAGGCATTGCATGTGTCTAGAGCTAGATCATGTGCTCTATGAAAGATGTTTGACCGATATTGCATGTGGACCTGTGAAATGTTGATTGCGGATGCACATTTGGTTGAGGAAACTCTATTCTGACAATACATATCTTCATGTTTTGATTAATTTTTTTATGTGCATGGCAGCCATATGACATTGACATGGCATTTTGGTATGCTCCATACATTTCATTTGGATACTTCATTTGTGTTTGTTTGGTACATGACCGCCACATGATGTGGAGATGACTTTGATTCGAGCTTTCTTTTGTAGTTAGATTATGTTGACACCATTGGCTTGTGTGTTGATTTTTGTGAGATAACAAAATCATTAAAGTGATGGAAATAAGAGTTTATGCAAAAGAAATCCCATGTGAGAGCCCACGTTTTCAGTACAATCTCAAAAATACATACAAATGGTGCTTTTTATAAAGTTTCATTTTGCATAAGCATAGACATGCTTCCATATTTCTTAAAAGTGTTTGGTAGTTGAAGGATTGTACTATAGGGTTTTGAGTTTTTCCACTATACAATGATATTTAAAGATATCACTGGTGTAAAATTTGGGTTTAAAAGCTTGAAAAAACAGTTCCAATTGTAAAAGCTCGAAACTGAAAGCTCGCAAAAATAAAACCCCCCATTGACAGTAGACATTTAAGTTAACTGTGATTGCAGTACTTGAAACCACTCCTTCTTCCACTGAGAAATTTTGGCTGAAGTCTTTTCCCTGAAGGACACCACTTGTTTATAAGAGTCCAACTCCTGTTGCATGAGTTCCTAACTTCGAGTCAATTCCTGAACTTTCTGATTCAAAAGTTCTATTTTAGTTTGTTCCTTTTTGTCCTTTAAAGCTCCTTCTTTAATCTGTTTCAATTCAGTATGCAGACCATCATTCTCTCTGCTAAAAAAGGTAAGCTCTAGAGATTGCTACTCAACATATTCTTTAACCAGCCTTAGTGCAGTTTGCACTTCATCCAATGACACATTAGAGAACTGAGTCTTAGAAGTTGTAGGCCTCTCAAGAATTGGATCCCCAAACATTGTTACAGGTTCCTCCCCTGCCAATTTGTCCTTTAATTTTTTGATCTTGAAACCTGTTTTAGCAGTTGTAGACTTAACAGGTTTGTCAGTCAAATGCATTGTAGTGTGTCATAAGATCTAATATCTAACTAACCCAAATGATTTTCTCATATTAAATTGATCACTTAATGTGGGAGAATAAACGGGAACAAGTGTTAAGATATAGGTATGTGCTTATAGATCTATCTCAACACGGGGCCAATGGTAAAGGGGCCCAAAAGGGAGATGGTCTATCAAAGAGCAAGGCTAACCAATGGAGCATAATACCTTAGGGTTAGCTTCATTGAAGACCTCCAATAAATGTGTGTAAAAGTCCTTTGACCTTAAGTAAGCTAGGGCTGAGCTTGAGGTGGGAACCCGGCCCAAGCTCGAAGTGCTTGTCCTGCTTGAGGTGCTTGTCATGCTTGAGGTGTTTTTCATGCTTGAGGTGCTTGATTAATATGCTTGAGGTGCTTGACTGGCTCCATGCTTGAGGTGCTTGACTTGCTGCATGATTAAAGTACTTGAGGTGCCTTGAGAAGCTTGCCTGAGATGCTTGTGGGAACACCCCCTAGTTCAAGTGCTTTGTCATGCTTGGTGAGTAAGGTGCTTGATCACCTAAAAGTCAAAAGCATTCCTACAAGAGGGGGGGCGAGCCCTTTTCCTAGGGGCTAGAGAGAGAACACCCACTCACACACACAAGGGAAGCCCAACTTGAAGAGGCAGCAAGGACACATGTCAGGCCCCTACCCATGTTACCTTCATGTGTTGCTTGAAGCCTATTGGCTAGGCTTCAAAGGGGTCCAATGATAAATTACATGAATTATCTAATTGTTTTAGCATTTATCAAGTCCTCTCCCTCAAAGGGGAAAGGGGGACACTTGTCCCAAGGCTACCCATGTTGCTTGTAATGGCTCCTGCTTGTGATTGGCTAGGCCTGGAGGGGTCCAATGAGCTTCAGGCATGAGCTACAAGGGGGGGTCGACCCAAGCAAGCTAGGGGGGTGCCTAGGGGGTATACTCACCCACACACACTCACAAGCACTCTCATTGTGTGATATGCAAAGGGCAAGAGCTCCCTCTCCAAGCAAGTAGAGGTTGAGAGCCTACACCAACACTCTTGGCTATGGAGTGCAAATCCAACCAAGAGCCATGCTTCAATGCTTAAGCTTGCCATCTCCTTCTTCTTCATTACGATGCTATTATGTATGCTAGCAACAAGAGTATGATAAGTGAGGATCTAATTCTTTCTCCTACGAAATGTTTCTTCTTCCTCTTCCCTACCCTCATTCCCTGCTAGCTCTCTCCACCTTCGAAGGTGTTTGAGGTCTTGGGACTGAGGCTTGGGATAGTTAAATCTTTCTTCAAGTTTATGTTATGTTTGTGGTGCATGAAGCCTTCCATCTTCATGGCATCACCTAGGTCACAAGGAACACAAAGACTGTATTGTAACAAGTCTCTCTTTATGGGAGAAATCATAATACAAATGCCTATTGGAGGGGGGACCGGCTCCACATAAATCCGGTCCTCAATTGTTGTCATGTTCTCTAAACTCTCTCTCTTGCAAAAGTATTGTCTATGCCAAGTTAACTAATTGCTATGATTATGTTGCTATCTTCAATTATGTCTACCCGCTATGCTCACAAAATCATTTCTTGAAAGTACTCTCATTAAATTCCGCTATTCTCAAATTGAATAGACAAATTCCATTACATTGGTATCAGAGCATTTGGTTTCTCTTTTCTTGCTTAAGAAGAGAGGTCCTTAAGTAGCCTATAAATGGTTGATGTTGTTAATTATAATAGAGTAAGTGGAACTGGGATCTAATACCGGTTTTGTTAAGCCCACTATGTGGGGGATGGTGCACACCTCGGGAGCTTTGGACTTAATAATGGAGTCTTTTTAGACTTGCCTACGGCTTTACCATTATTGAGCCATAAGAAGTCCGAAAGGAGCTAGCCCTTGGCAACTCTGCTATGTTAGACCTACTCCTCTACTCTCTATAATTAACCACTTTGAGCCGTGGGTGTAGATACTTAAGAGCCGATTTTCAAAGGCTAAGAGGAGTGGCAACTAAGGTTTTGAATTGCCAAAGCATACACTAAGTACATACATAAAATTTTGTTAACATGGCTGACAATAATCAAGAGAGTAGAATGAACATTGATAGCTTTGACTTTGCACATGAAGGTGCTAATGATGATGCTCCCATGTTTGTGAATTATCTTGTGACTAGGTTGCAACAAGCTATGGGCAACCCTACCTTGCAAGCCGAAGTTACTCAACAACTTCGTGCCTATGGAATTTCCCTTCCTCTCCAAGAGGAGAGAGAGCTTAGGAGGCCTCTTGAAGAGACCCCCAAAAGAAGACTCTCTCCCATTCGAGAGGAGGAATCCAAAGAGAAAGAAAGCAATGAAAGTCTAAGTTCTTCTGAAGATGTGGCTCCACGAAGAAGGCGGTCTAGACGATCGCCTACTCCTCCCAAGAGGAAAAGAGCAACCCATAGTCCTTCTCCTCATCACTCTCAAAGGCAAGAGAGGAAACAAAGGAAGAAAAGGGCTAGGAAGAGGTCACCCTCTTCTCCTTCTTCTTCACCTTCCTTCTCTTCCGATGAAAGTTATGGCTATTCTCCTAGAGAATACAAGAGGGGAGGACATCGCAAATCATTTCCTGCATGGCGAAGGTCACAAAAGCTAAAGAAGTTCAAGGAGGGAGGAAAGAGTATCTCTTTTCTCACCTACGATGGCACCTTTGGTGCTACCGACAAAGTGTTGGCCTTCATCCAGCAATTTGATGCGGCCTTTGGGGACGAGGGCTTCACAGAGTCCTCCAAGCTACGCCATGTAGCTATGCATTTCCAAAAATCAGCTCGTCAATGGTGGGCTAGCCTTCGTGGCAATGGAGAAGCCCCAAAGACATGGAAAACTCTACGAGTTTCCATCATGAAGCAATTTCTTCCAAGCGATACTAAAGATAAAGTTCTTACCAAATGGCGTGGCTTGAAGCTCCTCTCTCATGAGTCTATCAACAAGTATGTAGATAAGTTTTGGGATTTACATCTCAAAGCTACTGTCTTTCAAAAGATAGACTTTGCCGAGCAAAGACAGCAATTCTGTGCGGGATTACCTGAAGAGATGGCCGAATATATCAACTCTCAACGGCCCGGTACTATTACCGAAGTAATCCACCACACCATGGTTGCTTCACGCATCAATTTCCATCAAGGGGCTAGACGTAATGTCAAGCCCATGGAAAACAAAGATAAAAATGATGCAAAGGGGAAATCCAATGCTCAAAATAATTCCCAAGGCACTTCCAACAACAACAACAACAATCGGTCCAAGGAGAAGGGAGTTTACAAAGGTAAAAACAAACTCTCTCCTGAAGAGCTTGAAGCTTTTCGCAAGGACCATAAGTGTTTCAAGTGTGGGGAGCAAGGACATGGCTATCGTTCTTGCCCCAAGAAGAATACTCGCAATGAGACTCCTAGGGCTTCCACCATCGAAGCTCCAAAAGAGGATTCTTATTGCAAAGGATCATCACTCTCCTATGCTTGGGGAAAGGTAAGAGAGCATGATGCCTTCATCTTATTTGACCCTGGCTCTACTCTCAACTTCATATCAATAGAGTTGGCCACAAAGTTGGGCATTCAAGCTTTTGAGATGGGAGATATAGTAACAGCTGATGCAGCTTTCAAGGGACAACAAGCCTCCGTTACTCCCTTGATTGGGAAGTTGAGGCTTCATGTCCAAAGCTATGTCGACAAAGAAGACTTCTTCATCTCTCCCCTCCAACATCAGGATGTTATCCTGGGGGCACCATGGTTTGATCGCATGGCTGCCAACATGAAGTTCCCTGAAAGGAGAATTTACTTCACCTACAGGGGAAAGAACATGTATATAGATGCTAGTGAGCATGGTCGTACTATTCCACTTGTAAATCCTCTTTCTTTTGATAAATCAATGAAGAGCTCAGTTTCTGCGTACATGATTTATGTCAAAGAGTCTCTAAAAGCTAATAATGTTTCATCAAATGAAAATGATAGGAATCAAGAAGAGTTAGACTTGTCTACTTTTCTAAAAGGATTCCAAGATGTGTTCATCGATGATATCCCTATGGACCTACCTCCAAAACGAGGGGATGATGACCATCGTATTGAGCTCCTTCCAGGAAGCTCACCGCCTAACAAACCTCCTTATCGAGTCTCACAAGCTCAACAAGAGGAGATCATGAGGCAAGTACAAGAGCTGGTAGACAAAGGGATGGTGAGGCCTAGTTCCTCTCCCTTTTGTTCTCCAGTCCTTTTAGTGCAAAAGAAAGATGGTACATACCGTCTGTGTGTGGACTATCGAGCACTAAACCATATCACTATCAAAAACAGATTTCCCGTACCTCGGGTAGAAGATCTGTTTGATAAGCTACAAGGCTCTACCTACTTCAGTAGGATTGACCTTAAGAGTGGCTATCATCAAATAAGGATAGTGGATGAGGATATCTTAAAGACCGCATTTCGCACAACATTTGGTCTTTATGAATATCTAGTCATGCCTTTTGGCTTGACTAATGCACCAGCTACGTTCAATCGTTTGATGGAGAAAATTTTTAGACCATATCGAAAATTCACTGGAGTGTTCTTCGATGATATCATCATCTACTCCAAGTCTTTGGAGGAACATAAGCAACATCTCCAAGTGATTTTTCAAGCCTTGAGGGAGAACAAACTTTTTCTCAACCAAAAGAAAAGTGAATTCTTCCTTCAAGAGATTCAATATCTAGGCCATATTATCTCTCACGATGGTATTCGTATGGATCCATCAAAGTTAGAGGTAATAAAATCATGGCCTAACCCAAGGAATCTACATGAGCTAAGAAGCTTTATTGGTATGTGTGCATACTATAGACGCTTCATAGCAAAATTCTCTGAAGTAGCAGGACCACTACATGACTAAACCAAAAAGAACGTTCAGTTTGTATGGACTGCTAAGGAGCAAAATGCTTTTGAAAAACTCAAAGAGAAGCTTACTTCCCAACCAGTCCTCGTGCTTCCGGATCTCTCAAAGCCATTTGAGGTCCAATGTGATGCTTGTGGTGATTGCCTTGGAGCGGTTTTGCTTCAAGAAGGGCATGCCATAGCATATGAGAGCCGAAGGCTCAATGGTGATGAACGAGTCTTGGGCATTTATGAGAAAGAGCTTTTAGCTATTCTACATGCCCTAGACACATGGAAGCACTACCTATTGGGGACTCCATTTATCCTACGAACCGACCACCAAAGTCTCAAGTATTTCATGACGCAAACCAAGCTTTCCGACAAACAAATGAGGTGGGCAAATTTTCTTTCGCAATTTAATTTCCATATTGCTCACATAGCTGGTAAGCACAATCAAGTTGCCGATGCACTTTCACAACGACCAAAAGTTAATGCGGTGTCTATAGCTACTCACAATGATCTATCCTCTATGATAGATGAGTATGCTACTGACCCTGACTTTAGAGACATAATGTCAGCCCTTGCTTTGGGGAAGAAAGAGGAACCATTCACCTTGCAGTATGGTTATCTTCTCCACGGCAATAGGCTATGTGTTACCCATTCCCTTCGTGAAAAGGTTATGTATGAATCCCATGCTCCCCCATATGCAGGGCATAGAGGTATTCAACCTACTCTCCGAGGAGTAGAGACGTATTTCTATTGGCCTACCATGAAAGTGGACATACAAGAGTATGTTTCAAAATGTGTAGTATGCCAAAAGACCAAGTATGATAGAGGGAAGCAACCTGGATTACTCCAGCCATTGCCTATTCCAAATTCACCATGGGAGAGTATATCCATGGATTTCATCTTTGGATTACCCAAGTCTATCCATGGGAATACAGGAATATGGACAATAGTCGACAGGTTTAGCAAGCAAGCACATTTTATTCCTGTCAAAAAGACTATTAAGGCACATCAAATGGCAACTCTCTTCATATCTCAGATTTTCAAACACCATGGATTACCCACATCCATCGTGTCAGATAGAGATCCTAGAATGACCAGTAATTTCTGGAAAGGTCTCTTTGAAAATCTAGGAACAAGATTGAATTTCTCTTCGGCCTCTCACCCACAAACGGATGGCCAAAGTGAGATAGCCAATCTTACGATACTCGATCTACTCAAGACTTATGTTACCGAAGTAGATCAACGCTCACAATGGGAAAAGTATTTACCGCTAGTAGAGTATGCCTACAATAATACTGTACATACTTCTACGGGCAAAGCACCTTTCGAGATCATAGAAGGAAGACCTAAAAGTCCCTTGCTACTGAAAGTACATGGGAAGATCTTCGCCGCCGATGAGTATAGCCGTGACCTACAAGAATCTTTTCAAAAGATTAGGGAGGCTATAGCCATCTCTCAACAAAGGCAAAAAGCTGCTGCTGATAAGCACAGAAGAGCCTTAATGTTCAAAGAAAATGATTGGGTCTTACTCAAGTTTCCTAAGGCTCGATTAAGGAAAACGACGGGCAAAAATCCTACGGGCCATCAAAAGTATTATGCTAAACTAGCAAAAAGATACTATGGTCCTTTCCAAATCTTGAAGCCTATCAATGAGACGGCTTATCAACTCAAGTTGCCCAACCATTGGCTTATACACAATGCCTTTCATGTAAGCTTACTTAAGCCCTACAAAGGAGAGCCACCAATTGAACCAATTATTGAAGACCAAAGGGATTAGTCATCCATCTTGGAAAGATGTCGTAGGGTAAAAAGGGATCCTTTACCCGCTAAGTACGATTGACTAATGACTAAGACTTTATCTCTTCTACCTCATAGTCGAGGACGACTATTATTTCAAGAGAGAGGTAATGTCATAAGATCTAATATCTAACTAACCCAAATGATTTTCTCATATTAAATTGATCACTTAATGTGGGAGAATAAACGGGAACAAGTGTTAAGATATAGGTATGTGCTTATAGATCTATCTCAACACGGGGCCAATGGTAAAGGGGCCCAAAAGGGAGATGGTCTATCAAAGAGCAAGGCTAACCAATGGAGCATAATACCTTAGGGTTAGCTTCATTGAAGACCTCCAATAAATGTGTGTAAAAGTCCTTTGACCTTAAGTAAGCTAGGGCTGAGCTTGAGGTGGGAACCCGGCCCAAGCTCGAAGTGCTTGTCCTGCTTGAGGTGCTTCTCATGCTTGAGGTGTTTTTCATGCTTGAGGTGCTTGATTAAGATGCTTGAGGTGCTTGACTGGCTCCATGCTTGAGGTGCTTGACTTGCTGCATGATTAAAGTACTTGAGGTGCCTTGAGAAGCTTGCCTGAGATGCTTGTGGGAACACCCCCTAGTTCAAGTGCTTTGTCATGCTTGGTGAGTAAGGTGCTTGATCACCTAAAAGTCAAAAGCATTCCTACAAGAGGGGGGGCGAGCCCTTTTCCTAGGGGCTAGAGAGAGAACACCCACTCACACACACAAGGGAAGCCCAACTTGAAGAGGCAGCAAGGACACATGTCAGGCCCCTACCCATGTTACCTTCATGTGTTGCTTGAAGCCTATTGGCTAGGCTTCAAAGGGGTCCAATGATAAATTACATGAATTATCTAATTGTTTTAGCATTTATCAAGTCCTCTCCCTCAAAGGGGAAAGGGGGACACTTGTCCCAAGGCTACCCATGTTGCTTGTAATGGCTCCTGCTTGTGATTGGCTAGGCCTGGAGGGGTCCAATGAGCTTCAGGCATGAGCTACAAGGGGGGGTCGACCCAAGCAAGCTAGGGGGGTGCCTAGGGGGTATACTCACCCACACACACTCACAAGCACTCTCATTGTGTGATATGCAAAGGGCAAGAGCTCCCTCTCCAAGCAAGTAGAGGTTGAGAGCCTTTACCAACACTCTTGGCTATGGTGTGCAAATCCAACTAAGAGCCATGCTTCAATGCTTAAGCTTGCCATCTCCTTCTTCTTCATTACTATGCTATTATGTATGCTAGCAACAAGAGTATGATAAGTGAGGAACTAATTCTTTCTCCTACGAAATGTTTCTTCTTCCTCTTCCCTACCCTCATTCCCTGCTAGCTCTCTCCACCTTCGAAGGTGTTTGAGGTCTTGGGACTGAGGCTTGGGATAGTTAAAGCTTTCTTCAAGTTTATGTTATGTTTGTGGTGCATGAAGCCTTCCATCTTCATGGCATCACCTAGGTCACAAGGAACACAAAGACTGTATTGTAACAAGTCTCTCTTTATGGGAGAAATCATAATACAAATGCCTATTGGAGGGGGGACCGGCTCCACATAAATCCGGTCCTCAATTGTTGTCATGTTCTCTAAACTCTCTCTCTTGCAAAAGTATTGTCTATGCCAAGTTAACTAATTGCTATGATTATGTTGCTATCTTCAATTATGTCTACCCGCTATGCTCACAAAATCATTTCTTGAAAGTACTCTCATTAAATTCCGCTATTCTCAAATTGAATAGACAAATTCCATTACATAGTGTCAATAAACAGGTCTCCAAACTCTTTATCCATTTTATCCTTCACTGCATCCAAAGACTCCTGTTTTCAATAATCTGCAGATAAAAGATCTTGAACATCTGTAGTCATTTACAAAAACCTACGATCAAATTGTAGTTTCTCTCTTTTCTCCCTTCTCATAGTATATCTTGCATCTTCAGTCAGCTGTCTTGGAATTTGACACAATCTCCCCTGCAGAATACTTTTGTTAATGACATACTCAAAGAAAGCAGCTAGACTAGGGCCAACTTTAGTAGTCATGTCCTTCCTTCTTTGCTTTGTATAAATCTCAAACTAGATTCTATCAAATAAGATATTGGCCCATCCCATAATTTGTCTACCACTCTGCCAACAAAATGCCATAGTTTTCCCTACTGATGTATTCTGATTTCACCAACAAAAAGACCCTCTATAAACCACCTGACCTGTTGTAATTTGATTGAATTCTTCATGCCTGTCAATTGATAATAATTCCTTTACCCATGAGACTGACCAAAGGCCTTGTTCATATCCTTTTTAGTTTCTTTATTGACTTCATTGTCATCTGCAGTAGAAAGATCAAACACCTTGGCAACTAACTCTTCAGTCAATTACTCTTGTTTGAAAACCTGTCCATCATTTATCTGCAGGTGCTGACACGGGGTTAACCGCACTGCACTCTAGCTCACCCAGAGGATATATGCATATATATTGACTCTCTTTTAACCGTGGGTATTTCAAACAGATAAGCTATGTTTGTCTTTTGCAATAAGGAGAAGTTTTTTTTTTGGCAAATAAAAGGCTCACCAACCCTGCTGAATCTACAACCTCACCAAGACAACCATGGGAACTCTGTTATGCTAACTACCCGAGGGGAGAAATTTCAAGAAGGACCACCAAGGGCCAGGCAAACAAGTAGTCAATGGTAGCTCAAGGGAATTTAAGGCGATCATCATGTGGCCAAGAAATAGGACCCATGGCATCTTTGTCAAAGCAAGAAAAGGGATGAAGAGAAGCCCACATTAACATTATTTTTCCAAGTAAAAGAGGGACCATACCTTGCATTATTGAATCCTTGCTACGTATGATACACAAGAGGCCTCTCTCTCTGGCTTCGACACTTCCCTCACTACCACCCGAGTGGTGAGGCCCCTCAATTACACAAGTAGGCAACACTGGCTACCATGCTTTGCCCCATGCCATATATAGCAAAGTTCTCTCTCTCTCTCTCTCTCTCTCTCTCTCTCTCTCTCTCTCTCTCTCTCTCTCTCTCTCTCTCTCTCTCTCTCTCTCTTGTTTCCCCACCCAAATACACACACACACACCCCACCTCAGCCTCTCTCTCCCCATCTCTTGCTCTCTCTCCATCTCTCATTGTTGCCATTCTCTCTCTCTCTCTCTCTCTCTCTCTCTCTCTCTCTTGTTTCCCCACCCAAATACACACACACACACCCCACCTCAGCCTCTCTCTCCCCATCTCTTGCTCTCTCTCCATCTCTCATTGTTGCCATTCTCTCTCTCTCTCTCTCTCTCTCTCTCTCTCTCTCTCTCTCTCTCTCTCTCTCTCTCTCTCTCTCTCTCTCTCTCTCTCTCTCTCTCTCTCTCTCTCTCTCTCTCTCTCTCTCTTCTCTCTCTCTCTCTTGTTTCCCCACCCAAATACACACACACACACCCCACCTCAGCCTCTCTCTCCCCATCTCTTGCTCTCTCTCCATCTCTCATTGTTGCCATTCTCTCTCTCTCTCTCTCTCTCTCTCTCTCTCTCTCTCTCTCTCTCTCTCTCTCTCTCTCTCTCTCTCTCTCTCTCTCTCTCTCTCTCTCTCTCTCTCTCTCTCTCTCTCTCTCTCTCTCTCTCGTGTGTAGAAGCAAAAATATATACCTCTCTCTCTCTCTCTCTCTCTCTCTCTCTCTCTCTCTCTCTCTCTCTCTCTCTCTCTCTCTCTCTCTCTCTCTCTCTCTCTCTCTCTCTCTCTCTCTCTCTCTCTCTCTCTCTCTCTCTCTCTCTCTCTCTCTCTCTCTCTCTCTCTCTCTCTCTCTCTCTCTCTCTCTCTCTCTCTCTCTCTCTCTCTCTCTCTCTCTCTCTCTCTCTCTCTCTCTCTCTCGTTCACACAAACCTACACACACACACACATATACACTCACATACACACACCCACTCACTCCCCCTCGTTCAGCCTCTCTCTCCCTCTTCCTCGTTCCTGTGTCGGCTCAGTCATGTTAAAAAAATCTCTTTCTTTCTCTCTCGTTCCCACACACACACACTTACCATACACACTCGCACACTTACAAGCACACAAACATGCACACACACATACACATAAACATGCACACACACATACACAAGTACACTACACACATGAGTGCATGCACCCATTCACACAAGTACACACTTATATGCATGGACACTTATATACACCACAACACCCTTGTAAAAAGCCCTAAACTAATTTACCCACCCTAAGTCTAGCCATGGCTAGCACTTGTAAATTCACTATCCCTACCCCAGTCCTTCCCTCTCTCTACTCTCTTCACCTTCTCTCTCCTACTCAATAGAATTAGAAGAGGCTCCACTGGAGCAGGTCCCGCAATCACATGGCACACTCACTCTCTCTCACCCCACTGGTAAGAGAGTTTACCACTCCAAAAATCCTATATAAGTAGGGTGAGCTCTTCACTCAAGCACAGAGGAGAACGCTAATGTAGAGAAGCACAACATCACCTTAACCATAACAATATGCAGACCCTACACAAGCATGATAGATAATTGGTAGTTTTTTTTTTGAAAGGTTGGCACTCTAAGCGCATGGGATTAGGAACACTTAATGCTAGCACCATGGAAATATAGGTTTAAACACACATCTAGCTCATAAGAAATCTCTTGGTTAGCCCAAACCACGTCTTGGAGCTCGAGTAGCTTGTAGTCTTGCTGCAAAACTACATCAATAGAGAGGACCTCTTTGCCATCAAGATCTGTGTACTTGTGTTGTATCATGTGATAGAAGTCGGGTGTAAGCATCCACCCTCTGGGTGGCAGCTTCTTCTCTATGGAAGCTCTTGGGTCTAGTTGTGTATCCATTTGCTTCTCATAGTAGGGAATAATAAGAAAAGGGTAGTTTCCTCTCTCTCTCTCTCTCTCTCTCTCTCTCTCTCTCTCTCTCTCTCTCTCTCTCTCTCTCTCTCTCTCTCTCTCTCTCTCATAGTCAAGATTCAGAAGAATGTGGTTTGGGCGTGTTATGCTAGAGGTGACAAGCCCGAGGCTATGATATGCATCCTAGCCGCTCTTATTCTAGGTGGTGCCCCCTTTAGAGTTATAGGATAGTCCCCCCCTTCCCCTTAAGATGATGCTTGGGGACTTCAGGCTATGTGTGGTGTAGAGGCCACCCCACCTGGCACGTCAATTTTGAACATCATTTTCTTGGTGCCCCCATTGAGGATCCTTTCATGAAACCCTTCAGTTTACAAGACTGAAAACCCTAACCTTTCGTGGATGGATGAGTGGTTAGCAGGGTTTGCTAACTAGAAAACAGAAGAAGAAGATCTCCAAGCACAGCTGGACGAACTTTGCATCTCCATCGAGGCTCGAGTTCCAGGCATAATAGTGATATATTTGCAGTGGGAAAGACAACCAACACATGAGACTCAGTGGATATACATAGCGCGTGTGCCAAGGAGAAGAAGGAAGATGTCAAGACCATGTCCACAACCTACGACCAACCCGTAACAACAAGATGGAGGGAGCTCTACACATTAGAGAGTCAACACTATTCTACTTTGAGAATAGGGTAATTCAAGTCAGTGAGGTAATTATCACAATCAATTTCCAAGTTGCATCTGATGCTACAGCACATGCTCACACCCTCACTAGAGAGACTAGGTATCTATTAAGTCTATTTCAAGAAAGGACACCACTCTCTCCCACTAGTTTTGATAGTGACTAAGTACCTCTAAGCTTCACATGAATCAGTGCAACCTACCTCAAAGCAGCTCACACATTCCAATACGGGGTACGTTCAATCAAGGTAATACTAGATTGGAAGGCTCACTACCAGCACATCATTAACACCATGCTGGGAGGGGAGTGCTTCTTTGTGGTTCTGGCATCATATCAACCATTTGTCCTACCGTTGGTACAAGGCGATGTACCATTTGAGATTTTAATCTATGTTCTAGTATAGAAAGGGTATACAGACCTTTTTGTAAGAAGAAAAACAATATATTTTGGTTTTTGTAAGCTAAGCAATGTATCTTTCAAGTTCTCTCTCTCTCTCTCTCTCTCTCTCTCTCTCTCTCTCTCTCTCTCTCTCTCTCTCTCTCTCTCTCTCTCTCTCTCGCTCTGTGTGTGTGTGTGTGTGTGTGTAATCATGGAAAGTGTAGCATTTCCAACATTTAAAGGAAAGAAGTGGGAGGATTTGGTAGCAGATTTCTTAGATGACTTTGCAGTAGCATGTGTAGTAAGCAAAAAAGACACAAATGAGTCCTAGGTTAGAATCTTTAAGCATCTCATGAAGTTAGAAGCTAGGTTGTGGTACAACACACTCCCACAAGCAACCAAGGATAATTGGGAGCTCCTAAAAACTGCTTTTAAGGGATGTTTTGGGTGAGGTACCATTTCAAAGAAGTTGTGGGACAAGTTGAGAGAATTGAAGCAGGATGGTCTTTTAGAGTATGCCACCTATGAGTCCAAGTTCGTGGATTTGTGGGAACGGTGGGTTGAATCACTGGCAAGAGGAGAAGTTGCACCCAATTTCCTCAAGAAGGACTGGTTCACACATAGCTTGTGGTCGCTGCTCAAGGAGAAGGTGAAAGGTAGATTCCCGACTACGTATGAGCTAGCCATTGAGATTGCTTGCTTTAAGGACAAGAATCTGTGGATGAAAGCTAAGGAAACCCAATCAAGAGAAGCAGGAACATTGCGTCAACCTCCAACCATAACAACCATCACTCCACCTCCACCACCATCGGCTCCTTGGGTAAGAGATGACCAACAAGATATGTTGGCCCACATTACTGATCAAGTGTAGAATTTGTATGTCTACTTAATACAGCAAGGAAGGAATCAGGAGAGAGATCAAGACCCAAAAAGTGCACGATGACAAAATCGGGAGTATCATTGCTACAAATGTGGAGAAGATGGTCATGGTATGTATTACTGCCCCCAACCATGACAACACTATAATAGAGGAGGTAGGAGAAACCAATCGTCACCCCCTAGAGAGAGAGCACCTCCACCCCAAGCACCAACCCCACCAACACAAATTCTATGTCCACCCCAGGAACCACCACAAGCACCCATTCCACCTCTTCCACCGACACCACCACCTGATCGCACGGTAAGCATCATAAGCTTAGAGGAGAAAGAAAAGGCTGTAGTAGTGGATCCACTCAGAGTGAAGGAGAAAGACAAGGGTAAGGTGAAGGCAACCTTTGTAGAACCATTTGAGACCATGATTGTAAAGAGATCTAGGAGGGAGAAAACAGCACAAGGTGATGATGAGAGAAGCATGAAGGGGGAAGAGACTAGCAAAAGGCCGTCAAGGCCACGACAAAAAATAGGCATCACTCACTTTCAATTAAGAGAGAGTTCTAGGCCCTATGATCTCACATTGGATGTGGAAGAGTAAGGACCAAAGATTACATGGCCATAGCTGCTACATCTTGCACCAAAGGTAAGGTGGCAATGGTCTAAAATGGTAAGTACAAGGCGCTCCAAAGCAGAGGTAGATGCAAAAATTTTGGGTTGCAACATGGTTGACATCCTTCCACTGCATCCACGTCAACATAAAGGGTAAGAGGGTTGGAAACACCTACATGGATGTTGGTGCACAAATCTCTATGATGAGTGAAGCTATGATTCTTTGGCTAGGGCTCAAGGTTGACCGTCCTTCTCCATGCAAGGCAAAGATGAAAAACAACACAAAAGTAAAATATGTGGGTGTAGAAAGTGTCGTGAAGGTAAAAGCCTTCAACACTAAGGTAGAAATATATATTTTTGTGATGCCAACTAAGATGGAGGTCTATCCATTGATCTTGGGAAGGCCATGGTTGATGGCCATGAAGGCACAGCAGGGGGATTTGGTCTTCTATGCATGACTGGTAAGAAGGGGGAAACAATCTACTACGACATGAGGACCGGCAAGTAGAGACAAATGGACCTAGAGACATCAACAGAGTGAGTCTTCCACTTCTGAGGAGGAGACCACTTCCATCAAAGAGAGCAACACTTCCATCGATGTGATGGGAATTATCATGAGGGATCTACAAACGACAAGCACGACTGGAGACCCGTCACCAGAAGGTCAAAGCAACAGAGAGAAAGAGCAAATCATCTGGCCTAGGAGAGGGTAGGTTGAAAAGTATACTATCTATGGAACTGACAAGTGAAGAGAAGGATAATTTTTTGGCAAATGTTGATGGGATTCCCTGACCTTTTCATTGACAACTATGAAAGAATCATAGGTATTACAATAGTGGAGCATCATATTAAGTTGAAAGAAGGGATAAAGCCAGTTGTGTAGAAACTACGATGGTTGGGGTTCATACAAGAAAAGGCACTCCTTGCCGAGGTAAGGAAGCTACTGGAAGCAGGATTCATTTACCTTGTGGAAAACTCAGAGTAGGTGTCACCCGTAGTGGCGACACCTAAGAAGAATGGTAAGTGGAGGGTCTGCGTCTACTACAAACCACTAAATGCAGCCACAAAGAGGGACCATTTTCCTCTCCCTTTCTTGGATGAAATTCTGAATGAGGTAGGTGGTTTTGAATGCTACACAATGTGTGACAAGTATTCCGGCTATTTTCAAATAAACAAAGCCTTTAGAGATCAACTAAAAACCACTTTCATTACACCATGGGTTGTTTTGCTTATAGAGTTATGCAATTTGGCCTCACAAATGCACCTAACACATTTCAGAGATATGTCACATATGTCTTTCAACCGTTCTTTGGAGCATCCATAAGAGTGTTCATTGATGATTTTTGTATATATAGACCTCGCATCTTACACTTAGAAAAAGTGATTGAGTGTTTAGCAAGGCTTCAAAGCCTAGGACGGAAGTTCAATGTACAAGTGCTACATTAGGGGAAGTAAAATCATTCTCTTAGGCCATGAAATTTCAGTTGAAGGTATCAATGCCGATCCAAGTAAGGTGTCCATACTCATCGCATTACCTTCATCAACAACCACACGTCAACTAGTCTCTTTTCTATAGAAGAATCATTAGGGAAAGTAGAATCATTCTCTTAGGCCATGAAATTTCAGTTGAAGGTATCAATGCCGATCCAAGTAAGGTGTCCGCACTCATCACATTACCTTCACCAACAACCACACGTCAGCTAGTCTCTTTTCTAGGTGAGGTACTTGAGTAGATTCATACATCTACTATCACACCTTGTTCTACCACTGCAATAGCTCACACAATGATCGACTTTTACATGGGACGAGACAAGCGAGAATCACTACAACAAGGTAAAGGAGGTCTTAGCCACCCTACCAACTATCTCACTGCCTAAGTGGGACGAAAGGTTCTATGTCACCTCAAGTGTAGGTGATGAATCCTGGGCGGCAGTGCTACTCCAAAAGGATGCAATTACATTTTTCATGAGGCCAATCTACTTCCCCAGTCGCATGACGACAACGGACAGAGAAAGGTTTCACCCATGAGGAACACCTAGTCCTAGCTCTTAGATTTGCAACTATAAAGTTTCAATCATATTTATTGCCTAGGCAATTTTTAATCTTAATCATGGATGAAATGTTCCCCTATGTGGTACAACACATGGATGTTTCTGCTAGAATTACTAAATGGCTAGTTCGTCTACAAGAGTTTGACTACACGATACAGGTGGAAAGCACGACAAGGGCAAGACTTTGAGAACTACCAACACTTTGAGAAGAAGGTAAATCAATATAGAGGGAAGGGAAATCAACCACTTCTAGAGCCACCGGTGATAGAAAGAGCACACTCTCTCTACTTTGATGGAGCCTACAAGCGAGCATCCGACAAAGCAGCTACAGGCATAGTGGTCTTTTATGACAAAGGTATTAAGGTACTTTCACTTGGCCATTTGTTAGAATCACATTCTAACAATGAAATTGAGTATGCAGCACTTACCAAGGGGTTACAATGGTGCATCTCACAAGGGGTAAAACGCCTTAATGTATTTGGGAATGCTCTACTTTTGGTAAGTCAAGTAAATGGAGCATGGACATGTAATAATCCTATCTTGAGGACTCACTTAAGGTGTGTAAAAACTTTGTTGGGTAAGTTTGAAGCGGTTCAACTACACCACATCCCAAGGGCTCAAAACCATGAAGCCAACGCCTTAGCAAGTGAGAGACTACAGGAATGGTAGGTGGGGCTATAAAGCTAAAGCTCCCTCTATATCAAGGTAGTGATGCCTTACATGACATAATGCATTTCTTGGAAATAGGGGAATGTCCCACCAGATCTAACAAAAGGGCAAAAGCAATGCCTCACCAGGAAGACCACAAGGTATCGACTTATCAATGATAGTCTGTATTGTAAGGGTAAGGACCAAGTACTCAGAAAGGTCCTCTCTCTAATGAAATTACTGGGATAATTACCACTTGTCATGATGGTGTTTGTGGCGGTCACTTTGCCCTAGATATAACAAGCAAGAAAATTATGCAGGCTGGTTTTGTATGGCCTAGCCTCAATCGTGATGTGCACCATTGGTGTAAGACATGTAAATTGTATCAAAAGGCTGGCACCATATCACTCATGCCTGAATCACCACAAACACCTATCCTTTCATATGGGCCATTTGAAAAATGGGGTATAGATTCCATAGGACCATTGCCTAGGTCCAACTCAGGGAAACTCTATATCATCATGGGAGTTGACTATATGACTAGATGGGCGGAAGCTATGGCCACAACTAGGATCACAGATGTGGAAGTAGCCAAGTTTGTCTATGAGCAGACTTGGTAGGGGAACAAACGTTTGCAAGTTGACTCCGGGAGGATATTAACTTCTGACCCCCCATCCAAGAGTACACCAAGGAAAAACACTTTTCCAATGGAAACCCCAACTACTGGTACCTTGTAATCAACATCCAAAGGTTGAACTTCACAAGATTCCCCACAAATATTTTCCTCAATATACATTCCTGTTTCTTCATTCTTTCCTGCTACTTCCTTAGTAAGTCTCTTTAACAGTTGTTGTGGAAATGCAGGTACCAGCCTCAACATTTGCTTTACTGTGATGGCTAATGGAAATGATAACAAAGCTTTATCAAATTCATCACCACTAACCTGTTCTTGCAGTACAGTTGGACTGTGGTTTGAATTTCTTCTTCCATGGTCATCCAATGATCTTATAACAAAGTTCCAATCCTCAGGTGGTACACCCCCTCTTTAAGAGTCATGCACTTCCTTGAGTGCCCTTGTCTTTATTGCTTTTTTATCTTTCCAGTTCAAATTGTCTCTGGGTTTTCCACTTCTTCCAAGGTGGATTTTCCACCCTTGTCCTTTGCCCTAGTGACCACCATGGCATTAGTACATCCAATGGCTTCTAGAATATCCTCAATTAGGATACAAGCCGTGCAGTCACAATTATAATGTCTAGGTGTTTCTTGAGTAAGATTGCTCTCCTGCACCTGCTAGTCAATTTTTTGTTTCTCTTTGGGAAAAAATCTACCTTCTTCTCAATCCATTCTTCCTCAGTCCGTGCTTCTTCAGTCCATTCTTTCAAAATCACTGAATGAGCCTGACCTGGAGGTCTTTGCTGCTATTGAGGTGGAAGTGGTTGATTCTGTTTTGGAGGTTGATTATTATTGTTATGGTTGTACCTAATAATAGGGATTCCCGTATCATTTCAATGTCTACACTAAAGTTCACAATCAAGTCCTTGCCTGTGTCCCATGACCCTACAATAATTGCATGGTGACAGTTGCATATTGTTCTGATTCCTATTTTGACATCTCCAATTATTGGAATTCTGGAACCTTGTTTGAGGTGCAGGTCCCTGATATCTTCTGTTAGCACCCTGAGGAGCTACCACATTTGCAGCTGCCTCTCTCATTTTTTGAAAAATATACTCAGGTCTTTTTCCCCTGAAATTTGGATTATAGTACCAGTTTTCATATTCATGACCAAATCTTTGACAAACCTCGCAATATGGTTTCCCTGACATTCCAAAATGATTCATTCCAATCGTTTGCAATTTCTCTAAAATGATTTTGTTGACTGTATCTACAGTTACTGCTTTCTTTCCTTGCTTCTTTTCATTCTTATACTTACCCTTATCTTTCTTCTGATTCTTCTTTTCTTGCTTCTTCTTCTTTTTTGACCAATCTTCCTCCTCATCATTGTTAGTGTCAACTTTAGTATCCTGATTTGAATCATCAGTTTCTAACTCTGACTCTTCTAACTTTGAGTCTAAATCGTCAGGCTTCTTCTTTTTCTTCTCCTTTAGTTTTGCCTTACCTCTATATCTTCTTTCTGCTTCAAATTTTGTCAACTTCTTCAAAATGTCTTCAGGTGTTTTATCCTCCCTGAACTTTAATAAAAATCTCTACCTCAAATCATTATAATCAACCAAAGCTGCCATGCCATATTGCAAGAACCAATCCATGGCCTTACCCTACAATGTTGCTGCAAAATGCTCTTTTTTCACTACATCCGGATGTAACGCCTCATAACCACTTGCATAACACCTTGTTTGAAACTGACCAACGTGGCTGTTAGCATCTTGTGACTTTTTCCCAATGAACTTTGCCACGCCCACTTTGGGATTTGATGCAGCCATTGGAGGTATTAGAAGTGTTTTGAATACTCTTACCTGGAATGGGTTAAAAGGTAAAGTACTTGTTCCTGATGGTACAAACTGCAATTTTCTTCTTGCCCTTAAGATTGTCTGACTGAGCAATACATGAACCAATTGTCCCAAAAGTGGGTCTATTGTGGGAGGAGTTGTTTGTTGGCCTCCTTGGTTTGCAGGTGGGGTCTCTTGCAGCCTGTGTTCAGGTTCTTACAGTTCAATCCCCGCCCCAATAGTCTCTTATCCTTCAGCAAGCCCCCTTAAAGGTTCTTCTTGGTCATCACTGCTCGACTATTCTTCCTGTCCCTTCCCCCTACAGAAGAAAACTCTCTCCTCAGTATAAACCTTGTGCCATATGAGTGTTTGGTAAATTGGACCCTTGCCCTTACATGGTTTCTTCTTTTCTGTCTTAAATACTATACCAACACCTTCCTTTCATGCAGACTGTAACATGAAGGTAAATTGCATGCCCCAAAAGGTAAAAATGAAGTAACTACCTCGTCAACAATTGCAATTTTGACTTCCCCTAGCAGATTCGGGAAGAAGTCCTCCAAGAATTTGGTTGCATATTCCTCAGAATCTTCTTGGGGGGCTACCCAATTGGTGGTCTATGTCCATTTTCATATCGGTTCCCTGCTTTATTCTTGACTTCCATATGGTTCAGGCTGAATTCAAACTGAAAGCAAGATTGCCAAAGTGTTAGGGGCTACCCGTCCTAACAATATTTCTGTACATGTACAAAGTAAAATTGCATATTACACTACACTACTACAGACGAGAATACTGAAGAACACCATGAATAGAGAAAAGGTACTACATTACTCAATGTTCATCAACAAACCTGTAAGAACTAGGGTAACTGAACATAGGATCCTCCTCCCTACCTACCCTTATATAGGCCTAGCTCCTAGCTCTTGCCCTAAGCGGATCCCCATTCCGCACTGGTCTAGTCCAGGCCTTTGGCCTAGGTCCCTGACCCCCTAGGTTGGGCCCTGCCCCATAGGATCCTTGTCCTAACATTACTCCCCCCTTAAGGAAGAGTTTTCGTCCTCAAAAACACAAGTAGTAATATCTTCTTAAGAATACTGATGTTTTCTTTATTGACGTCCCATAAGTGAGCCAGTTGTCTGTATAACCGATAATTGGTACAGTGAGGAGGCTCAATGAAACCAAGAGCAACACCTTGATTTTCAACATTGTTGTCCATTTGCAACCACTTGGGTCTAAATGGTAACTCCATTTATAACTCACTTGAGTACTGTTAGGGAGTAACCACAACTAAGAGTTGTCCAAAGGCATAACCAGTTTTCAGACCTTCTGAAGGTACTAGAATAACGCAAGGAAACCTTGGCGTAACTTTCCATGTAGTTGTGAACCAGATTTCCTACTCACCTGAGTATCTTGAAAAGTTCATATATAGGGAGTGTCCTCGTGTTAGAATTCTGAATAGTTTGGAACACAAAGAACTACATGCTCATCCCTAATGAAGGTTACTTGCGTCCTTGACGTATGAAAGTATTGACACAATCTCCAACCCCACCACAACAGGTGTTCAAAGTCGAAAACCGTACTTAAGCAAATTCTAGAATAGGGAGAAAATCATCTATTCAGAAATGCGTTGTGCTAACGTATGCTCTTAGAAGAACCTTTAGCACAAGATTACTCTTTGTAATCTGCCTATGCCCTTGGATAACTTACAATACTGAGGTGTGTTTTCCTCACGATTTACAGACAGTCGTCCCAGATGACTGGTAAACGGGGAATCACAGTAGTGTATAACATTGGTGAGGAATCAACAATGTCTGAATAACCATCGTGGTTAACTTGAAAAAATCCACAAACGCCCAAACCGAGCCATGACCTCTATTGGTGATTAGTAGACCCAAAAGTAATCTCATAGAGATAATGCACATAGAGTGCAAAATGCTTCATAAGCAAGAACCTGAGGAATATACATGCTGTTCCAAATCAGCCTTTGCTAAACACTAGGGCCCATAACACCTAGTGTGCATGCATTTAGCAAAAACTAATCTGAACCTGTATATCCATAATGATCCTTGCCAATACTTATGGCAAATGTGATGCACCTAGCACGCATTAAAAGGAATGTAAATAGTTATGAAAAGAAACTAAATACTTTTAGTTGCAATCTTTTGCAAGCCTTGCTAAAACGTCTGAATCACAATAGAAGGTGAAACATTGATCACTTCTAGGTACAGACAATGAAACTTTTTCATTAACAACTTATAGCCTCGTTATATGTATAAACAACCATCTGTAATGTTGTTTAGTAGTACTTGTACCTTAACAAGACATTCTAAGTATCCGACAATCTCTGGCCACAAAATTGCTCCTTGTTAGAAGCTGGACACACCCCACGGAAACTAACTACTCGGAGGATTATCATTTTTTGTAATTATTCATTTATTGAGGAAACGTGATTTTTCACCTTGTAAATATTGGGGCTTACAGAAGTTTCCAGATTGTATCCTAGTTTTGCTAGATAGATGGAGTAGTTGGTTGATTCTGGAACTTTAGGGTTTGAGAATTGTAAGGTATATATACCACTTTTTGACCTTAATGAAAAAACCTTTTTGTCATTTTAAAAAACACGTTTTGAAGTCTGTGAGTGAGTGTATTGTGTACGAGAGAGAGTGTGAGCTTCATCTTGACGCTACGTGTGTAGTGTTGCCCCTGACGAGAGCTACACGCCGATACCTACATTGCACGCGTACAGTCCGGTTTTGCGAGCTCCTTCTACGAGCTTCATCTGGTGATTGGGTGAGCATACGTGTCTGATTTTACATTGCAGCATATCCACGCATTCACAATGAGTAGAACTACACATTAGGAACTTTAGATTTCGGAAATGAAGACCTGCAAATTTCGGCCAGACATCCTACGTGATTTTACACCGTGTGTTTTGGGTTGGGATTTTGGTTCATACACCTTAGGGAGAGTGACCTATTGGTGTTAGTAGGGTCTCCTTCAAGTTCTATGGTGTTTCGAGATTGTTTGATGGGTGGTAGGCTCTAGAAAAGCGTTGTAGGAATCTTCCTCTTATGCACTCTTGAATGTTGGAATTAGGGTTGCAGAGAAACACACACAGCTTGGAGAAGACGAAGGAAGCTCAAGGCACACAATAGAGTGTGTTACTTAGTGTGCAATGGAAAAGATAGATAGCCCTAGAGTGATGGGCGTATATACAATGCACGGGGAAAAAAACCTCCTAAAGAGGGAAAAAATGCCCCGGCGGTCCTAGTGTGTTCACACACATCACTACCACATGTATATGGTAACAAGTCCCCCCTGGAGTGATGTGGTGAACGAGAGCTGGCACATGAGTAAAGGGAAGTGCCATGCCCTGAGGACAGGATCAGTCCACAAAGGGGAGTAAGCCCAAAGAGCAAAGCTTTGCGGAAAGCTTCAAGCTTCTCACGAGACAATGCCTTTGTGAAAAGATCTGCAAGGTTGTCCTGTGTTGGCACATAAGCGAAGCTGGTCTCTCCTGCTGAGAGCCTCTCCCTGACATAGTGGTAATGCACCTCAATGTGCTTTGTGAGAGCATGAAAAACTGGGTTCCTCGCAACTGCCAATGCGCTCTGACTGTCAGTGTAGATAGTGTTGGCAGTGTCCTGTCCAACACCCAAATCAGCCACATAAGGTGTCTGAGCCATACACACTCAACCGTAGCTATGAAGACTGCTCTGTACTTAGCCTCACAACTCAAAGTGGCCACAGTAGGTTGCTTCTTGCTCAACCATGATATACATGAACTGCCAAGCATAAAACAAAAACCACTTGTGGACACTCGCGTGTCAAAACAACCAGCACAATCTGAGTCCAAAAAAGCATGTAAGTCTGGTGGCAATGATCCCCCCTTGGGATAAAACAAGCCAAGATGTAAAGTGCCACTAACGTAGCGGAAAATCCTCTTGACAGCCTGCCAATGCTTAGACCTTGGGCTATGCATAAATTTGCTGACCTATGAGACTGCAAACTGAATATCCGGCCTCGTGTTGCATACATAAATGAGGCAGCCAACAGTAGTTTGGTAAAGAGTGACATCAGCAGGATCGCCAGCATCATGTAGACTCAACTTCAAACCTGTTTCCATGGAAGTGGCAATAGGTTTGCAATCCTCAAGTCTAAACGTACATAGCAATGTCTCTATGTAACTTTTTTGACACAAGGTAATACCACCATCGCACTGCTTAAACTGTATACCCAAGTAATGATGCAACAGCCCTAAATCTTTCATCTTGAAAGTAGCATTCAAATCAACCTTAAATTCAGCAATGTGTCTCTCATTTGGTCCAGTGATCAACAAATCATCAACATAAAGAACCACAATGAGAAGTACATCACCCTCACGCTTTACATACAATGTGCTTTCTGTTGGACTATTACGAAAGCCTTGTTTGACCAAATGAGTGTCAGCTTTCTCATACCAAGCACGAGGAGATTGCTTCACCCATACAAAGCCTTGTTACATTTGCACACTTTGTCCTCTTGTCCTTTTATGACAAAACCGCGAGGCTGCGTTACATAAACTTCCTCAAATATGTCACCATTCAAGAAATTAGTAACAATGTCTGATTGATGTACATCCCAACCAAAATGAGCTGCCAATGCACATAGAAAACACACAGTAGTCATACGACAAGTGGGAGCAAAAGTCTCTTCATAATCTATGCCTTTTTGTTGTGCATAACCCTTTGCAACAAGTCGAGCCTTATGGCGATCAATCTCACCATCCGGCTTGCGTTTCAACTTGTAAACCCACTTCGTACCAATGGCCTTTTTTCCAGGAGGCAAATCACATAAAGTCCATGTGTCATTTTCTATAAGTGCATCATATTCTGATTGCATGCCAGCCATCCAATTTTCTGAATTCTGTGCTTCATCAAAAGTAAGAGGCTCCTCAACATCATGTAAGCTAGACGTAGCCAAAGCATAACAATCTGATGCATAAGATGCATGGCGAGAGCCTGAACGAGTACGACTAGACAAAGGTGCATCCAATTTACTATCACGCAAAGTGTGCACCAGCCATTTTGGCATACCTCTAGCCTGCTCATTTTCAGCCCTTTCCTCATCAAGTACATTATGTACATCTGCATCAGTAATAGGCTGATCTAAAACATTTTCAGAAACCCCCATAGGCTGTACATTTGCCTCATTGGAACTTACATTCGTATTTCCACCACTGAAAAGAGGCAACATTAAAGTGTCACAAATGTCCTGTGAGCTTACATTACTGTCTCTAGTACATGACAGCAAGGGCTGAACAGAATCTTCCTCAAACACTACATCCTGAGAAACCAGAATACGTTTTGTTTGCGGATGATACAACCTGTAACTGTAAGGTCTCTACTTTCAAATTGCACACAAGTTCTATTACGCATTTATATTTTTTTGAACCATTACTCCTTATTTAAGATATTCGAGTTCAAATTATAAATCGTAGGTTGAGAAAACCTAGAAATTAAAATTTACGCTACAAAATTCTGACATGTTTAGCTATATAAATCACTAACTAACTTATTGCAAGACTTATTTACTGATTGTATAATTTTCTTTTACTACTGTAAAGTTAATATAAGACTGTAAAGTTTAACTTAAAAATGTAAAGTAAATTATCATTAAGGAAATAAATAAAATAATTATAAAGACAAAAGAATACACAGGGATGACAAATGAAGGCACATGGACTCACATAGGAGGGGACAAAGTGGGACACACTGTCACATGAAAAAGGAGAGGCTACTCTTGATTAATCTTAATGAGGGGGGGCTTATGTGGCCTATCTTTTGATGATAATGACAAAGTGGTCAAGCTCATGGGTACCACAAGGGTACCAAAAACGCGGGTATAATTTTTGGAAAAAAATAAAAAAAATTATTTTTTTATTAAAAAAATAAAAAATATAATTTTTTTAAAAAAAAAGTTTGACGTTTTTCTTTCTGCTATAAATAGAGCATCCATGCTCACACTTTAGACATAGAGATTGTCTCTATAGTGCTCACGAAGTGCTGCCACTTCTCTTAGAGAGAAGGCGTCCACAAACCACTAAGAGAGCAAAAACTCTAGTGGACTAATAAGGTGCGTATTAATTGAGCATTCAATTAGTTTTAAGAAAGATATACTGTAATCTCTCTAATAGATTAGTAAGATTCAATTAGTTATGTGTGTGTGTGCTATCTATTACTCTAATCTTCTAATAGATTAGTAAGATTCAATTAGCTTTAAGAAGGATATGTGTGTGTGTGTGTGTGTGTGTGTGTTATCTTTTACTCTAATCTCTCTAATAGATTGGTGAGATTCAATTAGCTTTAGAAAAATATGTGTGTGTGTTCTCTTTTACTCTAATCTCTTTAATAGATTGGGGAGATTCAATTAGCTTTAGAAAAGTATGTGTGTGTGTTCTCTTTTACTCTAATCTCTCTAATAGATTGGTGAGATTCAATTAGCTTTAGAAAAGTATGTGTGTGTGTTCTCTTTTACTCTAATCTTTCTAATGGATAGTAAGATTCAATTAACTTTAGAAAAGATGTGTGTGTATGTTTTCTCTTACTTTAGTCTCTCTAAGTATACCTACTCTCTCTGGTTAGTACATCTTCACTATTAACTTATACATTGTTAATTGAAAGTTAATACATAAGAGAACCCATCATATTCTTATTATACATGATGAAATTCTCATTCACCAATGTTATTGTCAATTAGGTTAAATAGAATTTTGAATAATACTAAAAATTGATTTAGTTGAAGTCAACCTTGCCCTCTTCCCTAATTTCCAAGGAACTAGTATCCAAAGATACGTGCTCATCATCAATAACCTCAACCTCACACTCACACCCAGAATCACAAGGTACACAAGTAGCGAATGCATCCTCTTCAAGACTTTTCAATCCTGTATCCAAAGCATTACTCACCTCTTTAGGCTCTTCCATAAACCTATCAACCTGCAAGACCTCTTTACGCTTCACAATAGACCTTGGGAAGAAACGAGAAACATCATAGGATAGGCTACTTTTTACCTGCTTAGGCTTAACTTCATCTTCCATGCCAAATCCATCTTGCACATGCATACCTGTACTGATACCATGTTCCTCAAGACGCTTAAACTTCCATTCCTTGTGCTTTGCAATGCATACCACATCTTCAAAAGACTCGGGCGTCTTCAACTCAACCTCGAACCGCAACCAAGGTGACAAACCATCAACAAAAAAACTTTTCTTCAATGAACAAGGGGGGGTCTCATCCTTAAGAGCAACACACCAACGAGTCCATAAAGCTGTAAAACCTTGTACATATGCATCAACACCTTGACAAGAACCTTGCTTAAGAGCATTGAGCTCATTCCATACTGCATTTGCATCTTCAAAAACCTGGAAACACTCTAAAAAAGATTCTATAAACTTGTCAAGACTTAAACCATAAGAAGAAGCCACTGCTTCTTTAGCTTCCAAATCCATGAACCAAACACGGGCCTCATCTTTCAAAAGCAATCCAAATCGCCTCAAAATCTTCTCCTCATCACACATATTGTTGCTTATGCATGCCACCTCGACTTGCTCCAGAAAGTCTTCCGCATCTTCACCACTTCTTCCATGAAATTTTGGATAAGAGAAAGCCATGGTTACCCAAGTTAAAATGCTTTGAGAATCCCTTTGAACACACGTGCAAGAACCCAAAACTTTTCACTACCCAATCCCCAGAAACTTCAATGGAGCTCAGCTTTAGATAAGGACAAACACATGCACATCAAATGAGTTTTCATAGTTGATCATCGGAATTACAACAGGCAAAGGACATTCCAGTATCTCTCTTAATCTTCTTGGCCCGAACATAAAGTCTATGCGCTGCTGGAAAAAAATCTTCTTGGACACATGAACATTTATCTGGATTCTTTGAGTTAAATGAAATGGAGTGAATTGAGGGCCATTTTGATCATCCATTAAAGCCAACCATGCAGCTCCCAAGAAGGCACACCTGTCTTATCCTCTGATTTTGCCAAAATTTCAGTAGCATAACAGCATAAATGCCTTAAAAGACCAAAAGACCAACCATCATAACTTGGAAAAATTTTGACAGAGTTTCCCCAGAAGTAGAGCAGTAGGAACCCAACATATAGACTGTATATGTATGCATAAACTGTCAACAATAGAACCCGAGCATCAAATAGGACTCACTAGTACATAGCCTATGGCAAGGTCACAAAAAGGGTGCTCCAGCTACCTGTATCACCGAAAGGATCTCCACATTTGAGAATCCCCCATCTCAATAAAACCTCACGCTATCGACCCTCACACGAAGGCTAATGCAAATCATGTATAGTCAAGTCTCTGAAATGACTATCTTCTAGACCAAGTCTCAGAAATGGCTGGGACTACCAAATACAACCAAGTATGGCTCCACAAATGCGTACAATGGCAGTTTCCACAAGTAACGTACAATCCAGTAGACAATGCGCTCAAACAGGCGCCAAGTGATGCATACCCACAACAACTGCAAGTGACATCACTGCTAGTATATCACTATACTCCAGATACCTGTACCTGTGTGAATCACCTGTACCTGTACCTGTCCCTGTAACCTGTAACCTGTAATCTGTAATCTGCAACCTACAATCTGTAATCCCGAAGCTCGAAGCTTGAAGTTCGAAGCAGAAGGTACTCGAAGAAGATCCTCCGTGGGGGCGCCAAAAGAATGTGAGCGGGATGAAAACACACACAGCGCCTCTATAACGACCCGACACACACTCTTGGGAAGATACACACACACACTATGGGGCACCACTCGGCTTAGACAGCACACCTGGCCGAGACAGGGAACACACCTCTGGAGTGAGAGGAGAGAGACTATCCACTTGCCCACTCCACACAGACACACACACACACACACCCAAAAAACTCAGCTCAAAAGAGGAGAATTTCTGATGTTTAGATACAATTGAGCTTGGGCCAACACCAATGGGGCAAATAGCTCACACAATATGGGTAAAATAAGCCAGATACAATCACAAACTAGAGCAGAAACTTCGCTCATAGGAGAAACTTGCACAGAAAAGCAGCAGGAAAAGAGTGAGGAATTTGGCAAAATGGACAGCGCCATCGTGTCCGGAACGGCCCAAAACCCCATTCTACAATGTCAAAGTGCTCAAATCCGATCTCGGATGAGCGGTTTACGGCCAAAACAGGCTCCAAAAACCCCAAAAACACACCTGTGGCTGTTCCTCCTCTCTTCTCCACGTTTTTTCTGGTCTTCTCTCTATTTTTTTAGTTCCCACACTTAGATATATTACTTGGGCACCCTTGGCCTTTTAGATGACCTCAAAAGGACCCCGAACATGCCAAAAACTGACCTCGCAGTGCATAGTTGTCACCTTTTTGCATCATCCGCACACCTGGCACTCAACATTTTTCAATAATGCGTCTCGTAACCACATGACGTGGCCCCAAAAAATGGTCCTCATGATGACCTTTTTGCATAAGTATCACAAGAAAACACCCACGTTGTGTCCGTACTCATCCACGTGCAAGTATTGACCCCATTCGGCCTCCTGACACCACTAGATGCCATCTGACGCACCTGCTTACCTCATGTGGTCGGCCCGCCGATAGCTTCCTCAAGAAGTTTTACGCGCTACCAACTCCTCATTATTGTAGAAAAAACACATTGTTACTGTTAATAGTGAAAATTGATGCACTATGTACATGTTGTCCTACCTGTACACATGTGGGCCCCACATAACCACCTGGCTCTGGAAAATAGGCAATCCTTTATTTGATGCACCATGCATGTGTATGTACATATGCGCAATCCCTTGCTCCAAAAAACTCCTGACAACGCCCAGGATGGCACCGCTGATGCTGTGGTGGGAGTACACCCAGATTAGCCCAGCTGGATACTGCGGTTTTGTTTTGCCGTGGGGTGAGGATGACGCCCAGATTGGCACCGTTGTTGCTATGACGGGAGTATGTCCAGATTAGCACAACGAATACTTGTCGAGCGGTATGGGACGCTCATGAGGACAAGGGTTTTTATAAATAATGTATATACCGATCGGACATAATAGCGTTAGTAGAGATTCTTGAGTGAACCCAATCCAAGGGTTGTTGGTTTAAAATTGGACGACTTCTTGTTTGACAATTGTTTGTAATACTTTTTGAAGGGTTGTTTTAACGAACCAGTATCATAAATAAAGTAAAGGAACATGTATGTTTAAACAGTGTGGTAGTAATTAGATAACAAAAGAAGGGTGAGTGTGGTGTGGAAAGTGGGAGAATGATACCCCGACGGTATCATTCTATGGACGGGTGGACCCGATGAGTCGGGTAACTTTCCAGCGCTAAAAATTGTTTTTTTAAAGTCATAAATCTTAAAAGAGACAAACCTTGGCGGCTTTGCTTCTGAAACATGGGGAAAAAAGCGCACAGGTTGGTCACTCTAAGATTTATACTTTTAGGTATAATTGATTATAGATAGTTTTTAGATAGGGTTATGGTGGTCACGCTCCGCCATAGCAAGATAGGACCAATCCTTCACTAACGGTTCATGCCCGTGGCTACGTAGTAGCTAAGGCAATGTCCGTTGGTTTTTCTTTCTCAGGATTGGAGACAATTGTTTGTAATACTTTTTGAAGGGTTGTTTTAACGAACCAGTATCATAAATAAAGTAAAGGAACATGTATGTTTAAACAGTGTGGTAGTAATTAGATAACAAAAGAAGGGTGAGTGTGGTGTGGAAAGTGGGAGAATGATACCCCGACGGTATCATTCTATGGACGGGTGGACCCGATGAGTCGGGTAACTTTCCAGCGCTAAAAATTGTTTTTTTAAAGTCATAAATCTTAAAAGAGACAAACCTTGGCGGCTTTGCTTCTGAAACATGGGGAAAAAAGCGCACAGGTTGGTCACTCTAAGATTTATACTTTTAGGTATAATTGATTATAGATAGTTTTTAGATAGGGTTATGGTGGTCACGCTCCGCCATAGCAAGATAGGACCAATCCTTCACTAACGGTTCATGCCCGTGGCTACGTAGTAGCTAAGGCAATGTCCGTTGGTTTTTCTTTCTCAGGATTGGAGACCTATCAAAGGTACTCTGCTCCTCTCAAAAAGGGGTAGGGACCTCACACCGGTATCAGAGCCTAGGTTAAAGCTTGGGGAGATTTTTAGATTGATGTTTGGACATTGAAGGATGCGAATGTTTGAAATAATAGAAGAACCTAGAAAAATTGATTTGAATTTTTATATGGTATTGAAGAGTGAACTTTCCTGGTACAGGAAAATGTTCATTCAGCCTACCAGAAATTCCAGATGTTCACTATCATGTTTGAAAATGCATGCCAATCACCAAATTATCAGTTTCGAAAAAGGGTGATGATGATTTTGGATAGGGTGTTTGCACCACCTATTCCAAGGGTGCATAGAGGATGGGGTATCAACTGGAGTCCATTTGGAGGAATCTATACCATCGATGCTGACAAGATATGGTGCATGGATACCAACCTCAAGAAACTTCGTTGGGTAGAGGAGTTAAAAGTCATCGAAGTTTATCTTTTCCTTGGTACTAAGAATCCGGATGCTACCATTACCTTGGGAGGAGAAAAGATATCTCAGACTCAATGGGTCTATAACCAAGTTACAAAAGTTATCCATGGTGGTAGGATTCGACCCATATGTGTATCTCGTAGCTTTCAAGGGTCAAAGGAAACTTATTATTTTGATCCTTTAGCCTATCCTTTTGTAGTCACTAAACTCAAAATATAGAGACATTACAATCCTTGTACCTAAAGACTACCAACCTTGGTAGCAAATAATATGTGTATAAATAAAGTTTGGATTAATATGATCTTTTGTTTGTATTATTGTATGATCAAGTCTTGCCTTAAAGTGGATTAAAATTAGAGTATCCAATAAAGTTTCACTTAATCTATATTGCGCAGAGTGCGATGTACACATCTCTTTAAGAGAAAAAGCTACTTCTCAAGCAAGCTAAACTTCCCTCTTTCAAAGGGGAAGGAGCCCTAGTTGAGTGTGATGCAAAAGTGTGGCTCGAAGAGATGGAGGATTATTTTGCTGCTGCTGGTACTACTCCCGATAACCAAGCAATGTTGGCTATGTTTCATCTCACGGGGGATGCCAAGCTTTGGTGGAAACAACACTGCAAAGATAATCAAGGAGCTCAAAACACTCAAACTTGGGAAGACATTAAGTATGTTGTCAAAGGACGTTATCTTCCACCCTCACACGAATCCCTTAAGATGAATGAATTCTTCAACTTACGTCAGTTTCATCTTACAATGGAAGAGTACTACTCCAAATTTGTAACTCTTAGGCGCTATGCTCCGCCAATGACCGTAGATCAACAAGTAGCTCGTTTCTGCCAAGGGCTAAATTCTCCTTTAAATACTCGTCTAGAAGCCATGAGGCCTGTAAATTTGCAAGATGCTCTTTTAAGAGCTAAACCCTTAGCTAAAGAGATGTCAAACTCTCAAAGGGTACAAAATGGAAATTTAAGGAATGCTGGAAGGAGAGGACGGTCTATGATGTGGAACCAAAGGCAAGTTCACCCAGTTCACCAAACTCATCCAATAGTTGCAGCTTCAGCAAATGGAGCTCAAAATGCAGATCTTAGATGCTATGAATGCAACGAGCTAGGACGTTTCAAGAATGTATGTCCTAGGCGAGTCTCCGCAACAAATACACCTAATCGAGCTAGAGGACGAGGAAAAATAATAAATCGTGGAGGAAGAAATGGAGGACGAGGTCGAGGGCGCGGAATGGCTGCCAGAGTCAATGCTATCATAGGAGAACCAACATTGGGAGAAGAACAAGAGGAAAGAGCAACTCTACATGCTGCAATTGATAACCCAAGAGCAAGACAACAATATGCTGTCATTCAAACACCTGCAAATCACCAAGGTGAAAAATTTGAGCTTCTAATTGATTGTAGTGGTACTCATTCTTTCTTGTCACCTAAATGTTTAAGGAGGTTAGGACTTAATCAACATCCTACAAGAAAGATGAGAGTTGAATTAGCCAATGGAAAGGAGGTGTTATCTCAGTACACTGTGGGAAAAATAGATTTCAAGTTGGGAGAATACCCATAGGAATCTATGACGGAATTCTTGGAATGGATTGGTTAGCCAGTCATAATGCCAATATCCATTGTGCCCAAGGAAGTGTTACTTTTGTGGACAACCTAGGTCAATATGTCACTATTCAAGGCCAGAATGGACAACCAAAAGCTTACTTGGTCAAAGCTAATCGTCTTTTGAAAGGGTTACGCAAGGGTCAACAAATTTTTGTAGTCAAGCTAAACAAAGTAGAAAAATCTTCTTCCAACCCTGAACCAATGTGGCTAGAAGAATTTTCGGATGTTTTCCCCAGTGAACTTTCTGAACTACCACCACCTAGGGAGGTAGACCATGAAATCAAAATTTTTCCAGGTAGTGAACCAATCTCAAGAGCGCCGTACAAGATGTCACTTCTAGAGGCTATAGAACTCAAGGAGCAGCTCAAACAGTTGATTGAGCAAGGGTTTATCCGACCTAGTACATCTCCATGGGGTGCACCTGTTCTCTTCCAAAAGAAAAAGGATGGCTCTCTTCGACTTTGCATAGATTATAGGGGCTTAAATCAGGTTACCATCAAGAATAAATATCCAATTCCTCATATTGATGAGATGCTGGACAGATTACATGGAGCCAAAATATTCACAAAGATCGATCTTTGATCTAGCTATCATCAAATTTGAATCCAGGAGGCTGATATCTCCAAAACAACTTTCAACACTTGTTATGGTCATTACAAATTTACATTGATGGCTTTCGGACTTACGAATGCTCCTGCAACTTTCAATCGTCTGATGCACGATATCTTTAGAGAATTCTTGGATGATTTTGTCCTAGTATTCTTTGACGATATCTTAATTTATTCCAAATCAAAAGAAGAGCATGAAGGATATGTTAGGAAAGTGTTAGAGCTTTTATGCCGAAATAAGCTGTATGCAAAGAAAAGCAAATGTACCTTCTTTACCCCTAAGGTCTGTTACTTAGGGTTTATCATTTCACCTGAAGGAGTCTCTATTGACCCTGACAAAGTCAAAGATATTGTGGAATGGCCTCAACCCACTTCACAAACCGAAGTCAGAGGGTTCTTAGGTATCACAGGGTGGTACAGGATCTTTGTAAAGGACTATGCTCTTAAAGCTACACCACTAACTGACTTGCTAAAGAAAGGAGCTACGGTACTTTGGGAAGAAAAACATGAATCTTGCTTCAAACAGCTGAAGGAGTATCTTGCTTCAGAACCTCTCTTAAAACTTCCAGACTCACCCAAGAATTCGAGTTGATCACAGATGCTAGTAACCTTGCATTAGGAGGAGTCCTTACTCAAGAAGGAAGGCCTGTAGCTTATACTTCTCGGAAGCTTAGGATTCATGAAGTGAATTATGCTACACATGATTTAGAATCGCTAGCAATTATTCATGCTCTCAAACTATGGAGACATTATCTATTGGGACGCAAATTCCAGTTGGTAACAGATCACAAGAGCCTTAAGTGGATTTTTACCCAACCTAACCTTAACATGAGACAGAGGAGATGGATAGAGCTCATGCACGAATATGATTTTGATATTAAATTTAGACCAGGTAAGGATAATGTTGTGGCAGATGCCCTAAGCCGTAAAGATTTTTGAGGGGCAATTTCCATGGCTAACAACCCTATTTTAGACAAGGTCTCCTATGCTGCTGTCAGAGATGCAGATTACCAGATGCTTGCTAGTATCCTACGTGAAGAGAGGGTATCATCAAATCAGCCTAAACCTCTACATTATTCCTTAGAAGATGGGAAAATTTACTATAGGAATCGACTATGCATACCTAAGGATTCTACCCTAAGGAATGCTATCCTATATGAAGCACACGATGGCCCAACTTCAGGACATCCAGGTTATGCCAAAACCATCAATGCAATTCGCAGAAGTTACTATTGGCAAGGTATGAAGGGTGATGTCCTTCGCTATGTCAAGTAGTGTTTGTCTTGTCAAAGGATTAAGGGAGAGAGACTAAAGATTCCAGGTAAATGACATCCTTTAGATATTCCCCAAATGAAATGGGAATGTATTAGCATGGACTTTATCACCGGGTTTCCTTTTGTCCAAGCTGGATATGATTCAATCATGGTCATAGTCGACTTGCTTACTAAAGTGACTCACTTAATCCCAGTCAAGATAACCTTTACAGCTTCAAATATTGCTCGTCTATTTGTGAAGGAGGTTTTCAGAATTCATGGTTTACCCAAGAGGATTGTTAGCAATCGTGATGCCAAGTTTACTTCAAAGTTTTGGGTATCATTGTTTCAAGCTATTGGAACCCAGTTATGTTTTAGTACTGCTTATCATCCTCAAACTGATGGCCAAACTGAAAGAGTTAATCAAGTAATTGAAGACATCCTCAGAGCCTATTGCAATAGGGAACCTCGCAAGTGGATTCAATACCTACCCTTGGTAGAGTATGCATACAATTCCTCTACTCATAGAAGTATTGGAATGACACCTTTTAATGCTCTTTATGGTCAAGAATGTTTATCACCTCTTAACTTTTCTGACCACTATAAGGGTAGAAGCCTCAAAGAAAATGCTTGAAAAAATGGAAGCTCAAACCAAAGCTATTCGAAGGGATATTCAAGCGGCTCAAGATCGACAAAAGAAGTACGCCGACTTACAAAGATCTGATCGGATTTTGAAAGAAGGTGACAAATTTTTCTTACAAGTAAAGCCCAAAAAGAGCAATCTATCTCTCGGAAGGTATAAGAAGCTTATCTACTGATATTGTGGATCTTATGAAATAATCAAGGTTGTAAGTGATCAAGCTTATAGACTAAAACTCCCTTCTCATCTCAAAGTGCATGATGTATTTCATGTAAGTCTGTTAAAGTCTTATGTATATAACCCTGACCATGTCCTTGATGATTAGCAAATCATTTTACCTTCTCAAGATGTTCTACAACTCCAACCTGATACTATCCTAGAAACACTAGAGAGAAAGCTTAGGAATAGATCCATCAAAGAACATCTTATCTTACGGAAGGATTTCCCTATAGAAGATGCTACTTGGGAAGATGAGACATCCCTTCTTAAGGATTACCCTTCACTGTTCTTGAGATGAGGGCATGTCAAATTCTAAGTTGGGGAGATTGTAAGGTCTCTACTTTCAAATTGCACACAAGTTCTATTACGCATTTGTATTTTTTTGAACCATCACTCCTTATTTAAGATATTCGAGTTCAAATTATGAATCGTAGGTTGAGAAAACCTAGAAATTAAAATTTACACTACAAAATGACATGTTTAACTATATGAATCACTAACTAACTTATTGCAAAACTTATTTACTGATTGTATAATTTTCTTTTACTACTATAAAGTTAATATAAGACTGTAAAGTTTAACTTAAAACTGTAAAGTTAATATAAGACTGTAAAGTTTAACTTAAAAATGTAAAGTAAATTATCATTAAGGAAATAAATAAAATAATTATAAAGACAAAAGAATACACAGGGATGACAAATGAAGGCACATGGACTCACATAGGAGGGGACAAAGTGGGACACACTGTCACATGAAAAAGGAGAGGCTACTCTTGACTAATCTTAATGAGGGGGGGATTATGTGGCCTTATCTTTTGATGATAATGACAAAGTGGTCAAGCTCATGGGTACCACAAGGGTACCAAAAACGCGGGTATGATTTTTGGAAAAAAATAAAAAAAATATTTTTTTTGAAAAAAAAGTTGGACTTTTTTCTTTCTGCTATAAATAGAGCATCCATGCTCACACTTTAGACATAGAGATTGCCTCTATAGTGCTCACAAAGTGCTGCCACTTCTCTTAGAGAGAAGGCGTCCACAAACCACTAAGAGAGAAAAAACTCTAGTGGACTAATAAGGTGCGTATTAATTGAGCACTCAATTAGTTTTAAGAAAGATATACTCTAATCTCTCTAATAGATTAGTAAGATTCAATTAGTTATGTGTGTGTGTGCTATCTATTACTCTAATCTTCTAATAGATTAGTAAGATTCAATTAACTTTAAGAAGGATATGTGCCATGCTTCATATGGAGTAATAGACTGCAAAGCTTTCATAGGACACCTGTTAAGTACATAAGTGGCACACATGATGGCCTCAAGCCAAAAAGAATGCGGCAAAGCTTGACTTTTGACCATACATCGTGCCATTTCCGTCAGTGACCTGTTTTTCCTCTTAGCAACACCATTTTGCTGAGGTGTATAAGGCATTGTACATTGGTGTTTTATCCCACAACTAGCCAGAAATGCATTAAATTCATGAGACATATACTCCCCCCCTCGATCGGAACGGAGGGTGCCCATAGTACATTTCGAGACATTTTCAGCCATAGCCAGAAATTTTTTGAAGCACATAAAAACTTCGGACTTCGCTTTAAGCGGAAATACCCATGCATGCCTGGAGTAATCATCAATGAAAGTCACGAAGTACAGGTAATTGCCCAAGGACGGAGTTTGCATGGGCCAACAAACATCACTATGCACAAGCTGCAACCTACATGTGGCCCGAACTGAACCATCCTTTGGAAATTTAAAACGCTGCATCTTTCCCAAAATGCAGCCTTCACAAACATGTTTGGCAGGTGCTTCAAGAGGCGGCAAAGAAGCAACCATATCAGATTTCTGCAAACGCAGCAAACTAGCAAAATTCAGATGACCAAAACGTGCATGCCAAATTTTTGCATCTGAAATAGCCCTTGAATCTGCAACAGCATTTGCAAAATTTTGTCCACACTTGTCATACAAAGTGAGCTTATACAGCCCACGGCACAAAAGCCCAGATGCAACAATTTCATCACCAAAACTGAGATCGTGAACTATACATCTGTCATCCACAAATTTGACTACAAGTCCAATTCGAGCAAATGCAAATACAGACAAGAGATTCTTCTTGATCCCAGGTACATAAAGTGCATCTACAAGTGTGAAGGAACTGCCATTAGCAGTAGTGAGCACAATCTTTCCAACTCCCTGAACTGGATAAGAGGCGTTGTTGGCACAAGTGAGTGAATTCCCATGAGGGATAGACTCCAGAGAGGTAAACAATTCACGATGTGAGGTAATGTGCTTTGTAGCACCACTGTCGAAATACCATACATGTGAATTTGCAGCAACTGACAAGCATGCATCATGGACAGCAGGATTGTAAGTGCACTCTGTGCTAAACGCCCATTCTGCATCAACATCAGCAACACAGTCTCCTTTCACAGAAGACTCAACAATGGTTGCATTTTTAGTGGAACCAGCATTTGCAGTGGAACCACCCTCTTTCTTCTTAGCCTCTTTGGCCTTCAACTTAGGACACGACTTGATCAAGTGATCATTGGCTTTACAATAATGGCAACGCATCTTCTTTTTGCCCTTATCACCAGAATTGCCAGACGAAGTGCTGCCAGCAGAAGCATTAGGAACAAAAATTTTGCCACTCGCAACAGAACCATAAGAAGTGGCTGCATTGTTGTTACCACCCTTTCTTTGAGAAGCAATAAAAGCCTGTTCAACTGCACGCTGTCTAGTCCTGTTTTTTCTGGACAGTGACTCTTGCAACAGCAATGTGCATAATGCATCAAACTTAACAACTTCTGGATTTCCTTGGGTCATAAGTCTCCAGGTACTAGCAAAAGTCTAGTAAGAATCTGGTAAGGCATCAAGAACAGTCTACACAAGGGAACTGTCTGAAATAACTTCACCTACAGAAATAAGTTGCTCATTGATATCCTTGACACTAGCAAGGAAAGTGTCCATATCATCTTCCTCATGCATAATCTTTGACTCGAGCTCTTTACGCAGCAAAGCAATTTTAGCCTCATTGCGGCTTGCATAAAGACCTGCTAGAATATCCCAAGCCTGTTTTGCAGATTTTGTTGAATGGATGTGAGGAACAATGGTGCGCTTCACAGACAACGCAATCAATGCATGAGCCTGCGCATCCTTACCATCCCAACGAGCTTGTTCTGCCATAGGCAAAACAACTCTAACAGCTGCAATCCTTGGAGCAAGACCTACAACATCCTCAACATCCTCAGAACCAGGACGTACATCAATGCCCTGCACAATGTTCCAGACACCCTTTGACACAAGAACATGTTGCATCATATAAGCCCACATAGGGTAGTTGTCCCCATCCAACCTGTCCTCAGCAGCAAACATCTTGAACACATCTGTGTTGTTGTTGTCAGCCATGGTAAATGCTGCACCTGATGTGAAAACTGCCCGAAAAAAGGAGAAATGGAGCGGGAACAATTTGTGCTATATAGAATATCCCAAGCCTGTTTTGCAGATTTTGCTGAACGGATGTGAGGAACAATGGTGCACTTCACAGACAACGCAATCAATGCATGAGCCTGCACATCCTTTACATCCCAACGAGCTTGTTCTGCCGTAGGCAAAACAACTCTAACAGCTCCAATCCTTGCAGCAAGACCTGCAACATCCTCAACATCGCCTACATCCTCAGAACTAGGACGCACATCAATGCCCTACATAATGTTCCAAACACCCTTTGACACAAGAACATGTTGCATCATATAAGCCCACATAGGGTAGTTGTCCCCATCCAACCTGTCCTCAGCAGCAAACATCTTGAACACATCTGTGTTCTTGTTGTCAGCCATGGTAAATTTTGCACCTGATGTGAAGACTGCCCGAAAATAGGAGAAATGGAGCGGGAACAACCTGTGCTATATAGCACAAACCGTAGAAGACTATAAGGCACCTGTTATGCAGAAAACGGCACTGACAAAAATTTTGCACAAAATGACGAAATAGCCTGTGCAGTACTGCTTGTAGTGGAAACGGAGGCCGAAATGAGCCCAAATCAAAATTCTGAGCAGACCGAGCTCTACAAGCCCTCCCAAAGTATTTGTCAACCTGCGAACGCTTGCCAAAGCTCACTGAAATCGGAGAAAGTGAGAAGGCGTGTGCTGGAGCAGCTGGCGACTAAGCCCGAGAGGACGTGACCTGCTCTGATACCAATTGTTGGAATTAGGGTTGCAGAGAAACACACCCATCTTGGAGAAGACGAAGGAAGCTCAAGGCACACAATAGAGTGTGTTACTTAGTGTGCAATGGAAAAGATAGATAGCCCTAGAGTGATGGGCGTATATACAATGCACGGGGGAAAAAACCTCCTAAAGAGGGAAAAAATGCCCCGGCGGTCCTAGTGTGTTCACACACATCACTACCACGTGTATATGGTAACATTGAAGGCTGTGACTTGGACAATTGGTAGAGACCTCTGTGGCAATTAGTTAGGAGTCGGTCGAGTGTAGGTTGACACCTTATTCTTGCTTCCATGTGCCTGCGGGTCGAGCTTGGTCCTTAGCTGACATTATATGTTAGGTGAGCTCTCGCTGTGCTGACGTCCGTCTCGGCGTATCCATCCAACATTGGCGCCGCTGCCAGGGATCGAACATGGGTCACCCGCGTGACAGGCGGGAATACTTACCACTATACTACAACGAGCTTCGTCCTTAGCTGACATTATATGTTAGGTGAGTTCTCGCTGTGCTGACGTCCGTCGCGGCGTATTCGTCCAACATTGGCACCGCTGCCGGGGACGAAAACCTTAGGTAGGTGACCGAGACTAATCCTTGAGGATAGGGATTTTTGGTTTGCCAAAAGTCTTGTTTTACATATAGATAGGATCAGAGGGTGGAGGACTCACTAGGTCTTAGAGGGAGTCTAGGAAGCGTGTGTCTCGCCTAGATCCTTCGACTTAGGTAGGTGTAGGTAGACTAAGATAGTTTTAGGTAGTAGTCAAGTTCTTAAGTAGGAATTGGAGTGGTAGAAGCGGTGAGAGGAAAGCTTGAGAGTCCGGAGAGGCCAGAAAGCAACCAAAACACCATAGTCACCATTTCACATGATAAGTAGGAGTAGAGTAAGTAGGACATCATGATTCAGGATCTAGAGCATTTCATGTATGTATACTTGCTTGGGAAAGTCATCACAAGTTTGTAAAAGACGCAAAACTGTGTTTGAAATCCTAAGTGAAGTCCAAAAGTTACTGTGAGTGATTCTGATAGAGCTACAGAGCAACAAGAGCATTTCTGTCAGGAAAAAAAATTAATTTCAAGCCAGGAGACTTCCTACGCGTAGGATGTCTATAGGCTAATCTGGTGGGAATATTGGGATTTTGAGTTGACCAGTGTGTTCAGAAGGTGGGGTTACCCTTATTTCAACTGGAAAGTGGAAATTTGACCATATCTTGACAGGATAAGGCCAGATAGACTGAAATTGCCAGACATCCTACCCAAATTGTGCCAAAGCATTATTTTGAGACCAAAACCATAAGATAGCTGCATGAGCATGTTTTGCATGATATATTGAGTGACTAAGAGGGGTTTCATCTCATTTGGGTGAGGAAATTGGGTTCAAAGCAGACTTTAGCACTTTTGACTGAAAAAGGCAAGAACAGCTAAAATTGGGGACTTTTGAAATCCAAACCAAAATCTAAGCATACCACTACCTGGGTTACTGACATCAAGGGGAAGCTCTGGGTCAAGTCTGGGGTCAAACAGGCGAAAAAGACATCCTACGCGTAGGATGTCGTCTGTGTGATTTTGGACTCCAAACCAAATTTTGAGTATACCAAAGTGATCAGCAACCCAAGGGGAGCCTGTGTTTTGAATTTGAAGCCATTGTGATGAAAAAGACATCATACGCGTAGGATGTCTAAAGCAAGAAATTGAAGCCAGATACTAACATGGGAATAGCAAGGTGTTGTATAGCCTAAGGCAAGCGTCTTGGTCAATTTTGGTCCAAATTGGAGTTGATTAGACTGATCAAGATCAGCAACAAGCTGTCGGATCAGATTTCTGACTCATTGACCAGCTAATAGGTGTCCAAATCAAAAAGTAAAAACAGTTGTGGGCTCAGCACATCAAGGGGAAACCATAGTGCAAAAATCCAGGCAAAACAAAACAGGAGACATCCTACGCATAGGATGTCTATTGGGACCTACTGAAGAGAAAATTTGACTGGGCTTAGGCTGTGAGATTCCATTTGGCTTAAGGATTCTAGAACTTCTTTCAGAAGTGAATTTGGACCTTGTTTGTCCATTTGACGGAGCAAAGACCGAATTCAGACTTTTTCGCGTAAATTGACCAACATCCGTGGGAAGTACAGTTCCAGATTGGCAGACCTAATCCATAACATCAGCATTGTATAAAATACAGTAGTGGTTGAGATTAACTCTCCAGTTATACCAATCATTACTAAGATAATCTCTAGCAGATAAATGCTTCGATTCGATTGCCGAAATTAAACGCTTGTGTACTATATTCAACAACAAAGCAAGAAGTTGTGCGGAAACTGATCCTTTGCCAGGTGAGTGGTTGGATTTGTGATAAATTGCATAGATAAGTTTGATGAACTTAAGATCAGGAAGATACATTGTTAGAGACCAGAAGGTGGCAGGTGATCAAGGTAGCTTAGTGTCCACCGAGGAGACTGTAACTCAGGAAAGGCTAGATCCGCTAGCACCGATTATTGAGGAAGGTAGTGATATTGACACTTCATCAGACAAATCTTTCTTCATGATGGGTAGTCAATAGCCAGGAGGTTTCACCTATGACGGACCAATGCCAGGAGGAAGTACCACCCTAAATCCTTTGAATGATTCCAAACTCACTGTGATTTTCTTAGAGGGAACAAACTCGAGGGGAGGCCTAGTCTATTCTGACTATCGAAGACGCAAGTGCATTTGTATCGAAGAGAGACCAGCTCAGAGATTGGAGATAATCCGAGTCTACGATGATGGAGATAGATTCCGAGACGAAAAGGGGAACCACTATCTAATAGTCAGTAACCCTGAAGATTACAACAGATATGGAGATAATGTGGCGAAAGGGAAAATGGTTTCAGAGTCTCAAGAACCACCACCAAACATTGATCGTCTCGGAGCTATTTTTATGTATGATAAGAAAACAACCAGGGTTCCAACTTATAATGAGAACGTGGGAATCTACAAGCATGAGAGTGAGGGTATAGTCGCTTACTTTCGCAGCAAAGAACCATACGTAAACGAATTAAGCAAAGACAAGGTTCTTTACTTATTCACTTATGAAACTGCTATTGGGAAGGGTATAGGTTTTGTTGATAGATACGGGCGAGAATACCAACGTATTCTTCCAGAGGAGGTAGAAAGGGCAACAGGTCTAGGAGCATCAGCATATGCCCCTGAGGAAGTGCCAAGAGCCACCTACACCCCAAGTAAGTCGACGAATCCTTTTTCAGAAGATTTAAAGCTACCTCACATTCCACCCGACCGCAAGCATTCAACAACCAAAACCTACCAGCAAACCAACCATCATTGTAGGCATGGCTTCGACAGAGTGCAACATTGGAACAAGACCAAAACCGAGATGGTTATCAAGCTGCACGAGGGCTAAGGGATTTGCAAGAACCACCACTCTATTCAAGGTATCAAGGAGAGAGTAAGCCAAAGACTCAAGGGTCAACAGAGCCTGGAGGGCCACCCTTAGAATGAGTTCGAAGAGATGAACCATCTCTGGCGAGAACTGTTAGAAATTATGGCTTAGGAGCACCACTGGGAGAGGAACTAGCCTATTACAGAATACCTGAGGAGGTATATTGATTAGGACGTGGAGATCCAATGAAGATTGTAGACCATCGGAGAATCCGACCTTCTCAAGTGAAAAAATGGGTAAACAAGAAAGACACAGGAAGCAGAGACCCAAGAGATCATGTAGCAGCCTTTGTGCGTGTAATTAGAGCCGAAGAGGTGTTAGACTTCCCTACCCAATTTGCAGGGTTTGGACTAACCCTAGAGGATGACGCTGCCACTTGGTTTGACTCTGTAGAGCATAGAGACTTTGAGTCTATGGAGGAAGTGTTTGACAAATTTATCGAGGAATTCTCACAAAGGGGGATAGCTCATAATACCGTCTCACAAATCCATTAATTCAAATAGAAAGATGGGGAATCTGTACAAAAGGCAGCCCTAAGACTAAAAAGATATCTTAAGTTCTGTCATGTTGAAGAACTGCCAACTCAATCTAGACTTATGCTTATATTCATCCAAGGACTAAAGAATGTTGATCTCCAGAAAGACTTACATATGAAGAGGAGCACGACGTTGAATGAGTTGACCATGGAGGCTCTTTACCTTGTGGACAATTGTGCGGTCTACAAAGAGGGGAAGTTCAAGGACCTTGACGACGAATCATCTTCACAACACAGTGGAAGCAAGTCTTCTAAGACAGCACCGAAAGGAGAAGTAGTTGTAAACCAAGAGCAGCTTGTAGATGAAGTGCTAAAAAAGATTAACTTGTATGCCAAATCCCAAGCTAAACACCCCAAGTGGTGTACTATTGAACAAAAATGGACAAACCATGGGACCGAGGAATGTTATTATAACAAGGGATATGTGAGGGAGAGACCTTACGCTCTCCAAGCTCCGGTAGCTTCTCCTCAAGTTCCACCGATGCCTAGGTATCAAGCAGGCAACCTACCACGACTTGTAGGTGTAGAAAGACCACAACCGGTGTTGGGGCAACAACCACCCCTACCAGGATTACGACCAATTGGTATAAGATATACACCAACCGTAACAGAATCAGAGGATAAGACTTTGGTGCCTATGCATGCATATTATGAAGATGCCAATGGATATGTGGCAAACTCTGTCTATTATCCACCGGAAGAACCCTCGACACCAGAACCATGGAGCATGATAGGAAGTACAGGACCACCAACAGCTGCACAGGCAGCAGGAGAAGGGAGATATAGCTTAGATGAATGAACATTGTTGTTCATAGCCAACAGAGGCATGGGCGGACAGAGACATGCATACCAACAAAGAGGAGCTTAAGGGGCACCTCAACAACCCAAAGGACACGAGTGTGGAGTTACTCATTTGATTCTCGATTGCCCTAAAAACCCGAGCAAAGGAGCAAAAACCACTTTGAACATGCTAGAAACAGTACCTTCCAGTGGAGGGTTGAAAAATGAAACAATCATACCTATTCAGGCAGTAACACGAGCCCAAGCTCATAGAATGACGAACCAACCCATAGTTGAAGAGCCAAAAACCGATGCCCAAAGTTTAGAAACAAAAAATCAGAGAAACACTTGGAAAGCTAGAAAGGCACGTATGAAAGCTAGGAAGGAACGAGAGCAAATAGCTCTATCCGAAGAGTTGAAACATACAAAGGATATATTAGAGAGGTTAGAGGATCTAGCCAGCCTAAGCTCACACACCACGGAAACCATAGCACCCAAGGAAATAGCAGGATCATGAGGATCTGTAATGGCAAACAAGGTAAATGAGCAGTTGGGTGCGCTTCTAAAAGCTTATGAAGCTAGACTCAAAAAGAACCAAACCCAGGAGCAAAGGTGGATGACTTATCCATATGCGGAAATAGAAAAACAAAGGTTAGAAATGTGTAAAAAGATGATCGAAATAGCTCAATCATTGATGGAAGACCCGCTAGGTAAATCTGCAAATTGGCATGAGGCACCGGCTCCAACCCCCCAACCCCTGTCCAACCAACTTTAGAGGAACAAGTAGAAACACAGGAAAGACTCACTAATGCCTATGAGTCCAAAGGAGAGCCTATCATAGTGCCAAATACCACAGATGAGGTAAGTGACGAGTTCCAACTTAAAATATTGACAGAAATGGGTAAGGACTGTAACGGTCTAGACGATCTGTGGAAGCAAATCCGTGAGGCCAACGAGGCTAATAGGATGAGTAACCACATGAACATCACGAGAAAAGAAAAGAATGTGATCTTACCTCCTATTGAAGAATTTGAGACAAGGTCACAAATAAACTTTGAGATACATTCACAAGGGGGAGACCAAGGATCAATTAGTTCAGGGCACAACCAACCAGATTCACTGAGAACTTTACCCTCTTACCTAGGGGAGTATGAAGCCAAGTCGGAAGTGAGAGAAATCCCATCTCAAAGACTTTCTTCTAACAAAGTGATGGATTCACAAGGATTGATTGAGTTATTGTCCACACCTGTGGCATGCACAATCACATTAGCAGAACTCCTAAGGTTACGGCCAAACATGTGGACCACAATAGGTAAATGCGTAGAAAAATTTGGAGTAAGAGACCCCACCATAAGGCTACAGGAAGGGATCATAGAGTTGGACAGACCTCAACTAAACACTAGTCCAGTACCATTAAACAAGGTTGGAGAGTATTGTGAGGAAGAATATGGAAACACCACGCTACCAGTAGAATTCCAAGGAGTAGTTTCCAAAGCTATTCTTGACAGTGGAGCAAGATTTTCTATTGCCACCAAGGAAATCTGGAAAAAATAGGAAAAACTAGCTTTAAGAGCTACCAGAATGAAATTGCAATTGGCAGATGGGTTCATAGAGAAGCCTCTAGGACTCTTAGAAAAAGTGATTGTCACTTCGTGCGGAATCGAGTATGAGCATACATTTGCAATAGTAGATTTCGACAAAAAGAATAATTATGAGATCATCTTGGGAAGACCATTCATGCGACAATTGAAGATGGTCCAAGATTGGGGTTACGACCACATATACCTCAGACATGGCGAGACAACAACTAAAATACACCTGAAAGACCATAGTTACAAAGATGTGAACCAAACACCTGTGGAGTTTGATTCAGCTACAGTAGCAGGATTGGAACTCCCAACATGGTTAGGGCAGCAAAAAGAGCTATGGATGTGCGGAGCTTCACATTGTGGAAGCTTAATAAGAGAGGAATGCATCTTAGAAAGAGCAATTGAAGACAAGGAGTATATTCCGGAACCTTTCCCTGAAGATGCCTTGGAACCTCTAGAATGGGAACACATACTAGCAACATTGGATGTCTGTACCATTACAGATAGTCCAACCACAAAATTTTGCGATAAGGATGGCTATGATGCGTTACCCTACTACATAGTAAACATTATACCAGGAGAAGATGAGACGACAGAACCACCGGGACAAGAAGAGTTTTATAACTCCTCTGAACATCTGGAAGTAAATGATGATGCAGATAATGAGTGTTCAGACACCTCAAGTGAGCGTGGAAGGAAAATCGAGAATATCAAGTTTTATGATTTTGCTAATCAACACCCTAGACGCCAGGAACGCTATAGGAGGAAACGAGCAGGAAACAAAGTGAGAGAGAACCTGATGCCCATGATAAAAGGTAAAACTCACTATTTGATGCTTGTAAAAGCAGAGGATTGTGTAAAAGATCAAATATCAGGAAGATTCTCAAAAGATCAAAGGGAAAGAATGCGAGAGGAAATAAAACAGGAACGAAAAGCTAAAACAGAAAGAAAATCTCAAAAATAAAAAAGAGAAACAACAAAAGACCAAGAGTGGACCAAATTGGAGCGTAAACAGAAATACCAAGAACTGAAATGGTCTTTACGTGAGATATGGACTACTGAAGAAGATAGTGATGGTAAAGGGGAGTCCGAAAAGGGAAACATGAATGTACCATCACACTATCGGAAATTTACCATCCAGGATACAAAAATCATCATGACACCACCAGTCAGGGAAAGAACCAACCAAGAATCCTACGATGGGCTAGAAAATGCAAAAAGGATCCACCTTGCAGAACTAGGTGAAAAGCCTCAGCCGGTCTATATAGCAAACGATTTAGAGCCTGAAGAAGAAGAACGGCTAACCCAAATTCTCAAGAAGTATAAAGATGTGTTTGCATGGTCCTATAAAGACCTCAAAGGAGTTGATCCATCGATATTCCAACATACAATTCATTTGAAATCAGATGCAAAACCTAGCAAACAACGTCCTTATACTTATAATGACACATTTGCTAAACGCACGCATTCAAAGAATACCTAAGAATATTCTTAGAAATTTACATGGATGATCTTTGTGTACACTCTCTTCTATGAGAGGAACATATTGACCAATTGCAAAAGGTCTTTGAAAAATGCAAGACATATCGAATCTGTCTTAACCCGGAAAAGTGTATATTCATGGTTAAGCAAGGACGTATCTTAGGACACATTGTCTCAAGAAATGGCATAACCACTGACCTAGAAAAATTCAAAGTCATTGTAGACCTACCCAGGCCTACTAATGCTAAACAAGTGCAATCCTTCATGGGACATTGTGAATATTATCGAAGATTCATATACATGTATGCGGTTATCACACAACCTCTGTATCATTTGCTAATCAATTTTGATTGGACCGAGGAGTGTGAAACTTCATTCCAAAAGCTGAAGGAAAACCTTATATCATCACCTGTACTTGTGGCGCCTGATTGGGAAAAGATATTCCATGTTCACATTGATGCTTCTACATATGCAATCGGAAGTATTCTGGCTTAACCTGGGGACGGAACAATGGATTTTCCAATTTGTTATGCAAGCCGACAGTTAAATAGTGCGGAAAAGAACTACACAACCACCGAACGAGAAGGGTTAGGAATGATTTATGCTGTAAAGAAATTTTGGCATTATTTGCTCGCAAACAAATTTGTGTTCTTTACAAATCATCAAGCTCTTTTGTATCTGGTAAATAAACCATGTAATACAGGGAGAATTGTACGCTGGTTTATTATATTGCTAGAGTTTGACTTCACAGTGGTCGTCAAAAAGGGTAAAACTTATCTACGAGCAGATCATCTTTCAAGGATACACAACGGGGAACCTCTCGAAAGAATAGATGATGACATACCAGATGCTTATCTTTTCAATGTTGAAATGGTACCCAAATGGTCTCAAGAAATTGTTAGCATTCTTTCCTTTGGAAGTAGATTTGATAATACGGAGTACAGATCCAAACAACAAACAATTCAACAAACAAAAAACTTGCAGTTGATAGCAGGACGGCTGTATCATCTAGGATCGGACCAAATCCTACGTTTATGTATAAATCCGGAAGAATACGAGTGCTACCTTGAAGAAGCACATGTCCAAGATTGTGCATTTCATTGTTCACAGTGAAAACACACCAAAGACTGAAACAGTTAGGGGTTTATTAGCCAACTATGTATGCGGACACACATTCTTATGTTACCAATTGTACTATATGTAGTGCCAAACGATCAGTGGATCACGCAACATTGTTTCAGGTAAACATTGCACCGGCATGGAGTTAATATATCATTGATTTCTTAACCACCAAGACGTTTCCTGAGAACATAACAAGAGCTCAGAAAAAAGCTATAGATCTGGAAGCTCATGACTTTCAAATAATTGGGAACCAACTCTATAAGCGAGGAAAGGACAATCAACTTAGAATCTGTGTAAGTGAAAGCGAATACTTGCTGATTCTAGAGCATACACATAGCGGAATAAGTGGAGGCCATTTTTCGGGCAATAAGACGACAAAAATTGTCTTAACCGCAGGAATATGGTGGCCTACATTGCACATGGATGCAGAAGAGTTTGTAAAGCGTTGTGACACATTTCAACGCACCAAGGTGCGGATGAGATGCCACTACGGCCAATGATGGGAGCAAGAGCATTTGTAAAATGGGGCATTGACTTTGTAGGACCTATCTCACCACCTGCATATCGCACCCATACCCAATATATCATTGTGGCTACGGACTATCTCACAAAATGGGTAGAAGCCAAGGCAATGCAAAAAGCAGATGCACGGACCACTGCACAATTTTTGTATGAGAATGTTTTTGTACGGTACGGGTTACCTATAGAAATTGTCAGTGACCGTGGGACACATTTTCTTAATGAAGTCATTGAACATCTGCTAGAGGAATTCATGGTCATACATAGGAAATCTGCTCCATACCATCCACAGGCCAATGGACAAGCCGAGGCCACAAATAAAACACTATGCACGGTTCTCACTAAAATAGTGTCAGAGTTACGAACAGATTGGGATTAGCAGCTACACTCAACACTATGGACATACAGGGTAGCTTACAAAACATCAATAGGAACAACACCATACAACATGGTGTTTGGCCTAAATGCTATACTACCCATAAAGTTTTTAATTCCAACTCTACGAATAACGAAACGCTTAGAATGGACAGGGCATGAGCTCTCTTCAAGAATAGATGATCCTCTCTGGCAGCTTATCCTATAAGCATGCAACAAGCGGCCTGTATAATGCTGTCATCGAGAGAGGAAAGAGAAAAAAGAAGCCACAGCTTGCCCCACTTAGTTTGTATGTGAAAGAGTGGCTGGTGTGATAGTGGAAGCGTAATCTTTGAAGCGGTGGAATTCATGCCACCTGGCTAGCATGCCGTGCATACAGAAACAAAAGCCCTTGGCAAAAGTGATGGCCTCAAATGTGAGAGCCAAAACCATAAGTGCCTTGAACAGTTTAGACTGGTAGGGATTCAGTGAGCTACTATTCCCTATTTTTGCCAGTTACTGAAAGCCCTGCTTCCTATAAAATTGCCAAAGCACTGGTTGTTGCTGTAACCAGTTGACCCGATATTCCATGAAAGAAAACTCACTTAGAACGTGGTGCATAGCCATACCTATTGCACGAGTGGGGTCTGTTGTATGTACAAATGCGTCCCTTGTATCAGATACGCCCGTCTGTTTCTCATGAAATAACTTGCTGGCATATTGTCAATTCCGTCCCAAGTTTGTATGCTCATAGCAGAGTCCAAACATGGAAGTATTATCTTTGCATATGATACTTTTCAGTAGACCCAATTTGGATGCTACCATGCCTCAGAGCTACAGATACTCTTGCTCATAGACAAACGTCCTATTGAAAGAAAGTCAATCTTGTCGGGCAATCACAAACAATCGACCTTGTCGAATTGTACAATGTATTGAAAAATAGAAAATTAAAATTTCTGGCAAAAGATGTACCTCGTACCTGCTTGGCTTGATTACGGAGACAAGCCCTAACAATTTTCTTGATAGCTTCTTGAAATGGTCGTGAATGGTTGGTCCTGTCCAGCACCTGTTGCTTCCTTCATCAAGATTAGCAACATGCCGTGCCGATCTCCATGAGATTCTCAAGCACGACCCTGCGTTGACCTTTGCTATGCGCGAATGAGAACATTGCTCACTGAAGCCGTGCTTGAGTGTGAGTTTATGTTGCTCATCGTGTTTGCAGAAAAACAAAAAAAAACATGCTTTTGGGAATTCCCATGAGCCTTGACGATGCGGTCAGAGTTGAAGTTGTACAAGCATGGAAAAGCAAATGTCAGGCAGCATACATACCTACTAAAGTACTCGCATCGACTTGACTAATAGTGTTTTCCTTACATACCACATCCCTTGAAGCTTTCTTGTACTAATCTTTTGGCCCGTGGATGCAAGGAATAATCACAAGCCTCGCTTGTATGACGAGAGCATGTAATTTAAAAAGTTGACAAACACAATCGAAAGTTATTTTGTACCTCATATTGTACATTTATCAACGTGCCATCTGGATTGCTTGGCTCGAATGTTAATGAACCTCTAACCGAGTGTCGACATCATTGTTGCCTCGCAACCTTGCTCAAAACCGTGTCAAACACAATTGGTAAAATTCGCCATCGTAGAGCCCATATGGTAACCACAACTTCAGACCCACTAGCCAAACTAATAGAAGGCCTCGCCGTTGCAGTAAAAAATAACTTCTGAAAACCTATCAGTAGAATGCTGCAAAAATTCTTCACATATGGATTAAGAAAAACATTGGGAATTCAAAAATGGCAAACCTAATGATCATGGCGTGTGTGCACGTTTTCTCAAGCATATCTACATATTACGTCTACTGTCTCTCTTTGGGGGGTGAGCCTGTGGGCACCCTCCCTTTTTTTTTTTTAAAGTGCCCAAGGCCAATGGCCTTAGGGCGTTTCTGTGTGAAACCCAAAAATCATACAAGCCATGGCTTTCTCTACCGCCTGCACAGACAAGAAGGCATGCAAGAATGTGCCACAAAGTGAGAACGGGCATGCCCTAGAGTCGAACAAGGTCCAGCAGGGCCGGGCGCACCCAGAGAGCCCATGTGTGGTGCTTTTGGAGGTGACCGACTTGCCCCGCTTGCCTCTGCTAGGGGTGCTTGGACACGGCTCCCATCGGCTCTACCCTTCCTAAGCGGGCCTGCACACGCCGGGGCTTCTCTTCTCGCCTGCCCGCCAGTGGAACACTCTTTCCCACGGCATGCCCCGTCGGCTTGTCTACGAACGGAGAGCGAGAGAGAGTGACCTTGAGAGGCCATGCCTCATGTTGAAGGCGATCAAGAGAGAGAGAGAGAGAGAGAGAGAGAGAGAGAGAGAGAGAGAGAGAGAGAGAGAGAGAGAGAGAGATCGAAGAGAGAAAGAGAAGACCATGCTTCATCCCCTCCTCAATGGCTGCTCCCTCCCTGAGCTCTGATACCAATGTAAGACCTAGGGTAAATGAACATAGGATCCTCCTCCCTACCGCCCCTTATATAGGCCTAGCTCCTAGCTCTTGCCCTAAGCGGATCCCCAGTCCACACTGGTCCAGTCCAGGCCCTCGGCCTAGGTCCCTAACCCCCTAGGTTGGGCCTTTCCATGTAGGACCCTTGTCCTGACAAAACGAGCGCTTACAAATAGTACCGAGAACAATACGACTGCATAAGAGGAAAAGCCAACTACTGAACTGCAAGATAGCCCCAAGAGCTTAAAAACTAACCCCCTTTAATCATCAACCATTGGTGTGAAAACACCCTTAAAGTTTAAAGGTTCCATCCTTAGTTACAAAAAAAAGTAAATAGACTAACATTGATGTATCAGGGTAGTAACATTCATCAGCAAGCAAAGATCTTCCCATGTATTTTAAGTAGTTAGGGACTGTTGGATCTTCCTCTTTAACCTTGAAAGGTGCTTTCCCCATATAAGTATGTATAATGTCATTGTATGCATACTCTATAAGAGGTAGGTACCTCTCGCATTGAGAATGTTGATCTACGTCCTAGATTCTCAAAGAGACCCTTCCAAAAATTACTGGTTATTCTAGGATCTATGTTCGACACTATGGATGTTGGCAAGCTATTATACTTGAAAATTATTGCTTATTCTAGGATCTATGTCCGACACTATGGATGTTGGCAAGCTATGATACTTGAAATTACTGGTTATTCTAGGATCTATGTCCGACACTATGGATGTTGGCAAGCTATGATACTTGAAATTACTGGTTATTCTAGGATCTATGTCCGACACTATGGATGTTGGCAAGCTATGATACTTGAAAATTTGATAACTGGATAGGGTTGCCATTTGATGTGCCTTAATAGTCTTTTTGACAGGCATATAGTGTGTTTTCTTGTTAAGCAACTAAAACAATCGAAGTTGCTTCCCTTAGTCAAATTTTGACTATTGGCATACCACACATTTTGAAACATACTCTTCATGGTATGTTTACTTTTCACGGTAGACCAACATAAATACATTTCTACTCCTCAAAGAGAAGATTATGGAATCCTTATTTTCCCCACATAATGAGAAGCATGGGATTCATACATGACTTTCTTAATGTATGGGTGAGTAATGCATAGCCTATTGCGCTTTGGAAGTTAACCATCCTCCGAAGGTGAATGGTTCTTCTTTCTTCCCTAATGCAAAGACTGTAATTATGTCCTTAAAGTCTTGGTCAATAGCATACTCATCTATCATAAAAGAGAGATCATTTTTGAGTTGCTATAGACACCACATTTACCCTTGGCCGTTGTGAAAGTGCATTGACCACTTAATTGTGCTTGCCAGCAATGTGAGCAATATGAAGTTTAAATTGCAAAATAAAATTTTCCCGCCTCATTTGTTTGTCAGAGCTTGGTTTGCATCATAAATTTCATGAGTCTTTGTGATCCATTCGTAGGATGAATGGAGTCCCCAAGAGATAGTGTTTCCACGTGTCTAGGGAATATAGAACAGCTAGTAGCTCTTTTTCGTATTTTCCCAATACTCGCTTATCAAAGTTGATTCTTTGATTGTCATATGCTATGGCATGCCCTTCTTGAAGCAAAACAACTCCAAGGCAATAACCACAAGCATCACATTGGACCTCAAATGGGTTTGAGATATCTAGTAATGTGAGCAAAAATTTAGATATAAGCTTCTCAAAGCTTCTTGCACTTTTGCAGTCCATGAATATTTTACATTCTTTTTCTTTAAGTCATGTAATGGCCTGCTATTAACAAGAATTTTTATATGAAGCATCTATAGTATGCACACATACCTATAAAGCTTTGTATCTCTCATAGATTCCTTGGCTTAAGCCATCCTTTTATTACCTCTAACTTTGTTGGATCCATGTGGGTGCCATATTTAGAGATAATGTGACCTAAATATTGTATCTCTTGTAGGAAAATTCGCTTTTATTTTGATTAATTCTCTCTCACAACTTGAAAGATTACCTAGAGGTGTTGCTTGTACTCCTCTAGAGAATCTGGGTGGCCTGAAGATTTTTGTCCATCTTGAGTTTGAATGCGGCTGGAGAATTTGTCAGGCCAAATTTGTAACTTGTCAAATAGACCTTCTACCTGTGGCACGATAAATATTTTTGTTTATAGGGATCCTATTTAGTGCGCTATAATCCCATCCCTTTTTCCACCAATTCTTGCACTTGCCTCATGATCTCCTCTTGTTGAGCTTGGGAAACTCGATAAGAAGGCTTGTTAGAGGCGGTGAGCTTCTTGATAGGAGCTCAATTGCATGGTCATCATCCCTCTTTTTGGATGTAGCTCACTAGGGATGTCATCAATGAAAAACATCTCGAAATCCATTTAGAAAATTAGAAAACTCTAATTTCTCTTGATTCCCTTTAGCACAAATCATATACATAGAAGTAGAGCTTTTCATCGACTTATCAAAAGCAAGCATATTTACCGGGGATATGGTGTTCCCCAACTCACTAGCATCAATGTACATGCTCTTTTCCCTGTCGGTGAAGTAGATTCTCCTTTCAAGGAACTTCTGGACATGAAGTCTCAATTTTCCAATTAAGGGAGTAGCTGAGATGTCTTGTCCCTTGATAGCACCATCGGCTTTCAATGAATCTCCCATCTCGTGTGCTCGTATGCCTAGCTTGGTGGTCAACTCCGTGCTTTCAATGAATCTCCCATCTCGTGGGCTCGTATGCCTAGCTTGGTGGTCAACTCCGTGGATATGAATTTGTGAGTTGAACCAGGGTCAAACAAAATAAAGGCATCATACTCTTGCACCTTTTTCCAAGCATACGAAAGAGGTGATCCTTTGCAATGAGCATCCTCTTTTGGAGCTTCGATAGTGGAAGATCTAGGAGTCTCATTGCAGGCATTTCTCTTGGGGCAAGAACGATAACCATGTCCTTACTCCCCACACTTAAAACACTTATGGTCCTTGCAAAAACCTTCAAAGCTCTTCAGGAGAGAGTTTGTTTTTACCTTCGTAAACTCCCTTCTCTTTGGACCAATTTTTGTTGTTGGAATGGCCTTGGAAAGAATTTTGGGCATTGGTTTTCCCCTTTGCACCTCTTTTATCTTTGCTTTCCGTGGGTTTGACATTCCGTCTAGCCCCTTGTTAGAAATTGATGCGTGAAGCAACCATAGTGTGGTGGATTACTTCGGTGATAGAACTAGGCCGTTGGGAGTTGACATACTCGGCCATCTCTTCAAGTAATCCCGCACAAAGTTATTGCTCGGCAAAGTCACTCATTCCATGGTAAATTGAAAGTACCTTCAGATAGTTCTTAGTACTATATTTGTGGATAAACTCTAAGAAAGCTTCAAATTTCGCCTTTTGCAGCACTTTATTTTTAATCATTTGCCTACTTCATCCAAAAGTTGGGGAATTCCAGGTCATGGAACACCCAGGCTTGGAGAAGCTCATTACATGGCTAGAAATGCCTACTTCAGACACACACAGCATGGAAGGCTCTTAAATAAGGCAAACAGTCTGAAGGAGTTATTTCAGTGGTTTATCACAAAATCATTCATCGCAATGCAACACAAAAGCAAGTATTGGCGCTTCTTCAACAACCATACAGGCAATCATATATTTGCAACTTCAGAAGAAAGAAAGCGAGTAGACACATTCAACAACTCAAGTGCTCTTGAAAGTCAAATCAGGTGGAGAGAGACAATGCAATATGCCATTCATCGGTGGAACAAGAGAGTTAAGTTTAGATGATCGAGAGTGTACCACAAATGCCTGTAGAATTAAATTCAATATGTACCACAACTATTTCAACATTTTGCAAATATCATTTGGAACCTCGTCCGTGTATCTTATCATTAAATGTTTGCCATACTCTAAGAGTTTAGTAGGATTTTCTTTCCCTAAAGATAATGCCATTGCTGTGTATGTGTAGTAATATGCTGCACGGCCCCTAATATACCCTGGCGAGTAACCAAAACATTCTCTCCCAAAAACCTTGTCGACGAGGATAACTTTGTTAGCATTTTGTGGCACCATTGGACCACCTAAGAAGTGAGATAATTTCTTAAAAGCATAGTATTTCCCTCTTGTGACATTCCGTTGTGGAAGATTAGGATGGGTGCCTCACATAAAATAGGAAGATATTGTTCTAGAGCTACATTCCTACCACGGAACTGTCTTCTCTGACAACGAAGAAAGTTGTCCTTTTCAGCAATCCATGACTGTAAACAAAAGAAGTTTTTTTGTATGTGTGTGTGTGTGTGTGTGTGTGTGTGTAGAGTGTGAGAGAGAGAGAGAGAGAGAGAGAGTGAGAGAGAGAGAGAGAGAGAGAGAGAGAGAGAGAGATGGGGGGGGGGGGGGGGGGGAGGATTTTTTACCATGAAACTCTCATCTTGCAAAAAAAAGCTCATCCTTCCATAGGTTGGCTGATCCGATTGACTCCTGCACTGATCGCCTAAACCAATCCTCCATATCCTGTTTACTAGTTGATGGCTTAAGATTATTTTGAATAGTTTGAAATGTGGCTACATCAAGAAGAATTTATTTATACTTTTTTGCCTTTTCAAAGCAGAGTTTAAGGCAGTCCAGTGGGTTGCTGGAGATCTCCATTGCCTCGTCATCACTACTGTCATCTGAAACAAATCCATTTCTCTCCTTCTGATACTTGGAGATAGTGGCAATGCAAAGTCCTCCCGCAAACAAAAAATACTTTGTATATCATGAAGGAAAATGTATGACCTGTCTCCAAATTTAAACTCTGGCACTCCTAGTGGCATTAAGGTGGCTTGCCGCTCATTGAAACCTGACACATCTAGAGGTAGCTTGATATCTGAGGTTTTCACTGAGAGAAGATTGCTTCGTTTTACCTCTTTTTCTTATTCGTCAAGATCAATGGACTCCTCTATCTCTGTCACTTCAATATATTCCTCATTCTTTTCCTCTTTTTCATTTGCTAGTAAATCTTTCCTCCATGACTACTTCTTTATCTTTCATAACTTGATAACTTAATAATACTTAAAAATATTAGAAATCCAAAGGATTCTTGAATCAGCTTGCACTCCTGTTCATATAAGTTGCACCAATGGGGTCTGTACATAAGAGACAGTTGATTATACTTCTTGTAAGACTGTCTTTTAGGATCACAGTCTTTTAAATGGACTACCACCATTTCACCAGCATTTACCCTGCCCTCTTGAGTGTGAATCTCAAACTTCTCTCGTTCCAGCTTCAAGTGTTCACTCTGTTCAACTATAAACACATCAAGATTAAATGGAGCATTAAAAATGCAGGAGACCAAATCAAACTTATTACCAGCCCCATACGAAACTGCAAAACCTAAAAGCCTTTCATCAATCACTGTAGAGTCTTCATAAATAACTGTCTCTTTATTCTTTTGGATTGTTGCAACTCATTGGGCACTCTGCAAAGTAGGTGCTGAAAAATCCACTTCTCTCTTAAGTGAATTGGGTAAAGTAAATTTTGGAGTAGAAGAGGAATCCATTTCTACAGATGGATTAGTATCAGGCTCCTCCAAACCTAGAGCAGGCTCCTCCAAACTCATGGCAGGCTCTACAACAGATATATCAATGGGTTCTGTGTGAAGTTACATTCCTCTTCATTGATGTTTTTAACAGCTCCGGTAGTCTTCTCGGAAGGTTTGCTTGGCCAACAATGCGCTCAAGATTTTTTTTCTGCTTCCTCCTTCCTCCTGTGTGATCTTAATCCTGCCATTTATTTCATACTCACAAATATAAGTTTCATCAAACATATTAAAAAGGAGAGCACCAAATGATCATATAAGTTTTGAGAAAAACTATAGCTAGGTATCTCACAGTTATTACCAACTAATCATGTAGACTATAAATATAATGATGGATTAATAAATGGATAAAAAACTGGGTTATATTTGTGAAGAGTAAAAGACATACAAGTGGATCACAGTGCGCAAAGTACATAAACAAAAATCCACACAGCTACAATCATGCCGTGTGATCCATAAATGGGCTTTCATAAAATAGAATAGCTACCAAAACATCAAAGAATTTAAAAAAAAAATGTTTGTACAATATCAAAAGAGGATCATGGAACACTGAGTATGTTATATAACATCAACAACTCTATTGGCGCGTCGTGATCCACTTAGCGGGCTTTCATGCATTGGAATACCTACAATATTATTCTACAAAAAAATCCTTTGTAAATATTAGAAGAGGATCACGACGTGCGGAGTATGAGTATGTAAAGAATCTCCATAACATTACTGGCGCGCCGTGATCCAATGTTGGGTTTTGAATTGTGAAATGGTCTTTTACATTTTGAAGCACAATCCCTAGACACAAACTAAACTAAGGACCAAATGAAACTAAAGAGATTAGCTTTGCCAAGACTAGACATTGCTGTTGGAGTAGGGGTTCAGGACTAGGAATGTTGTTTTGGGTCTTCAAGCTTCTGATTCCTGCACCTTGAAGGAGGCAGAGGCCTTCTTAGGTGTCTCTTCCTCACTCCCTCACTCTCTATCTCTCTGTCTCTCAAGCCTCTATCTCTCTCTTGAGGTCTGTAATTAGCTTGACCACACGAGTTATTCTCTCTCTCTCACTCTCTCTCCCCCCCCCCCCCCCCCCCCTCTCTCTCTCTCTCTCTCTCTCTCTCTCTCTCTCTCTCTCTCTCTCTCTCTCTCTCTCCCCTTTTCATGCAATAATAGATATTAATGTTGGCGTTTTTTAACGAAGAAAAAAACAGATTCACATTTGAAATGTAAGATAACATTTATAGAGGAGTGCTAAATAATTAACTTACTGTTGCACCGTGGATTATGCACCATGGAGACATTGCCGCCATTAGCAATCACATTAGAGTGAGTGAAAACATGTTGAACAAAGACTTCTTTCACAGTCTTCTTACCAACCTCGACTTTGAAATCTAGACTCTTGCTTTCCATGCAGAATGAAATATGTTTGTTGCTTTCGAGCTTTTTTCCTTCTTGTCTACATAAGAACCCAAGAACCTTTGCTTATCCTCTGCTCTTGCCACCTATTATCAGTAGTGAGAGATTTTGAGATTGAGATAGTGCTTATGCTACTACATGGTCTTCTTGGCATACTAATGGTGAGGCTAGTTGGGGATAGTGTAGAGCAACCTCTAGAACTTCTTGGGCGGGTAGAAGACAAAGCCATAGGTAAAATGGAGGGAGAATGAGGTTTGAAAGCCTTTCATAAAGGAGTGGATATCTTTTAATGAAGGAAGAGAGTTAGCTATCAATCAGTAGTCAGGTGTCATGAACTTGACGGCTACTAGTAATGGGCCCTACTTTGTGAGACGAAGAAGTTACCTTACAAAAATGAGAAAAACTCAATATTTTAAAATGTTTTTCTTTCATTTTTGTGTTGTTTTTCATGTATTTCTATGTTACATAAGGTTGCTGCTCATTGGCTGCGCCTTCTTTTCTCTCTCTTCTATAGGCCCTCCAAATGACCTCCAAAATTTCCTAATGTGTCATTCTGTAACATTGGCATTCATCAATCCTTTTGCAAAAAGGTGATGCATCCTTAAATAAGGTGGGACACCAATAGCCTATTGTAATACCTCTCTAGCAGTTAGTTATCTTGAAAAATACCCTCTAGCTATGCCCATATGTGCTTCTTGTAATATATAAAAATACTCATCCTCATGGGCACAACGTCTAAGAATATTGCTTTTTCCTAGCTTGTAGAGAGCTCTTGCAATTAGATAATAAGGTTCACATTTCTTCTGTACATGTCAAGCTACATCCTTACAAAGCTCCTTGGGTAGAAAACCATTAACTAAAAAGTTTACAATCTTCTCACTCCACTCGAGCAGGATTTCGACTAGGAATAGGAAAGTATCCGCCAATTCATCATCAATTCTAGTAGGGGCTTCACCATTGGGTATGCAAGAGAAAATGATCAGCCATGGCTCATGTCTTTTGCTAGGTCTCACCACAACGGTGAAATAAAACTCAAGAAGAATCAATACCATCATATAATTCTTCACGTGAACATGGTTTTTTACCAAATACAACAACGTTTGATGATCCACATAAAAAAACAAACTTGTTAGCAAGAAGATGAAATAAAAAATTCTTTACATCATAAATCACAACTAAACCTTCTCACTCTATAGTGGTGTGTGTAGTTTCTTTTAGCACAATTTAGTTGTGGTGATTGGCAAAGCTATGGGATAATCTAATTTATGCTCTCTTTGTTGAGTTAGAACACACCCAATAGCAAAGTTTGATGGATCAATATGCACATAGAAGATAACATTCCATTTATGTGTCTTTAAAATTGGGGCACTCTCTAGGGCTTGCTTCAATTGTTCATAGGCCTTGTCACACTTTTTGGTCCAATTATTTCAATGAGAAGCTTGTATAAGGAATGAGCTAGCTT